>NW_016107390.1:6394013-6411319 GCF_001604975.1 Cebus imitator
AAAAAAAAAAAAAAAAAAGAGAGAGAGAGAAATGGAAGAGTCAGATGACTGACATTTTTATACCATCCTGAGGTTACAGAAGGAGTAAGAGCTTGGGGCTTCTGGATGGAGGTGGCATCACAAGTTATGGAAAGAGTGAGAGAGGAATACATCGCAAGCAAAGGCTATCTTGTTATGCAGATGAAACCTCAGGGGTAGCAGCCCAGCCATCAGAAAGAACAGATGGCAGCCAGTAGTAAAAGTTTCTCTCCTAGACCTTTAAAAGTCCCAGACTTCTAGTCTCCTTTTACTGTGAGTTAATCTTTCCTCGAGCTGGTTAAGGGTGACTCAAAGAGAGCCTGGGTGTTTATTGCACCAATGTAGATTTTCTCTACAGATGCAAATCTCCCGCACAAAAGGCCGCTTTGCAAGGCTATTCCTGCCTGCAGCCTTTTGGAATAGCCATCTTGAAATATGCCAAAGAAGTATATTTTGGGGTGACATATTTTTGGTCCCCTTCTCTGTATAGACCTGAACATCCTCATGAGCCCTGTTGTATTGACTGATGAAGGGTCAGGAAGAGGGATAATGAGAGATTTTGGGAATGTGGCTTACTCTTGCCTGTCTTGTATAACTGAACACTTCCTGGTTATTCTGCCACTGTCTGGTGACTTACTGTCATCTGAGGAACGTTTCTTCCCAGATCACTTTCCCTCTGCCTTCCTTTCCTTGCACAGCACTCCGGTGTAAGGGAGGTAGGTTGTGTGCCTTGGGGGGTTTGCATGAGGGACCTTGGACCTTTCCCTGGCTTCTAGTCCTCATTTAGTTCTCTAATCTCATTGACCTTCACTGAGATGGCATGTCCTAGTGTGTTTTTGACAGTTGCCCTCTGCCCTAGTTGCATTCAGTCTTCAATATTCCTGCATTGATACAGCTCATGGTCTGTTCTCTGGGTGTAGACAAGGTAAGGTCTTCTTCCTCCCACCACGCCATTACCAGTGTTGTCTATAACTGGCTACTGATGTTACCAATCCAGATCCCAACCCTAAGAGAGGCTTCTTGCATATCACACAAGAAGGAATTCAGGGCAAGACCACCACGCAAAGCAAAAGCAAGTTTATTAAGAAAGAACAGCTTTATTAAAAAAGAACAGCTACTCCATAGGCAGAGCAGAGCGTTCCCAAAAGTGAGGGGAGGAACACATCCATCTCAGGTACAATACTACTTTATATATATTTTTAAAAAACGATCATGGAGACATGTGTTCTGCTACATGGGTTTTCGATACAGGATTAATTTTCATGACTATATTTTGCAATAATTGATATTTTTTATTTTTATTTATTTTTCATTTTTGATATTATTGTCTTTAAAGCAAAATTAGGAATGCTTCTGTTCTTAGAATATGGGGACGTCAGGATACTCCTAATTCTGGGTCTGTTTAGTAAATGCTGTCCATCTGTTTTCTTCACAGAAAGCACCTAAAGGCTAGGAGAATGTAACTTGGTGAGAACACAGCCCAGCAAGTCCCAGTCTCACTTTTTCCTAGCCACTAATCAAGATGAAGTCACTCTTATTCGAATGCCTTTGACGCTATCATCTAAAGGTCCCTCAATTCATACTGTGGAGAGTCCCCAGCAGACAACTTAAATCTTACTTTTTGCTTGGTTTTCATTTCTAACACTCAGAGGGCCACAGGAACTTTCTGGATCTCTTCCGCCTCCTCCAGCAAGCGTGGCCTGCATCTGTGGCCTCATTCCTGAGGCTACTCTACTTTGCTGTCTCCATTCCATGAGGCCCTTTCCTCCCCTGCTGCCAGAAAGGAAGGAGCACGTATGTCCTTCTGCCTGTCAATCCCCAAACCCATCCTGGAAGAACAAACACTGTCCATTCGAGGCAGTCAACAGTGCATTTTGTGGGATATTGCAACCACAAGAACTTATTTAAAAATTTAAAAAACAAAATCATTTTATTTCTTATCCTAACCCAGACAAATTAGCTCTCTGGGGAAGCATACTCCTGCAGCTGTCTTTTAAAGGCTTTTGTCTGCTTGAGACAAACTTTCCTTTTATTTCACTGCAGTTATGTATTCAGTATAGTTAAAATAAAGCACATATAGTCCTGGTTAGAGGTCCAAAAAAATCTGTGTGTCGATTGCACATGATTTATGAAAAACGTCTCATTATGCAGATTTACCAGGCACAGGGCCACACTGACAGAGGGGAAAACCCACATGGGAAAAAAAGTGGTGACAGCCTTTCTGATGAGGGGAATCAAGCCTTTGATAGAGCTTATCACCTCTTCCACCAGAGACATCTACATATTCTCCCTGTTGACATGGTAGGTACTGAGATTCCCAAATGAGACCCATTGATAGGATCAGCAGGAAATTGGTTCATTGGCTGAAGGTCACAAAACCGCAAAGGGGCTGGTCTTATGAATGTTAACTAATGTGTAGCTGCATTTTTAGCCAAGAAGTTATGCTTTTGATCTATGGACTTTAATTTAATTTCTCTCTTGGCCTCTAGGGAGGAGGGCAAAATAAAGTATCCAAAAATGCAGTTTCATTCTTGGCGTGTTACAAATAATCAGAAATTATTCCTTTGTGAATGCTTAATGTGTCAGGGAGAGATCATCATAGAGCAGAGTTCTTGCTCCATTTGGGACTTTGTCCTGGTGTAGTTCCATTAGTGACATGAAAGCATGTGTTGCTAAATGCTTTTGCCTGAACTGTTTAAATCCATGTGTATTATGTTGGCAATGTCAATCCATAGAGAAATTCTAATTCTTTGTTTCTACTGTAAGCATCCAGACTGTGGACTGGTATTATTATCAGGTGTTCATTCACAGCACCAGCAAGGACATCACTTAAGAACCATTTCGTTTTTTTTTTTTTTGAGACAAAGTCTCACTCTGTTGCCCAGGCTGGAGTGCAGTGGTGCAATCTTGGCTCACTGCAACCTCTGCCTCCTGGGTTCAAGTGATTCTCTGCCTTAGCTTCCCAAGTAGCTGGGATTACAGGTGCATGCCACCATGCCCAGCTAATTCTTTTTTGTATTTTTAGTAGAGATGGGGGCTTCACCATCTTGGACAGGCTGGTCTTGAACTCCTGACCTCCTGATCCACCCACCTCGGCCTCCCAAAGTGCTGGGATTACAGGCGTGAGCCACCACACCTGGTTGCAGTATGCCTTCTAATATGCCCATTCAAGCATATCAGTGAGAGAAGGGTTCACTTCCAATATCTGGGTTTATAGTCGTGTGCTTATCCACAGGGTGCCAGTTGATGCCACCAGTTTTCAACTCAGTAGTGGCTGGGAAAATCCAAATGACCCCTCCTATTGGAGCCCTAACTTCCAAGACTATGGGGCAGTTTCATAATTCAGATCACTGTAGATGCCTTCACCATAGAGACCCAAACGACCTTCTGTCTTCCTTTTGCTCTTTATCTGATATCTGCCAGATTCTTTTCCTACATCCTGTCAACCTGAAATAAATGAAAGAATCGGAATCCGAGTTAAAATGTTTATTCATGAGCAAATCTGAGAATGGTCATCTAGGTAACAGAGACTCCAAAGGAATGGGGTCAGTGCTCCCAAGCTGAAAAGTTAAGGTCTTGCTTATGCAGGCAGAAAATGAAGAAATTTAACAGGATTTTAATATTTTCCATACAAAGCTGGTTTATGAGTTACAGCAATTTGATTACTTACAGCTTATTTTCCTTTTCCAATTTGAAAGAGTATATTTAATGTTCCAGATAGTGTGATAGTCATACGGTCTTTGTGTAAAAGAAGTAAATGGGAAGTTAATCTATAATGAAGATCAACAGTGAAGAGGCAAGGGGTCTTCTCTGGTGCCCTTTGTAAAGTCTTTTAGGCTGACTGACAGTGCCATTGACACTATGGCGACCCCCATGACCCACATGTATACCTCTGGAGAGCCTTCTGGAATTAGAAAACATGAAGTAGCTGGAAAATCATGAAAAACGGAAGAGTGGCCAACCCTTGCAGCACCTAACTAACCTGAGACCTTCTTCTGTTGTTTCTTATTCTGGCCTCAACTGACAAGGCCATTGGACTTTGTAACTGACCTTGGTCAACCTTGACTCCAGACCCTAAGAACCCCTCCCAGCTTGCAAACCTACAGCCTCCTCCCAGCTTTCAAAAAACCACCCTAAACTGTAACTTCTCAGACTTTCTACTGCTTACCCCAAACCTATAAAAGCAACTCCAATCCCACCGCCCTCCATTGACTCTTCTCAGACTCAGCCCGACTGCACCTGTGTGAATAAACAGCCTTGTTGCTCACACAAAGCCTGTTTGGGGAGGTCTCTTCATTCAGAGCTTGTGTTTTGACACCCTTTAATCCTTTACTACATTTTACAAAACAATATGAGTAAAGAATAGGCTAATCTAATCAGAGAAACAAGGTTACAGCTGCCTGGTTATAGCTGCCTGTCATATGACTCACGGGTCCCATAATCACATTATCACATTTCTTTCTTTCTTTTTTTTTTAATGAAGAGGAGGGTTTGCTCTTGCTGTCTTTGTTGGCAGAGGTGGAAGAAAATCCACATCTAAGGGAACCCATGTAGTTCAACCCCATGTTGTTCAAGCATCAACTGTACTTTGATTCTAATTCTGTTCTATCTCATGTAGCACTTCCCATACCTGTAACTCTCTTTCATCTGTAGTTCAGTGTTTTCTATCCAAGTGTTCAGAGAGGTCTCTTGAGTTTCCAAACTAAATCACATCTGTTGTTCTAATCTTTCATTGTTCCCTCTAGTTTTCCTTTACAGAACTTTTCACTTTATGTAATTGTTTATAGGATTATTTCTATATTTCTTGCCCACCAGATTGTGTGTGCCGTGTTCTTGTCTAGGGAGTTGATATAGACATTTTTTAAATAGGAAAAAGACTTGAGGGCAAAGCACAGTAAAGTTCCTGAGGAGAGGTAGAAAATAAGGTGAAGAGGGATTTGCCTCGGACAGGAAAACAGAAACCTTTTCCTCAACGTCTGACAGAAAACAAGAGAAAGGACCTATAAAGACAGATAAATGTGTATGTATGGAGGCAGTATATTGATGCAGTTAATATTTGCTAACCTTCATTTTCTAATTGAAGTGAGAGACAAGGGAAGGTTATAATTAAGGCCACTTAAAAATCAGATTGAGAATTATTGATCCAGTTTTATCACTGTTTTGTTTTTTTTATTCTAACCTTCTAACTTTTAAGTCTTAGAAATACTGTATTCTATGTCTACTAAAGGCAGATGGAAGGGATTTACCAAAATAAATGAAAATATAAGTCTATAATAAGGTCTGTGTAAGAATGTTCATAGCATTTTTTTTACAATAGCCATCAGCTGGAAACAATTGAAGATCTATATACAAATTGTAGTATATTCATCCAGCAGAAGTGACTCAGCAACTAGAAGAAACACTCATACAGGTAACGATATGGGCGACTATAACGATATGTGGAGCACAAGAAGCCAGACACGAGCAGGTGCATACTGTGAGATTTCATTTAGTAAAGGCAAAACTAAAACACAATGATAGAAATCAGAATTTTAGTTTTATCTGTCAGGGCATGGGGTAACCTTGGTGCGAACAGATCAGGAGGGTGTTTAAGTTATTACCACAAAGGAAATGTTTTGTATCTCAATTGAGGTGGTGTATACATTATTCGGAACTTTGCAAGTTGTTTTTTATGTATGTATGTATGTATGTATGTATGTATGTATGTATGTATATGTTTTGAGACAGAGTTTCACTCAGTCACCCAGCCTGGAGTGCAGTGGCACAATCTTGGCTCACTGCAACCTCCGCCTCCCAGGTTCCAGCGATTCTCCTGCCTCAGCCTCCCAAGTAGCTGGGACTTCTTTCTTTGTTTTCAGATGCTTTGAGTTTTATATCTATTAAGGGATAATTACTATACAGTAGCCTGGATAGCTGTATAGTATAAAATCTTGATGCATTTTAGCACATGAATATATCCCTAAAACCATAGCCATAATCAAAATAGTAGAAATTTTCATTCCCCCCCCCCAAAAGTTTCCTTGGGCCTTTTTTGAAACCCATTGTTCTTCATTTTCCCTCACCCCACCCCATCCCTAGTCACCACTGTTCTGCTTCTTGTCAGGAACAAGATCTTCTTTCCCCCGTCCACATTTCAGTGAAGACCAGGTGAGGTGACTGGATATCCTACACCAACCTGGTAGTAATAACACCCCACTTCTCCACAGTGGGGTGGTGTCAGAAGAAGCCTAGGGGAGCATCAAGCCTTCTGCCATCAAACAGTGGTGACCAGGCCACCCCCACTACAGTGTCAAATTTCTACCTTCACCTGGTGGCCATGAAACAGCATTTCCCTCTTCCAGAGGAGTGGTGTCATCAAAAGCCAACTACAACAGAGGTTTAAATTAAATCCAGAATTGCATAACAAAATACAAAGATGTCCAGGTTTCAGTTTAAAAAAATACTCATCAGGCCAGGTGCAGTGGCTCACGCCTATAGTCTCAGCACTTGGGGAGGCCAAGGTGGGCGGATTGCTTGAGGCCTAGAGTTTGAGACCAGCCTGGCCAACATGGTGAAACCCTGTCTCTACTGCAAATACAAAAATTAGTTGAGCATGGTGGCACACATTAGTAGTCTTAGCTACTTGGCAGGCTGAGACATGAGAATCACTTGAGCCTGGGAGGTAGAGGTTGCAGTGAGCCAAGATTGCAACACTGCACTCCAGCCTGGGTGACAGAGTGAAACCCTGTCTTAACAACAACAAAATACTCATCATACCAAGAATCAGGAAGATCTCAAACTAAATGGAAAAATATATATATCAACAGTTGTCAAGATTGAGATGACAGAGTTAATAGATTAGCTTACAAAGACTTTGAAGTATCCATGTCAAACTTGTCCAGCTTGTGGCCCAGGACATCTTTGAATATGTTCCAAAAGAAATTCGTAAACTTTCTTAAGACGTTATGAGTTTGTTTTGTGATTTTACAAAATGTCGTCAGCTATCATTAGTGTTAGTATATTTTGTGTATGGCCCAAGGTAATTCTTCATCCAACGTGGCCAGGGAGGCCAGGGAATCCAGAAAGACTGGACACCCCTGTCTATGATAAAAATTATTTAGTGATAATAACAATATGCTTTAAGCATATTAAAAATTGGAAGACCTCAGAAAATAGAGATTCTCAGCAAAGAAATAGAAGATATAAAAAAGATATATTGTCCTTTAGGACTGAAAAGGACAATAACAAAAAGCAAAACTCAGTGGATGGGCTTGACGACAAAACTGATGTGACAGAAGAAACCACTGAGGCAGCGAAATAGAAGTTAGAACAACAGAAATTACCTGATCTGAGCAGCAGAGAGTAAACAGACTGACAAAAAGAAACATGGCCTCTGGGATGGAGATCTTTTATGGGTTTGTAACAAAAGATCTAACATTGGTGTCATTGGGGTTATGACAGGCTAGGAGAAAGATGATGGGGACTCATAAAGCACTTAAAGAATCTTTCCTCAGCTGCCACCAAGGTGCTCAGTCCTTCCGAGGAAGCGAAGGCCGCATTGGGGCGAGGCCCTCGCTTCTGCTGGTGACTAGCACCACGTCCAGCAACACCAGCCCCATGCTTGCCTGTGCCATGGCCTCCGTCTCTGAGCTCGTCTGCGTCTACTCAGCCCTCATTCTGCACAACAGTGAGGTGACCATCACAGAGGATAGATCAATGCCCTCATTGAAGCAGCCAGTGTAAATGTTGAACCTTTTTGATTCAAGAGGAAAATGCCTGTTTGCAAAGGCCCCGGCCAGCGTCAACACTGGGAGCCTCATCTGCAATGTAGGTGCTGGTGGACCTGCTCCAGCAGGAGGTCCTGCCCCCTCCACTGCTGCTGCTCCAGCTGAGGAGAAGAAAGTGGAATCAAAGAAAGAAGAAACCGAGGAGTCTGATGATGACATGGGCTTTGGTCTTTTCAACTAAACCTCTTTTATAAGGTGTTCAGTAAAAAGCTGAACTTTAAAAATAAAAAAGTACTTGAAGAAATAATGGCTTAAAAACATCACAATCATAGCAAAGACATAAACCTTCAGCTGAAGAAGTTGAGAGAAGCCCAAACAGGGTAAATAAACCCAACAAAACCCATACCAAGCCACTTAATAAACATTTGAAAACTGCAGACAGCAACAGAACAAACATCTCGAAAGCAGTCGGGGAAAAATGACAGCTTAACTAGAAGAGAAAAATGATTCCTACAACAGCAGACTTCTCATCAGAAACCATGAACACCAGAAGAAAGTGGCACAACATTTTTCCTTTCCTGCTGAAAAGAAAGAATTGTCAATGCATCATCCTCTGCCCAGCAAACATCTTCTTGAGGCATAACGGGAAAATCAAAACATTCTCAGATGAGGGAAAACTAACAGAATTAGTCACCAGCTGACTAACTCTAACAGAATGACTGAAAGGAATTTTCTAAATAAAAGGGAAACAATAAGAAAAGGAACCTTGGAATATCAGAATAGAACAAAACATGGTAAGCAAACATGTAAGAAATACAGTAAACTTTTCTTCTCTTGATTTTCTGAATTTTTTTTTTTTTTTTTCTGAGACAGTCTCGCTCTGTCGCCCAGGCTGGAGTGCAGTGGCATGATCTTGGCTCACCGCAACCTCTGCCTCCTGGATTCAAGTGATTCTCCTGCCTCAGCCTCCCAAGTAGCTGGGATTACAGGCATGTGTCTCCTTCCCAGCTAATTTCTGTATTTTATTAGACATGGGATTTCCCCATGTTGGTTAGGCTGGTCTTGAATTCCTGATCTCAAATGCTCTGCCCACCTCGGCCTCCCAAAGTGCTGGGATTACAGGTGTGAGCCACTGCACCCAACCTTCTGAATTATTTTTGATTGTTGAAGAAAAAAATGTAACAATGTCTGATGTGATTCTAAATGTACATAGAGGAATTAGCTAAAAAATATTAAAAATTGGGAAGAATAAAGGAACAGGAAGGGACCTAGGGTTCCATACTTCACTCAGATTGGTAAAGTGATTACACCAGAAGGCTGTAATAAGTTGTGTGAATATAATTTTATCAACAACAAAAAAGAGCTACAAAACAATGGATTCAAAAATATTTAGAGCTGGGTGCAGTGGCTCACACCTGTAATCTTAGCACTTTGGGAGCCTGAAGCAGGAAGGTTACTTGAGCCCAGGAATTTGAGACCAGCCTGGGCAACATAACAAGACACTGTCTCTAGAAATGATAATAATAATAAAAATACAGTGAGCCATGATGGCACTATTGTACTCCAACCTGGGCAATAGAGGGGGACACAGTCTTAAATAATAATATCAATATTAACAAGCTTACTTTATATGTAGTTGCAAAAGACTGAGTGTTTTCCTCTGAAATTGAGAATAAGGTGAAGATTTATTTAACAAAATGTTGAAATTTCTAGTCAGGGCAATAAGGCAATAAAAAGAAATAAGAGATATACAGATCAGAAAGGAAGAAATTGAAAACTTCTCCTCTTTGCAGATGATATGATATTTACCTGTTAAATCCAAAAATATCTACGGAAAAAAACCTTCTAGTACTAAGAATCAAGTCCAGAAAGATGACAGGATATGCAACAAACATGCAAAAGTAAATTACATTTTTATATACTAACAGTGAATATGTGGATGCTGAAATCAAAAACACAATACCATTTTAAATTGTTCAAAAATTAAATAGATGCTAATCTAATGAAGTTCATCCAGGACTTGTATGCTGACAACTGCAAAAAGAAATGAAAGAAGATGTGAGTAAATGGAGAGGCATACTTCAAATATATGAAGAATAACCTTGTATAAAAGGCAGTTTTCTCCAAATTGATACACAAGTTTAATGAAATTCCTTTCAAAATCCCTGCAACATTTTTTGGTATATATAGACAGGATAATTCTAAGATTTATAAAGAAAGCAAATGAAATAGAACAGATGAAACAATTTTGAAAGAAAAATAACGTAGAAGGAATTTATTATATGTTTATATTATATATCCACGACATTACATAACTCCAGTAAACAGAACTCTGTGGTGTTGGTAGAAGGATAGACACGTAGATCAATAAAACAGAATAAATAACCTAGAAATAGATCCACACAAATAGACACAAAGGATTTTTGACAGAGGTGGAAAAGCAGTTCAACTGAGGAAATATAACTTTGTCAAGAAATGGTGTTTACAGCTATTGGACATTCATAGGCAAAAGGAAAGTTCAGCATTCATAGGCAAAAACCGGAGTTTCACTTTGTCGCCCAGGCTGGAGTGCAGTGGTGCGATCTCGACTCACAAACACTAATGCAAAACAGAACACTAAAACTAAAAAATATCAGGAAAAACCGTAGGAGAAATTCTTGGATATCTTAGTCTAGGCAAAGAGTTCTTAGATTTGACACCATAATCTATAAAAAGTTGATAAATTGGACCTCATCAAAATTAAAACTTTTTTTTTTTTCTGAAAAAGACCCTGTTAAGAGGGTGAAACAACAAGCTACAGAGTAAAAGAAAATATCTGTAAACCACATATCCAAGAAAGGACTAGTATGTAGAATACAAAAAGAACTCTGAAAAAGCAATCACACACACACACACACACACACACACACACACACACACACACACAAATTAGAAAATGATCAAAAGACATGAAGTGATGTTTCACAGAAAAGAATGTACCTACACCAAAAAAGCGTGTGAAAACATGTTCAATACCATTAGCCACCAGGGAGACACAGATGAAATCAACACATACTCTCAGAATGGTTAAACTAAAAAACAGTAACTCTATGTTAGCAAGGGTGGGAAGAAACTGAGTCACTTCTACATCTCTGGTAGGAAAGTAAAATGGCTCAGGCCCTCTGGAAAATAGGTTGGCCCTTCTTCGCTCCCTCCCTCCCTCCCTCCCTCCCTTCCTTCCTCTCTCTTTCTCTGTTTGTTTTTCTCTCTCTCTTTCTTCTTTCTATTATTTTTCTCCTCCCATTTTTCCTTCCTTCATTCCTTTCTTCCTTCGTCTGTCATTCTTTCTTTCTTTTTCTCTTTCTTTCTTTCTTCTTTTTAAATTTCATTTTATTTTTTGAGACAGACTCTCACTCTGTCACCCAGGCTGGAGTGCAGTGGTGCAATCTCGACTCACTGCAACCTCCACCTCCTGGGTTCAAGCAATTCTCATGCCTCAGCCTCCTGAGTAGCTGACTACAGGTGTGGGCCACCACACATAGCTAATTTTTTTTTTTTAAAGTAGGGATGAGGTTTTACCATGTTGGCTAGGCTGGTCTCGAACTCCTGAGCTCAGGCAAATCTGCCTAACTTGGTCTTCCAAAGTGCTAGGATTACAGGTATGAGCCACTAAGCCCAGCCTGGCTGTCTATAAAATAAATATGCACCTACCGCAGGACCTAGCGATGGAACTCCTAGGCATTTATCGCAGATAAATATAAACTTATATTCACACAAAAACCTATTAACACAACTGACAAGCCAAATGGCCTTCAACTGGTGAATAATTAGACACACTATGGTGTATCAATACCACAGAATAACATTTCGCAATAAGTAGGAATGAACTATTGATATGTGTAGCAACCTAGATGAATCTCCAGAGAAGTATGTTGGGTTGGGGGGAAAAGCCAATCCCAAAAGTTTGCAGACTGCATGACTTCATTTACATAACTCTCTTGAAATGGGGATTAATCGTTGCCAGGGGTTAAAGACAAATGTGTGTGACTGTATAAATGAATATCATGACAGATACTGTTCAAAATTTATTTTTAATGGTATTGAAAACTTTATATTAAACATTTTCTGATTATTTTACAAGGTGTTCTTGTAAAATTAAAGATTCTTGCTAAGTGCCATGGCTTATGCCTGTAATCCAGCACTTTGGGAGGCTAAGAGGGGAGAACCTTGAGGTCAGGAGTTCGAGACCAGCCTGGCCGATATGGTGAAACCAAGTCTCTACTAAAAATACAAAAATTAGCTGGGTGTGGTGGCAAGTGCCTGTAATTCCAGCTACTCGGGAGGCTGAGGCAGGAGAATTTCTTGAACCCAGGAGGCAGAGGTTGCAGTGAGCTGAAATTGTGCCACTGCACTCCAGCCTGGGTGACAGAGAGTGAGACTCTGTCTCAAAAAAAATTTTTTTTTAATTTTATAACTTTGAAAGTGTAAAGCTTATTTAGGTAGTAATGACACCTAAAGAATACCATTACTAATTTAAAATACAAAAAGATCTCAGTGAGTTAAAGAATCCTATATTTTACGTTGAGTCTTTGAAAGATACAATTAAAATCCTGACTAGTCCTTGAGTCTCTCTACCAGGTTCTGTACTCAGAACCTTTAAACCATGAATAAAAGAATAATACAGTACTAGTCCCCAAGTGGTTAACAGTCTGGTGGTGCATCAGTAGATAATATTGACTCTGTGTTAAGAGATGTGATAGAAGGATGGACATAATGCTATAATCCTAGGGGAGGGACCTTTAATTTAGTGTGGGACGCAGGGTGAGGAAGGCAGTAACTAAGATGACTTCCAGGAGAAAGTAACACTTGGGCTGTGTCTGAAATGGAGAAATTTATTCCAACCAGAAAAAAAGAATATGTGTAAAGGCAACAACATATGAAACATCATGCTACAGCTAAAGAATGTCAAGTTGATGCCTTTACGTTAGACAGTTCAGAAGAAGAAATGGTTGAGAAGCTGAAAGAGCAAAGAAGTCAAGCTCTGGAAAGCTCTTCAGGTGCCCGTGAAAGGGCCATTGAAGACTTTTCATTCAGGGAGAGGTATATTTAAATATGCACTTGGGGTGACCTGTTCTTGTTTCGGTTCTGGACATTTCACTTATTGCATTTATGCAATAAATGAAACGTTTTGTTATTTCATTTCTGAGAAATGGTAGATATTTTAATGGAAGCTTACATGCGAAGATAGCATATCATGCTACAAAAACCCAGTAGGTGTTACGCTTCCTATGGCAGCTGCGTAGTCTCTACTAGAGGAGGTTTTTTACTTATTAATCAATAAACATCTTCTTTATCTCATATGCCCTTCGTAGAGGTGTTTAGTTAGAGATGGCCTGTGTGCAGCTGAAAAAAAAAATGTACGTGTTGAGGGCAAGAATGATCAACTAGGCTTTTCTTTATGCCTGCCAGCTAGCATATGGAATTGATTAATTGATTGATAAATAATTTCTTCTAATGTGTTCCAATATAGTAACTATGAATTAGACCCAAAATTCATACTTATATGTGAACATTTTGCACATGTATTTATTACTTATTTTCTTTGAATCTAAAGAACCATAGAACTAAAACATAAAAATATAAAATGGTCTTTTAAAAGGGATGCAATATCCCCATCCTAAGATCACCCTAACACTGGGGACTTAGTCGTCCCTTGATTTTTTTTCAACTTTCTTTATCAAAATAAAGGCTGCCACATCAGGAACCCTATCTTCCCTCCCTCTCTTAACTCCGCATTTCCCACACTACTGTCACCACCCCACACAAGAGGTGGAAGTGATGTTCCTCAGCAGGCTGTTTGGGAAAAGCTTCTCCAGTTGATGACCTGAGCTCCAGTAGAGGGCCGGAAACAATCCAGAGGGTCTCCTCCATAACCTTTTATCCCCATGGTCGTCTTAGCTGCTTCGCTGTTTCTGCTGCCTGTATTTAAAGCTTCTTAGGCTTTGAAGAGACAAAAATGCCTGTGTCTAAAGAGATATTTTTATGATTTCTGGAATTTACACAACAAAGATTAAAAATCTAGCTAAATTCCCATGATCTTGATGAAATGTCTGCTCAAGGAAACGCCAAAGAGCTCTACCCCAGAACTCTAATTTGTTTCCATTGTACCTTGCCAGAAGGTAGGGAAATATAGTTTTACTTGTCCTATCCCCGGAACACACTAGTAGTAATTGCAGTGAATATCGGGCTTCCATCCCGTTGATTTGCAGATTCAGGTTATATCACCAAAACCCAACATTTTCTGTGACTCTGCACTTAGAGCAAGGGGCGTAGAACTCTAAAGCACACAACATGGAAAGAAAATGTAATCAGCTAGATAATTAGCTTTTTGCCATGACATCTGCAAATGCATTTAAATGACTGCTAAACAACATTTTTAAAGTCTTGCAGGCAAATGCTTTAAATGTATCTCAGATTTACTGAAAGGAAACATATCTGTTTTGATTATTTTGTTTCCATTGACCTTTGAGATTTCATGGGTTTTATTAGCTATGGAATATTAGAAGAAGAGCTTTTTATCGTAAGTTTGATCCCGTTTCAAACTGTGATTATGATAATGAGGCCAGGTACAGTGGCTCATGCCTGCAATCCCAGCACTTTGGGAGGTCGAGGCAGACAGATCACGAGGTCAGGAGATCAAGACCATCCTGGCTAGCACAGTGAAACCCCATGTCTACTAAAAACACAACAAAAATAGCTGGGCATGGTGGCATGCGCCTGTAGTCCCAGCTACTCAGGAGTTGAGGCAAGAGAATTGCTTGAACCCGGGAGGTGGAGGTTGCAGTGAGCCAAGATCGTGCCACTGCATTCCAGTCTGGGTCACAGAGTGAGACTCCATCTCAAAAAATAAAAATATATAATAAACAAATAAAACAGATAATGAGAGATTCACTGGAGTGTCATAACATAATAGATGGAGTCACTGTTAGAGCTGACTTTTTCAGCATTTTGAGTCCTTTCTGTATACAGTATATGTCTATAAACAGTGAGTCATACCTTCAGTAAATATTATTTAACAACGATCTGTGTTGAGACACTTTGAAGAGAATAGTGGAAACGTGAGTATGATGTCATTTCTTCTCTCAAGGGACTGACAGATCAATTTGCTTCGCTCGACAATCTTCTTTCTTGTTCCTGAAACTGCAGATCCTCAGCCAAACTTCTACAGAAATGCAATAGCTGTTTATTACATGCTATTTGATGATGATTAACATTTATTGTGCCTACTTCAAGGAACCAAGAATAATGTTGGAAAAATGAATTTTAGTGTATAGAAAGTCTTCTATTTAATGAGAGGTTTTAACGAGTAGTTAGCTGAGCATGGTTGCTCACACCATGTAATCCCAGTGCTTTGGGAGGCTGAAACAGGAGGATCACCTGAGGCCAGGATTTCAAGACGAGTCTGGGCAATATAGTGATACCCTATCGCTCTAAAAAATTTAAAAAATAAAAAATGCCAGGCATGGTGGCTTGCACCTGTAATCTCAGCTTCTTGGAGGTTGGGGCAGGTGGCATTACTTGAGCCTAGGAAGTTGAACCTGGGTGAGGTGAAGTGAGACCTTGTCAAAAAGAAGGAGAAGGGGAAGAGTTATAATATCAAAAACATGGAGGATGATTTATGATGTTCACTGAATAAACAATATTTGTATTGTCAGCACTGTGTTGGCAAAGGTATTTGGGCAGTGCAAAGAGCCTATCCATTTCGCTGAAAGAGAAACACTGCAAAGATCAGCGTCTTTGCCTCAGGATTCATTTGTGTACCTTCTATGGTGATAAAAGCTAAAGTTTTCACTAATATCTTTAGCTGAATTTTGCTTGCTTACAAAGTCCTCATAGCTTATATTTACAAATATTTTGCTTTTTTTTTTTCATGGAAGCTTAATATTTTTGCGAACCTCTAATTCAGATTCAGTTTGTGAATAGCTGTGGGCAACGCCTGTAGCTGAAGATGGGGGCTGATCTGTGGGGGCGGGGGCGTGGACTGTGATGGAAGTAAGACAGGCTTAGAACAGGGCCTGGTTCAGTCCTTTCCACTCCGCAGGGTCAACGTAAGGAAGTTCGTTTGCCATTCAGGTCCATGGCATGGGCGAGAACATATTGTTGAAGTTTAAGGTCAATGTAACATGATGTTTAATAATATTGATGTTGAAATTACATGCCAGTAGAATATCCTTTGCATGAGGGATACCATTCTTTTTAAACTCTCTCAAGATAGAATAAGGGGAGGGCAGTCTTGCTATTTATTCATCCATTATTTTGACATTTACTGATCATCTTTTACATGCAGGCACTAGTCTGGGTGTTTGGGAATCCAAAGATGAATAATGCATACTCCTGGCTTTCAAGGAACTTATAGAGCCAAGGGGAAGACAGAGAAAAATAAAGACAGGATGATAAGACCATTCATAAGTAAAAAGAATGATAAAGATATTAATAGAACATAAATAAGAAACACTTTACCTAGTAAGATAGGGTGGAGTAGGCAGAACAGGCTTTCTGGAGTAAGTAATGTTTGAATTGAATTTTGTAGACTCAGTTGAGATTCACCACAGGAAAAAGAGATGAAGATGGAATAGCATTAGCAAAATCATGGAAGGAAGAAACAGGATCACAGGTAGAAAACTATGAGCAGTGTGATGAAGAAGAATTCTGCTTGTTTGTTTTTGCTTGTTTTCATTTTAAGTAATATGCTGCTAAGACCAGATGATACTAAAACCTCTACGGCTTCTGCTAAGTAGAGGAGCACAAAGCTCTGTAACTCTAAAAGTGATATATGCCTCTAAGAATCCAAAATCAGAGTACAGTCATTGACCAGGGCTAAATGTTTCGTAGTCTGTAGTCAAAGTGGAATTTCAAAAAACCTCACAAGTTACCTTGAGTACTCCAAAATCAAGACAAATAGAACACTATCATAGATAGATCTGGCACTTCTAATAGTCAATCTCGAGCAAAAACATATACAATGGAACGATGTCACTCAGCAGAAATGCTTTCAAAGTCCAAAAGATCAGGAGGAGGTGAAAATGAAGAGAGATACTCGCCCACAAACAACAATGGCAACATCTTTAACTTCTTTAAAGAGAAGATATCCAACAGTTCTGGATCTTTTGAAAAACCTGATAACAATCAAGCACTCTCCAATCATCTTTGCCCAGGAAAAACTCCTCTTCCATTTGCAGACCTGACACCTCAGACTGAAACAGTACAACAGTGGTTTGGGAATCTGCAAATAAATGCTCACTTAAGAAAAACTACTGAATATGACAGCATCAGCTCAAACCAGGATTTCCAGGACCATCCAGATTTGCAGAAGGACACATCAAAAAATGCCTGGACTGATATAAAAGTCAAAAAGAGCTCTGATGCTTCTGATAATGCACATTCTGTAAATCAGCCAAATACCATGAAATACATGATGGCACTTCACAGTAAACCTGGGATAATCCAACAAGAATGTGTTTTTGCCTTAGATCCTCTTTCTGAACAGAGCAAGACTAGGGATATGGAGCCACCATTGGGTTATCAGAATCGTACATTAAGAAG
>NW_016107390.1:6411884-6419735 GCF_001604975.1 Cebus imitator
AGAAAACCTAGTAGTACTAGTTCACCTAAGGCCTTATCACCTCCTCCTTCTGTGGATTCAAATTACCCATCGAGAGATGGAGCATCTTTCAATAGAATGGCCATGAATAGTGCTGCTTCTCCATCGCAGGCACCAATGCTTAATCCCTCTATGATTACAAATGAAGGACTTGCTCTTACAGCTACAGCTTCTGGAACAGACATCTCTTCTAACAGTCTAAAAGATTGTCTACCTAAATCAGCACAACTTTTGAAATCTGTTTTTGCGAAAAATGTTGGTTGGACTACACAGTTAACTAGCGGAGCTGTGTGGGTTCAGTTTAATGATGGGTCCCAGTTGGTTGTGCAGGCAGGAGTGTCTTCTATCAGTTACACCTCACCAAATGGTCAAACAACTAGGTATGGAGAAAATGAAAAATTACCAAAATACATCAAACAGAAATTACAGTGTTTGTCTTCCATCCTTTTGATGTTTTCTAATTCAACTCCTAATTTTCATTGATCAAAACTCCTTTCAGACATATAAGTTTAATAAATAACTTTTTTGTTGGCTTTCAAGTAAAATGATTTTTTTTTTAATTTAACTTCTTCAGAAAGCCTTTCTATGAAAGAATTTTAACCTATACTGTAAAGGATGTATTCTGAGAGAACAAAGCAGAATGAAACTTGAGTCACTTACTAAATAGAGTGGATATAAAATAGTATACCTGACTTTGCTCTTAGATCATAACCCCCAAACTTATTATGTTCATGTATTTGTATCCAACAATCTTTTAAAAGCAAAAATATAAATGATATGTGGTATATTTCTGCTTTTATTGTTTTCCCTATGTCTCAGACATGTTGAGAATCATGGACAAAACCTGCTGAAATTTGGGAATTTTTGAACATGTAAATCATGTGTATTTATAAGTAACATATGTAAACATGTATATTTGTTTTATATTTATTTTTGTAGCACCCGTGTCTGACGAAACATTTTTGCAAATGCATTTTATAAAAAAATAAATACAGTGATAAGTTAAAAAAAAATTTAAAAAAAAAGAACACTATCATATTCTACATATACTTTATGAGTAAAAAAAAATTAGTGGACCCAGCCATTTATTTATTTATTTAATATAAAGCTGGGAAATTGCTGTAAAGGTGGCATTCCTACTATACTTCTGGCTGTAATGTCCCACGTTAAATTTGAGCCATGCTTCTCAAGATGACTCTGTAAGAGCATGTTTCACTAAATCAACAAGATACTGGATTTTTTCCCTCTTTCTCTCTCTACCTATCTCTTCAAGGAGTTGAGGTCTTACTCTTATAGATGCAGCATAGGTTAACATGGTGAGTTTGGGTATGAATTTAACAATTTTAAAATCCATAATGTTTCAGACTAAAACCATAAATATGTTGGGGTGATCACACAATAAAAACTACCACAGCATCTGCTAGGTGACACTAACAGTTGCTCAAGTCCAATTAAATTGACTCCTTCAGAGCTGAACAGAGAATACACTTGTGACAGAAATACTCAAGTAGGCTACGAAAGAAAGTTTTCTTTTCTCTGAATTAAACATACTTTTAAATTAGGTTTCTTTGTATTCCTTTCTGCTCAGAAAAAAGAAAAAAGGAAAGAAAGCAAAACAGAACAGAATATTTTTTAAAAAACAGTTTCTAAGAGCATTTTTAAAGTCATTTTTCACAATAAAAAAAACATATATAGTCCTGGAATGAGTGTTTGGCTGTCTTCAAAAGAATGGAAAATTTCCAGTGGCTGCTCACATATGTTCCTCAAATAGATGCTCAGCTCTGAAAAATGAGCAGGATGCCTGGGATTGTGTGGAAGATTTGTGTATCTAGGATTCAACATTGGTCAAGGATCACTACATATATATGTGAAAAGCTGAGCTCTCCTTTTCTTTTTCAAAGGGAAGATTATGCTTCAAGATAACTTAGCCTATAAAGATGAACACAATACCGGGACACTGTCAACTGACTTCTGGAGAATGATCTCCTTTCCTTTAGACCTTCAGAGCTGTTTTAGTATAACTTCCCTTAGGATCTGGATGAATCTACCTTCCCAAATGCGTTTAAATCAATGGCAGCTGTAAAAGGAACAGCTATAAAAGAACACAAGTTCAAGTCAATACTTGGAGTTATTTTTTAAATGCATGCATATTGAAAGTGACATTGAGTATGAATGTTCTCATAACTTTTGGGACTTTATTTTCAAGTTTAGTAATCAGATTTATTCTTAAATTGATTTTGAACTGATTTAATTCAAGCAGCTAGAATTATTTTGCCAATATTAATGTGATTAATTTGCAAAATCTCTGAGGTGGGTAGACGGCAACTCTAATCAGGTTCCAGGAGAGGTTGAAATAGAATATTGGTTCACACTGAAGTTTCATTCAATTCAGGCAGCTATGAAACAGTTTACTATGTATGCAAATAATTCACATATATATTTTTCCAATTTTACGTAGAAAAGAATTAAGCAGAAAACCAATTTTAAATACAAGTGAATGTCTCCAGCAAGGCAGTCGCTAAATCGCCTATTTCTGTTCTTATTTTCACCATTCTATTCATCCATTCTTCTAGGCTAGAAACTTTGACTTATTTTTTAATCTCTCCACTTGTAACCCTTAAACCTACTTACTCGTAAAGTCTAACAAGTCTGTAATTTTTAAGAAGTTCATTTGTACACTGAACTAAGACCTTTTCCTTTCAGTCTTGGATTGCACCTTAGTAGACATGTTGACTGCTTTGCCTTCTTTTTGACTACTGAAAGCATTTCACATATATTACCAGTCATGTTCCTTAAACTTACTTTGGTAATGTCATTCTTCCGCTCAAAAATATTGCATGTCTCTTTCCCCGCTTTCCTTATGGAAAAAAAATGTTAATTCTTTAGCCTAGAATTCAAGACCTGCTGAATACACTGTGCACTCTTTTATTACTTTCAAGTTTGTATTATTCCCAGCACTTACATATAGACAGTGTGTAGTAAATGATTTCTATTATTGTTTTTCCACCTTTTTAAAATTTTTACATAGACCCCTTCAGCCACTAAATTACTCCCTTATTCACAGACAAAAGTATACTCTTCAGAATCTAGCTCAAACATTATGTTTTCTGCAGACTGTCTCATCTCTTCTGTTTGAAGTAAAACATAGTCACTCATATTTTGTATTGGTCACACATTGTTAAGCACTTACTACGCTCCAAATAATCAAAGATGAATATGACACCCTGCTTCAAGGTACTTACTTTGGGGCATTCATCAGATAAACAGCTGGGGCATGGTGCGATTAACACTACGGTAAAAGACTATGTGGATTCCAGCAAGGCCTCATGGACAGTGTTGGACACTCAGTGGACAAGGGGAAGGGGCAAGGAAAGTTCTGTCATGTCAGTGAATCTTGAGTGTCTTAAAAATAGTGAGAAGACAGGCCAGGCGCAGTGGCCCACGCCTGTAATCGCAACACTTTGGGAGGCTGAGGTGGGTGGATCTCAAGGTCAGGCATTTGGGACCAGCCTGGCCAACATAGCGAACCCCCGTCTCTACTAAAAATACAAAAAAATGAGCCGGGCACGGTGGCAGGTGCCTGTAATCCCAGCTATTCTGGAGGCTGAGGCAGGAGAATCACTTGAACTCTGGAGGCAGAGGTTGCAGTGAGCTGAGATTGCGCCACTGCACTCCAGCCTGGGCAACAGTGTGAGACTCTGTCTAAAAAAAAAAAAAAAAAAATTGGGGGAAGACATTTCAGTCAGGGAGAATACTGTTATGGAGACATAGAGGCTTGAAATACATTGGAGGGCTCAAAAACCAAAAACAAATTTGGTTTGGCTTGAAAGGCAATACAAGAATGAGGTGGGTACAACCAGAAATGAGATAGGAACCATCCTATAAAGTACCGGTTGTGCTGTACTAAGATTTGTACCTGAAATATAGTAGATGCTTAATAAATATTTAGTAAACAAATCGCTTTCTACTAGTACAGTAAATTTTATTTATATTTAAATATTTTATATTTATTAATTTACTAGTTTACACATTGGTTTATTGAAAGACAGCTAAGTATACACATTCTGTGTTTTCAGCACTCCATCTAGGGTAGATCTTTAACTTGTCATTGTAACAATTAGAAAAGTTCCTTCTAATATGAACACCAAAGGTGGAGAATTGTTAAAGTTAACATGTATAAACAAAATGTTCACATCTATTTGTGTTTTTTTTTTTCTCTTTCTAGGTTCAGACATTGTTCAATGGTTGATAAAGAACTTAACTATAGAAGATCCAGGTAAATCAATCATTTTTCCATTGCAAGAACTTTTTTCTTTGTGGTTTTAAGAAATATGTTTCCTCAGGGATGTTTTAATATGCCATGCAAGCAAACCTCCTAAAAAATTATAATTCAGTTTGAACTGTGCTTTTAAAATTTATATGAATTTTATTGTAGTCAAAACATATTTAACAAAAAGTTAGCATATTTGTACAGCTTTTCATATCCTTAATTCCACGTTATATATTATTTAATTCAGGCCATTGGTGATCATTTAGACTGGATCAGCTGTATACATGTCCATAAAATAATTGTACATATAATTTATGGCAAGTGTTTATGAATTAATGAATTTTCCCTTTATCAGACACATACATCTCATTAACATAACTTTGCCTTAACTACATCTTAAATGCAGTTTGAAATCTGTACTTTATTTGTAATCCTGATTTTTGATCATGCCTACATGATGTGTATGTGAGAGAGAGAGCCAGAGAGAGAGAGAGAGAGAAAGGCTCTGTTTAGGTCATAAAGTTGTTCACCGTGTTGGACATTATGTCTATTCTGCAGCAGAAAATTAATTTCCAAAGTAAGGGAACAATTTCTATGAGTTCACACTCTGCATTGCCTAGTACAAGTTCCTACATATGCAAAGCATTTAATGACTTTTTAAAAATATCATGTAAAAACATTCACACATGGCCAACAATTCACATCACTGAAAGAAAATAAGATGCTGGGAGGCTGGGGCAAGACAATGGCTTGAACCTGGGAGGCAGAGGTTGCAGTGAGCCGAGATCGCGCCACTGCACTCCAGCCTGGGCGACAGAGAGACTCTATCTCAAAGAAGATGCATATTGTTCAAGGAAGATTCTGAGAAAACAAAAAATAATAGCTGTGAAAAACTGGGATTACAGTGACTGCAGAAAAAGTCAGTGATATGCTAACGTATGTAACACACCCTTCCATCAATAGAGAGGAATTTTGCATGGCTTTGGCTCCTGCCTCTGGTGATTATCACCTTAAAATGGTTTAGAATTAGCAGTACATGAAGATGCAAGGTTTTACTTTTTTCTAGTTTTAAGCTAACTTTGTAAAGCTATGCCATCAAAAGATGCAGCTCAGATTCTTTCCACAAAGGCCTGTATACACTCCCAGCTCATTTGCTACATGACCTTTTAAAATACTCAATGTAGCAGGTTAAATGGTACTAAAACAATTAAGTAAAGATAAAGCAACTATTGCCAGCATCATATTATCACCAGGAGAGAAGGGAAGATAATTAATAGGAAAGGAAGCTACAGTCTTACCAAGTTTACATTTTAGCCTCGCCTCCGTGGCTTGCCTGTTTTTTTAAAACTATAGAACCAGACAAATAATCACAGTCCTAAAAAGTAGATTGACACAGTTGTGGCTAATGAGGAAACTACTGATTGGCAAAGACTATTAAGGATCAGAGGGTGAAGTAGATTTAAAAGAATATTTTTTCTGAAAGGTCAAGACCAAAGGTGTACTTCACTAAAAATCTGAGAAAGCAGAAAAATATTCACAGATATCATAAGCTAGTAAGAAACAATCATTGTTTATGATTTACATGCGTGATCTCATTTTAGCTATAATGTATATGGAAAACTGATTTTATTTGCTTACTGAATACTTTCAGGAAGTTTTTAAATTCATTAAAAGGTATTTTAAAGAGATAAAGTCAAATGTGTCCAGGAAGGAACATACATGTATCTTTAGTCATTTTTATGACAGGCTGAAAAATTAGTTTCTGATTTGTTGGTTTGTTTGTTTGAATGAAATAATTCACCTTAGACAAAATCAAAATACAAGGCTCTGTACTGGTTTCAAGAAGAGTTAAAAAGCATTAATGATTGTTCTGAATGTATAGCAGATTGTACACATGGAAAATGAATCAATCTGGTGGCCATTCTGATCCCAATTTGATGTGGTTAACAATGTAGCTGATATTATGAAAATTACTTTACTGGCTGCATATATGAAATTAATTATACCTTTTGAAACTGCTCACAAAGGGAGACCAAGTAGTTACAATGCTAAGTCTAGTTTTAACTCTATCAACAACTCCCTGAAGATGCTTAAAAATAAGAAAGAAACCCATGCCTAGTTTCTGTCCTGTGTGCTATCTGGTAGCCAAGTGGTCATTTGAGGATCTCTAGGGATTGTTTGATGTTCTAGAAGTCAGTAATTTGCTGAAAGAGGGTTTCGTGGCAAGATGGAAGAAGAGACTAATTCTGGGTATGGGAGCAGGTTCCGATAGCCCATTTAGAGATAGGACTTGAAGACTCAATGATCTTTAGGACCATACTTAAGACCAGTGAGTCTATATTATTTGCAAACTTAGTGTTCAATATTTTATCAATGAGCACTTAATAACTTTCATTTCTGTTACAGCATTTCAGGGCACCTTTGGCTGAATATTTTACCAGAGAATTTGGTACCATTAGACATTCAGTCATATTCTGTTACTGTTTTAGAATACAGATGGATTTGAACTTTTAGTTAAAATTTAGGATTTTTTTTAGTTTACATATATGTATAATACACACATATGAAATTAGTCTAAAATGTTTTTCTTCTACTTTGTGAGTATACTTTTATAAAAGATATCTTTTTAGGAAAATTCCATTTCTCCTTTCATACTTTAATTCATCTAACAAATATTTATTGAATTCTTACCATGGGCCAGGCACTGGGAATACAGGAGGAATATTCCCTCTTTGAACAAATTGACTGTCTTTGGCTTCCAGAATATCACACTCATTCTTTTCCTTTTTTTCACTGGCCATTTGGTTTGGTCTCAGTCTTCTGTGGTGGCTTTTCACTCTCCAATTAATCCGTAAAATGTTGGAAGGTTCAGGTTTCTATTCTAGGTTCCTTTCCTCCCTGCATTTACACACTATTGCTAAGTGACAGATGTTGAGAATGCTCCAATTCATAACTTTTGTGCTGACCTCTCCACAGTGCTCCACACTCACTTATCCAATGCCTAGGGGCCTCTTCCCTGAAACGTCAAACTCAACACAACCAAAATGGAATCCCGATTTTTCCACTTCTCAGACCTACTCCTTATTGTAATCCCAACCTCAGTTACAGAGTTGAGTCTTCTAATCAAGAATATACTCCATCTTTTCAAGTCTTCAATTTTGATATGTGCTCTTTCAGGAGTGTTTTAAGGTTTTTAAAGTACAGACTTTGCACATTTCTTACTCTGCTTAATTCTGGTTATGGTATTATATGTTATTCTTATATATGAGTCTTTTCTTCCTGAATACACTAACTTGTTATTGTTTACATATATTAAGATGGTGGGTTTATATATGCTAATTTAAAATGTAATTTCTTTGCTACGTTATCTTTTTTAAAAGAAATCTTAACTAACTTAATGGGAAAACTACAGTACTCTTCCCAGCAGTTTGTTAGGGTTGTATGTAGTTGTCCAAACCTTTAATTATTTGGCAGTGTTGAACGATGAGAGCACATGGACAAAGGGAGGGGAGCACTACACACTGGGGTCGGTTGGGGGGAAATAGGGGAGGGACGGTGGGGGG
>NW_016107390.1:6420599-6442227 GCF_001604975.1 Cebus imitator
TTTTGTTGCCTATGCATATGTTGATATCTTACCTAGATATAAAGTAGATCAGATAGAATTTCTTCTTTAAAATCCTGCAGTTATTGACTTATTACATTCATGCCTTCAAAATTCTGGTAAAATATGATATTTATATTATTCTTATGTCACTGCATACACACACATGTATTTATTTACATATATACAAATAAGTATATACGCATGCACATGTAGTAGTCTCCCCTTATTCCAGGAAAATGTACTCCAAGGCTCCCAGGGAATACCTGAAACGATAGGTAGTACCAAACCCTATATAGGCTATTTTTCACTATACATACATACCTTTAATAAAGTTCAATTTATAAATTAGGCACAGTAAGAGATTAACAATATTAGTAAAACAGTTATAACAATATACTAGAATAAAAGTCATGTGAATGTGGCCTCTTGCTCTCTCTCAAAATACTGAAATCTTTTCAGACCAAGGTTGACAGAAGGTGAACCTGAAAAAAGTGAAACCACAGAGAAGGGAGGACTACTGTATATACACATGCTGTTTATTTAAACTGATTTTTTATCCCGCTTAGACACCTGTAATGTCATCTCTTTCCTTGAGTTTGAAAATATAAACGGGCCATTGCCATTTCATTGCTTATTTAGTGATACTTTTACAAATTTGGTAAATTATTTAAGTCTGTTGATTCCGGTTTTTCCTAGGTGATAATTTCTTCCTGCTTTGTTGTTGAAGCTCATTTTCTTCATTTATAAAATGCTTATTATAATGATAATGTCTACTATTTAGTGCTTTACTGAGGATTTAACTTGTGTCACATACAGTATAAAGCAGCTATTACTGCATCTCTTATCTAATAGTTCAGAAAATATTGATTGGCAATTGTAGATATTTTTGGGGTTTTATAGTAATTGTGACTAATTATTTGCCTGCTTATTTGTTCTCATTTTGTTTTGAAACAATATTGACTGATATGCTTCACTCTATTCTACATCCCAATTATTATTTTCTCTAATTTAAAATTTATTTTTTAGCTTTCCCTCTCTTCCCCATTCCAGATTGTTTTTAAGTTTCTACATCATAGCATGAATTCTCATTTTCCTCACTGCCAGTTGAGCCCCTTCCTGATGCTAATAGAGAATATATCTATTATTGCATGTTTAACCTTTTGTCATTTTCTTTTTTTTTCTAGTTCTCTATTTCTACCTTCCTTTAGAAAGTTCTCTTCTAATCATAGAATCTAAGCATAAAATTCTCTTGAAAGTTATGTTTCACCTATTATTTTATTAGATCATGCCATTTAAGTTGAATATTTTAGGTATATATAGGTACTGTTGTAAGCTTACTTCATGTCATTGCATGTCTTAGAAATATTTATGAATTTGTTTTGTGAATTTTTATTATTTACTTTGTCTCTGAGATGAAGGACTCTGTGTAGGACTGATCTTTAGTTATTGACAGGGTGGATGGATTCTCCTTAGATTACTTCATGTATGTATGTGTCAGTGGGATCGTCTCCACTTTGCAGCTGGATTTGGAGTACTAGTTAATAGAAATTCACATTAGTAAGTTAGCTTTTTGCCAGACTAAGTATGGTGGGGAGTGAGGTGGACCCGTGAGTAATCCTTGCCTCAGGATGTCATCATGGTACCGAATTGTCCCTGAGTGTGATGGACTCATTTCACTGGAACACATTTCTGTCCTGTATTCAACCTTGTCCATTGCCAAGCTGCCTCCAAGACATAGCCATGCCTGATTTCTTCTGTGGTGTTTGCCCTTCCCTGTGGGGAGAGAACCACATCTGCAGTGGTTTGATTAGTGCAGCTCCTCTGCAGCTGCCTTTGGGTGCTATTGATCTATTGCAGTGAACAGGATTCAAAGTGTTGTGCTGCCTTCTCACATATATTCTGCTGTTTTCACCCCGGCATTGAGGGTTTTATGAGTAATCTCCTAGAGTCTTCTCTACTTAGTACTGTGGTGCTGTCTCAGGAGAATGTTGCAATCTGGTCTCATAAATGGCATATGGGTTAGCATTTCAGAGCATGTGCTGCCCTAATTTATAGTGCCAGTGCAGATTTTTATTTGTGTTATTTATTTGTTTGTGGCATTGATAGTTAAACTTCATGTTGCCACCATGCCAGAAGTTGATATTTTGATTTGTACCTTTCAGTCACGTCACTAAGAATCTAAAAGATGTGCATTTACGTGTGCGTGTGTTTATATATATATATATATATATATATATATATATATTCACACATGCACATGCAAAACAGTAAATTGCATTAGTCTTACAATTGGACTGTGGCTGACAGATTAAATAAAATGGCTACTTTGATTTTATAGAGGAAAATTAATGTGCAACCATCATTGGATAATGGCAGGAGGTTGAAAGGAAGAATTTAGTCCTTGGTGAACACACATCCACATTGTTGAAATCTGTGCTTGTCAGGGTTCTCAAAAGAAACAGGACAAAACAGTGTGTATATGTGTGCGTGTGTGTCTGTGTGTAGACAGATGGATAGATACACTAGAGAGAGAGAGAGAGAGAGATTTTAATGAATTGGCTCATATAATTATGAGAACTGGTACATCTGAAATTCATAGAGCAGGGTGGCAGGCTGGAGACCTAGGCATGAATTCATGTTTAAGGAAGTCTGAGGATAGAATTCCCTCTTCCTTGGAGAAAATCATTTTCTTTTCTCTTAAGGCCTTCAGCTGATGGGATGAGGCCCACCCACATGATGGAGAGTAATCTGCTTTACCCACAGTCTACTAATTTAAATGTTAATCTCATCCAAAAATACCTTCACAACAACATCTAGACTGGTGTTTGGCCAAATATCGGGGTACAGTGGCCTAGCCAGGTTGACATATAAAGTTAATCATCACAGCACCCACTAGGAAGCATACCATCCACCACCAGTGTCTTCTGCTGACAGTCTGCCCCGTGGCTTCCATGTTGTTCCGTGTTCCCATTGGCAGAGCCCCTTCCTATCTATCTAGTGACACTTTGTGTGTTAGCTAAGCTTACTCTGTAGACACAGCAACTAATCTGACCTCAAAGTAGGAAACTGTGCTGCGCTTCCTAAAGCCCTGTGCTATTTTTTTTTTTTTTTTTTTTTTTTTTTTTTTTTTTTTTTTTGAGACAGAGTCTTGCTCTGTTGCCACGTGCCAGGCTGGAGTGCCATGGCACGATCTCGGCTCACTGCAACCTCTGCCTCCTGTGTTCAAGCAGTTCTCCTACCTCAGCCTCCCGAGTAGCTGGGACCACAGGTGCACGCCAACACGCCCAGCTAAATTTTGTATTTTTTAGTAGAGGCAGGGTTTCACCATGGTCTCGATCTCTTGACCTCATGATCCGCCCGCCTCAGCCTCCCAAAGTGCTGGCGTGAGCCACCGTGCCCGGCCAGCCCTGTGCTATTTTGCTATTTTACTCTCAGTGGCATGAAAGTAATGCCACTGCTTCCTTAGATTTTTTGGCATGTCTGGCACTTGGTAAGCTGTCAGCTAAATATTTTTCATTCTCTCACTCTTCAGCCTCTAGCACTGGTTTCTTGCAATAGTATTCCAGGGTAACAAGTACAGCATGAGTTTCTGTGTGTGTCACGTTCGCTATTGTCTCATCCACTAAGACAAATCCCACGGACAAGTCCAAAGCCACTGTAGGGAAGGACTCTACGTTGCATGGACACAGGGCTGTGTGAACAAATGGGGGCCACCACCGCAACACTCTTCCACATTTGTATTTTCTCTGCCTTTTAAACCTGCCCTTCTGTGATACATCCTACTATCCTTTGGTTTGGGTTTGCAAAATGTATCTTCCTGAACAGATTTGTTGTTTTCTTAGTAAACATGCTTTATGTCTAATATCGTGTCATATTAGTTATGGATTAATATTTTGAGCAAATTTATCAAAATACAAAGCTTTAAGAAAGTGTGGATCCTTCACAAAATTATTGACAAATAGCAGTAATTCCTTGACATCGCCTTGCTCCTTTGTGCCCCTGGCTGCCTCTCACTGTAGGAGTCATTCATACCACACTCATGGAGTGGTGCTGACCAAGGAGAAGGGTACTTTAGGACCCTCAGCCTAATGAGCGGCAACAGTTTGAAATGAGTCCTGCTATCACTCCTAGATATCAAGAAACATTCTGCATTTCTATATTCTTTGAGTGGCAGCCATTTGTTCCATTCCTTTTTCCTTCTCTCTGTCATCCCATGCTTCTTGAGTTTTCGGCACTCCTTGAGAGGAATCCTGGCATTGAAGAGGGTCATGAGCTTTGCAGACATACTTGAGTTTCAATCCTGATTCAAGCACTAACTGGTTACAGGTTTTGGGCAAATTAATTTTTTGATTTAAAAAATTAAATAATACTTTTATTATATGTATTTTTATTGATTAAAAAGTCAATACCATGTAACACAAACAGAAACTCATGTTGTGCTTGTAACCCTGAGGATACCATTGTAAGACGCCAGTGCTAGCAGGCTGGTTTTTTTTTTCTCTTCCTCTGAAAAGTGCTTTCAATACTATGTTGTGTGATGCTTAAATGAATCAACATGCAAGTAGACCAGAATCTTAATTTTATTTTTATATAGGCCACATTTTGAAAACTTTGAATATGTGCAAGCACATTTAACTGAATTGAATTTTTTTAATGCATACAATTTTTATACCAGTCTTCAAATACGGCCTATTCCATGAAGCTTTTCTTCCGTAATTCAGTTTGCAGTGACATTTCTTTGCCGTGAGCTGGAAGAATATTTGCATTTGATATCACTTCACCTGTTACTTAATTTAATTATCTTTTAGTTTTTATTTTACATATGTTGGACTTATCGTTTCAGTTGAATCTAAGGAACATAATGGCAGAGGATACATATGTATCCTCTCCAGCCATCAAGTGAAGTGCCAGGGTTGATCAGTTCTTAATAATCACTGGACTTTCTTTACTAGTGGAAGTTCACTGAAGTGGCATCAGACTTATGGTAACTGATGATTCAGTTTGTGCTTTCTTAAATGGATGTGAGGAAGTGAAGAAAAAGAAATTTTAATGAATTGTTTTTTGTGTAAACTAAACCCAGCGTAAACAAATGGTTTAAAATGCAGATAGAAGAATAAGATTAAGGATAAATATAATTTATCTAGGATACAAACTTAATGAAAAATAGCTGCAAAATTTGTTTTCTCTAGAAGCAATATTTGTTGTAAAAATACCAGTGGAAATCAAGATTCAGACAAATAAGGCAGATGTTTTGCTTACACACCATCAAACAACTGGATCAAGTAACTTAATTATCACTGAATTAATTAAATCAGTCCCTTGTGCACACCATTGTATAGAGTCTGTCATCTGCCTCCCAAGCCTGCCACAAGTCTTCTGAAGAAAGTGCTCTCAATGCTGTTAATTAATTTAATAAACACCCTTACAAATGGACTTTGTATTCCACGAATTTAGTTAAACTGCCAGTGAAATTACAGCCCTAGGAACAGGAGGGTGCATCAGAACTAAGAGGGTGAAGATTGTCTCTGTTATCTTTGATAATGTTTTGGACTTACGAAGTGTTTTATGCTTTTCCAAATCATTTTAATCAGATTTCTTTTCTTTTCTTTTCTTTTCTTTCCTTTTCTTTCCTTTTCTTTTTTCTTTTCTTTTCTTTTCTTTTCTTTTCTTTTCTTTTCTTTTCTTTTTTTGAGAAGGAGTCTCGCTTTTTCACCCAGGCTGGAGTGCAGTGGCGCCATCTTGGCTCGCTGCAACCTCTACCTCCCGGGTTCAAGTGATTCTCCTGACTCAGCCTCCCGAGTAGCTGAGATTATAGGTATGCACCGCCATGCTTGGCTAATTTTGGTATTTTTAGTAGACACAGGGTTTCACCATGCTGGCCCTGTTGGCCTCAAACTCCTGATCTCAGGTGATCCGCCTGCCTCGGCCTCCCAAAGTTCTGGGATTACAGGCATGAGCCAATATGCCAGGCCTTAATTAGATTACTTTATTTGATTATCACATCAATATCATGAAGTAGCCAGGCAGACAGCTTATCAATTTACAACTGGAATATTAACGGGAGAGAAACTTGTGAATGTCCAAAGTCACACAAAAATCTCGAAATAAAAGCAGAGCAGGCACAACCTCTACTCTGTGTTCCTGCTCCTTTTTTTTTTTTTAATTGGGGTCTTGCCCTGTTGTCCAGACTGCAGTGCAGTGGTACAGTCACGACTCAAGGCAGCCTTGACCTCCCAGGCCCAGGTGATCCTGCCACCTAAGCTTCCCAAATAGCTGGGACTAGAGGCATGCATCACCACACTTGGCTGATATCTATTTATTTACATCGTTGGTTTTAATTTTTTTTTTTAGAGGTGGGATCTCACTGTGTTGCCCAGGCTGGCCTCAAACTCTGGTCTCAAGTGATCTCCCTGCCTTGGCCTCTCAAAATGCCAGGATTACAAGTATGAGCCATTGTACCAGACTCCTGTACCTTTTTGAACAACTATTTCAGACCCGGATTCTGCTTTTCCATAAATGGCTGGCAACCATAAGAGAGGCATGGACCTAACTGACCCAAAGGCACGTTACATAGTGTCTTTTGGAATACAGTAATGCACTTCATTGGATTTGATGTTATATTTACCTATTGCATTCTTGGTACACCATTTTGTTAGAGCAGTTTCCTATGTATTTCAACCTGCATATTACAGGTAAATAAAAACAGATCTTTTCTGTTTGCTCTTCAAATTGTTTCAAACAACAATCTTGCTTTAGCAGAAGGAGGGGTAGAAGCATTTAAGACACCCCTTGCAAATAATCACCAAGACCCTTACAAACCTATAAAAATATGTATTTTATTGTCCATCGAGCAAGCTGTCCTGTCAATATGAAATAAATAAAAATGACTGCTTTATTATTGTTCCAGTGCTAATAAATCACTATATAAAAACATCCTAGGTTTCTGAGGTATATTTAACACTCTGATGATACCATGCAAGAAGTCATAGTTTGAAGCCATCAAGTATAAATCAAACAAGATTGATTGGTTTGATCTAGTTTCAAGATAATAGGTATTACCCAGGCATTCATCTTGAAAATGTGTGTTTATGCCATAAATAATACTTAAGAAACTAGCAAAGTCCTCATATCTTTGGGTTCCTACCCTTCAACCCACCACCTGGCTACTGTGGCCAGAGCTTCATAGTTGTGTACCCAGGGAATTTTACGTGTAGTTCTGCTTATTTCATGTGAGATGAGCAAGAGCTATAGTTTTCTTTGTGTATTCATTTCAGTGTAGTAGGAGCTTTTTTCAGAAGACAGGAATTTATTTTTGCTTAGATTCTGTTGGTACTCTATCAATGTTCATTCAGGGTGCTGTACCAGAATGCAATAGACCGAGTGGCTCAAACGACAAAAGCATTTATTCCTCACAGTTTTGAAAGCTGGAAAGTTCAAGGTGAAGTGCCTGGTGGACTTTGTGTCTGCTGAGGCTCTGCTTTCTGGTTCATAGATGGCTGTGGCCTTACGTGGCAGAAAGGGTGAACGAGGCCTCTGAAGCCTCTTTTATAAAAGCACTAATTTCATTCATGAGCACCATGCCCTCCTTACCCAATCACCTCCCATGTGAATTTGGGGGGGATACAGACATTCATTCTACAGAAGGTCCACCAAAATTAAGGTATCAGAATGCAGTTACACAATCTTGGCTCACTGCAACCTCCGCCACCCGTGTTCAAGTGATTCTCCTGCCTCAGCCTCCTGAGAACTGGGATTATAGGGGCACACCACCACACCCGGCTAATTTTTGTATTTTGGTAGAGACAAGGTTTCACCATGTTGGCCAGGCTGTTCTTGAACTCCTGACCTCAAGTAATTTGCCTGCCTTAGTTTCCCAAAGTGCTGGGATTACAGGCGTGAGCCACCATACCCAGCATATCTTGTACATTTAATAACACCAGGAACCTCTCTTTTGGTGGCCCTCACACCTTGGGAATGCTTAAGTGTACAGAAAGTGAAAACTCCGCACATGTTCCTCTGTGATGTCTGTCATTCAAAGTAATCAGTGCCGTTCAGTGCAGCCCAGTCACATCCAGGCTGTTGGGACCAACTGTCTTACTTAACCTAGAAGCTAGCCACACTCTTTTCTTTTGCTCCCCACCTCATTTTGTTTTTGGTTTTGCATTTGCATTTAAATGCATTTTGTAATGGAACAAGTGACTGTTGTTTTCATTGATTTGTGTAATTATCCAGTTGCATAAAATCCATACATTGAAGTTTTCATTGCCAAAATAAGGGGTATATTCCCCAGGATGTATGCCATTATGTCAGACCATCTTCCCCATTGATAAAGGCTTTTTCAGGTGTGAATTTCTGGCTGCCTTCACTTCCCACCTCTGTCACTATACTGCAGCTGCAGCAAAAAAGAACTATCATACATGAGCATTAATCAGTTGGGCGGCCCCAGGTACCATGCTGGATGTTCTCCTCTCATTGCATTCTTGTAAGTAGGAAGGGGACAGGAAAGTTCACATTTACTGAGCGTCAACTCTGTGCTGGACATCATTTTGAGAACTCGGTATCTGTTATTCTGAACCCCAAGAAAAAAGAAAGAAAATTTGAAGAGGTAGACTGTACCTTTAAAAATGTCTCAGATCATGGAGCTAATAAGAGAGATAACCAGTATTCAAACCCAGATACGTTTTATTTAAAAGAATGAACACTTTCTGCTCTAGGCAAGGAATATAAACTTCACTTCACGGATGAAGCCCCTGAGACTCAGCAGAGCTGAGGAGCAGAGCTGGGATTCATACCTGGTGTGTTGGCATTATACCAACACAGTACATTTGTTAGAGACCAGCAGGTGATCTGTCTGTCCTAATTCCAGTTTTGGTTTTTGCTGGACAGCACATGCATCTATAAATGCCAGTCCCGGAGTTTTTTGACCTCTCTCATTTTTACCTGATTGGCTTTTAAAATATATATTATTTATTAGAGTTGTCAGCGATTAAGGAAAATATTAAAGGCAGCTGGAAATCTCATTAGAATTTTTGTCTTTTATCTTGCAGAACTTGAACAAACATAACGAGGCCAGGGTTCAGCGGGCATTTGAATACGTGTGTAATTACACGTAGGAACCTCTCTTGTTACAGCAGAGCTTGATATTTCTACACTGTCCACTAGAAAAACAGAAATGAAGATTACTACACAGGCCAAGTGGACATGCACAATTGTCCTGTGGCACTGTCTGATTCTTCCAGTACCTGGTTGGCCTCTGCTTTTTTCTTCTTTTTAGAGCTGTGCTTTCCTTTCTGCATAAAAATGTTCCTTTTATAAGCCAACTTGAATTTTGTTTGGCAAAGAAATAGGACATAGGCAACGTTCCTAAAAAAGGGAGAAGGAAAGAAGAAAAGAAAAATAGAAGGAAAGAAAAGTAAAAAGCACTGGATCAAACTAATAAGGCTTAGAGCGCAGGATATCATCTAAAGATATGCCTATTCATCAGAGTAGCCACTCAGAAAATGACAGAGAAATGTACAATTATATCTGTTACCCAGAAGGGGCCATAGACAGTTACATAAGAGCTGTCTGAAAAGCCAGCCCCCTTTATCTTTTATTAAAGATAACACAGTATTTCTTATTTCCCAGATGAGGAATGAGTTAGGTTCCCCCCCCATGTTTGAGTTGAGAACAATACTGCTTATTCTATTGCTCTGTCTTATTTCATGAAGCATTTTCTTTTATCACAGCTAATAATGATATAAGACGCTGACTGCAGCAGTACAGAAAGTGTGATAAGAGCACTGATAGAAGTTTTATAACCTAAACCCAATCCTAGGAACATACCCATCCCTTCTTTGTCATTTGTCCCAAATCGCACATACAGGCTCCTGCTGGACAGTAAAAGGTCACCCTTTAAAAAGTAACGAGCCTAAGAACCTCAATTATAACAACTGATGTGATTTTCTAAGTTTGAAAATTCCCCTTTAAGTGAGGGAGTCTGCAAGCTAATGAGACTAAAATGCTTTTTTTTTTTTTTTAAATTTTGCAGTTATATTACATTCAAGTGATTGGGGCCTCTTGAATTATCCAGAATTCCTGCTTCCTGCTGTGCTCACTAATACCTGGGCTTTGAGACCCATTAGAGTACATTATGTGCACCACGTCGAATTCTGATTATTTCCATTTCACAGGAGGCACATGCTCAGTTTGTGATTTGTGTCATTTTCTGGTAATAACTGCACTTCTGATTTAAGCCAAATTTTGGAAGGGATCTGCCAGGCACCAGTAGCATTTTGCTTCTACTAAATGCCCATAGGAAGAGGGAGTGTCAGGTTTTCAAAGGACTGAGGCTTACTAATTTGTTTTAGCAAATATGACATTTGGTTCTTCCCCTGCTAGGGCTCGTCCTTGGACGTAGGTGTGGTCTGGACAGTCATGGGCTTCTGGTGTGAGAAATGATGGGTGCACACCTTCTTTATTCTCACTTCCGGCAGCACCGTCAGTGAATCATTGACCCTCATGAAATTATCCACCAGGTCTTCCTGGGATATTGGATATTGGTTGGTAGATGTTTCAGCAACTCCTGCCTAGGGACAGGAGTCAAGTGTCACATGTAGTTACTTAATAATGCATAGATTTTTCTGAAAACATTTTGGATTCTTTTTTTGGGTGGGGGAGACTGAGTCTCACTCTGTTGCCCAGTCTGGAGTGCAGTGGCATGATCTCAGCTCACTGAAACCTCTGCCTCCCAGGTTCAAGCAATTCTCCTGTCTCAGCCTCCTGAGTAACTGGGACTACAGGTGTGTACCACCACACACCGCTGATTTCTGAATTCTTAGTAGAGACAGGGTTTCATCATGTTGGTCAGGCTGGTCTTGAACTCCTGACATTGTCATCCACCCACCTCGGCCTCCCAAAGTGCTGGGATTACAGGCATGAGCTACTGTGCCAGGCCCTAACATTTTGGATTCTTTAAAAGCAATAACTCTAATATAGGTAATTTAGGAAACATGAAAAAATAAAAAGAAGAGAATAAAAAGCACTCATAAAAAGCTCCCTGAGATAGGTGTAGCTGAATTGTAGCTCATCTGTCTGTCTACACTTCTTTGAACGCCTGAGCCCTCTGGCTTTACCATTGGAACTGGCCCCACTCAGTTTCTTTCCTGCTCCCCATTCTTGATCATTTTCTTGGACCCCCTCATGAACCAGTCTGTCACGTCTCTTTGCCCCCACAGGCCTGTGAGAACCACACCTTTGCCACATTGTGTTTTTGAGATTTCCCACTTCTTGGCACCATCACTTTGACCCTAGCCAAGGGCACTGCTTGTTCCTGGGATATTATGCATGTCTGTACCGCATCACAGACTTCCCCCGTGATCTCTCAGACTGTAACTTTTCACAAGATCTTCTTAAGCTCCAGGGACAGAAGAAGAAAAACATAGCACACAGGATAACTATGGCCCTTTCCCAGCCCAGATCTAGACTTGTGTCCTTTAGAAGCTACTTCTCTGAGGTTCTCCTTGTGTCTTGGGACAGTGGCCAATATCACTGAAATCTAGGTATATTTAGGCCCAGAGTCTGGGCTCAATGGAAGAAGAAAAAGAGTAATCGTTTTCTTCGTTTTACTCTCACCCACATTTTCTGAAGTCTCGTATCTGACTCTCAGATTGACTTCTTCCAAGAACATTTTAAGACGGGCCACTTCCAAAGATATCTTGACACGACAAACACCACCCCTGTTGACAGGGGCATGGGCTGTCCCACACTGACACATCATGTCTGACTTCAAGACACTTCCCAAAGTCTGAACGAGATATTCACTGGAGTATGAGCTTTATAAGTAGAAGGACTTTGTTCTTTGTGTAGCCTCTCACTCCTACATAGTGATTTGCACATATTAGGTAAACAGCAAATATTGTTGAATTGAATACACTCAACAAAGAGAATATTAACATGAAAAACATAGATTTTTTTATGTTTATGTCCCAAGAAGTGGGAAATCATCTTGCACATTTTACTGAACAATAGATGAGACATTCATAGTTTAAGCTGTAAGTGGAGTTTTACGTTAAAGTGAAAAACGCTAGTTTCCTGTGACTCTTCATGATGCAGAAAAAGTTGAGTTACAAATAGAAAATGAAACTTCCCAAAGCTGTCATCCATAGGTTTAGATTAACCTAAAGCAAGGAGAGAGGTTGCCCAACGACAGGAAAATGTTGTAAAGGTCCTGAATCATCCTGAAAAGGCTGCTTTTATTCCATGGAAAATGAGTCTTATGAACAAATCGTAGCTCCTGTTAGAAACAAACCACCCTTTACTGACTGAGATGGTGTGGCGTCTGGAAATCCCAAGCGAAGGAATAGCAAGGTCATAACAAGAATTCACAAAAATCATAAAAAGACAAATTCTTCTGTTGGAAATATATCTCTAAACCTCAAATAATATCATATTCACTGAAACAACTGTTTTGGGTTGTACTTTATGTTTTTCCCAAGAGTTTTTCGAAACACTTAAGCCATTGGAAAGTATCATGACACCCTGCAGATAATCTTCTTTTAAAAATCACAAATTCAAGGTCAGATCATTTACTTCCAGTTTAGGAAAACAGCATTTCTAGACATTTTTTTATATAGTTCAGGGAGAATGAGTAGGTTAGTGTTTCTAGAATGACAGGTGCATGCCTGTGAAAAGTAAGAGATAAGACAAAGATGTAAGGTGGTTGCATCACGTAAATCCCAGAGTTGCTCCGCGCACATATTTCTGCTCAGTCTGATATGCAGAGAACAGCCATTAAGGACAGAGAGCACCTCCTCCCTCTGCAATAGGTAAATTTCCATGTGCTTGCCTTTTTGTGAACATTTGCTATGTTTTATTAATGCTTTCCAGCTCCCATCTGGGGCCTCACATTTGATGAATATGCCTGATTTACTAACAGATGTCCAATAGCAGCCTAATACATTTTTGGTCACTGATGTGCTACTGTAAACGGAAACAAATTATTAAAAAGAATTTTTATCCAATGTCTTCACTTGTCTGTCCAGCCTAGAGCCAATAGGAGCTAAGATTTCCATCACTGGGAATCATGTCATCACACCCCTGCTGTTCCACCAAGCCCTTTACAAGAGGAATGGGGGCAAACAGTGGAGTGTGAAGTACCTGGCAGCTGACGGCCCCTCCACACTGCAGCCAGCTGGGAAGGAAGGGCTGATGGCAGCCACTTTTGAGCCCTGTTTACTCTCCACCTGTGTCTCCTGCAGATTTTGTCAAATATTCACTCGCTTTACATGAGCACTCACTCATATAAGGAAATACTGGGGACTTGTCTTAAGGCACTGCTACTAAAAGTTACTGTGTTTTGTTTTTTTTTTTTGAAACTGAGTCTAGCTCAGCTGCCCAGGCTGGAGTGTAGTGGCACAATCTTTGCACACTGCAACCACCGTCTCCTGGGTTCAAGTGATTCTCCCGTCTCAGCCTCCTGAGTATCTGGGATTACAGGCACCCACCACCATGCCCAGCTCATTTTTGTATTTTAGTAGAGATGGGATTTCACCATGTTGGCCAGGCTGGTCTTGAACTCCTGACCTCAGGTGATCTACCCGCCTTGGCCTCCCAAAGTGCTGGGATTACAGACGGTGAGCCACCGCACCCAGCTACTAAAACTTAAATAATATTGTATGGTTGGAGACACCTCTGTACCTGGAAGGTGAGGCATTTTACCAAATAATCAGTTTCAGGCGTGCAAAGTCAGAGAAAAAGCTGCAAGCAAATTGGCAGGGAGATGCAAAATTTCAAAGAGTTGGACAGAAACATAGGTATCACTTAGACTCTATCATACAAGTTATGTGGAAATTCTCCAGCATCATAACGGGGCCTCTGTGGAATTATATACTGCAGTTAATGAGGAGAGTAGAGGCCTAGGAGAGAATTCATTGAGAGGCGCTGATGTCATTAAAGAGTTAAGCAGCAAACATATGAGAATAAGAAAATAGGGCTATAAACATTTTCTTAGGAGAAGCAAAGGTAAACAGTACAGTTCAACGCAAGAATCTTTTCAATCTGAAGTTGAAACATTAACTTGTTTGACGTTGAAACATCTAATTAATCACCATCAACTTATCTGATGAAGTTCCACAGAGAAGGAAGAGCCCGGGGTTTAGACCACACCTGAGACTCTTAACCAAGAGAACAGAACAAGTGTCTGGAAGGGAAATGTATTTAACATGCATGGAGTATCAGGAAAGACAAAGGAATGTTGTTTTCCTGACATCTTTTAAAAATAGATTTGATATCCTTCATCTCTGATGTCAAAATATTTTGCCTTAAGTTTTAATAATATGTACTTTTTGATTGGTCATGAGGTAAATCACCTAGAAATTCTCTCTGCAGTATGATAGAGTGATACAATAGTAACAACATAAATCAGATTTGCAGATGTGACTATCGTGCGTTTAATAAATTGTTAATGCACACACAAAATGTTCCCATCCTTGCACTGGAGGTGCAGTGATGATTAATAAACCCATCACTGCCCCTCTTAGAGCAACATTGAAGAAATCACACCAACAGTAAAAACAATCAGACACTACAGCTCACAAATACTCTCAATTTCCTCTCATCTTGGTTTTCCAATGCATCCACCAAGACAGTTTCCAATCCTGGATCAATCTTACTGTATTCCTGTGTCTATCTGAGATTGTGCATGTCGTGACTGAAAAGTGACTCTAACACTATAAATTATTGCTCCCAAGATGTCATGGTTCCCAACCTCATTCAGGCCTTCCTGACTTCTTGGCAATCATTTTTGTAATCGGATCTATCTCCTGTTCAGTGGATGATTATTTAAAGCTTTCTCCACTTTCTCTACTCACATGCTACATTCTCTGTCATTCTCAACATCAGACCATAACCTTTCAGAGGAAATAGAAAGCAAGGAGGAAATTGCTCTAATGTTTTAGCTCCCTCTGCTTTACAAGTACACTTTGTGTGCACCCACTCTTGCCTCCCTTTCTGTCTGTGATGAGCTTCCCTGTGCTTGTTACCCCATCGTCTCTCAATCCCTCAGTGTTATTTCATCCTTTATTTTTATTTTGAGACAGGGTCTCACTCTGTAACCTAGGCTGAAGTACAGTGGCACAATCACAGCTCACTGCAGCCTCAAACTCCTAGGCTCAAGCAATCCTCTCATCTCAGCCTCCCGAGTAACTGGGACCACAGGCACACACCACCATGCCTAGCTAATTTTTGTATTTTCTGTAGATATGGGATTTCACCATGTTGCCCAGGCTGATCTCAAACTCCTGGGTTTAAGCCATCCTCTTGTGTCAGCTTCCCAGAGTGCTGGGATTACAGGTGTGAGCCACCATACTCAGCATTTCATTCCTTATATTTCATGGTTTTTTTTTTTTTTTTTAAGATGGAATCACGGTTCTGGCACCTAGACTAAAGTGCAGTGGCACGATCTTTGCTCACTGCAACCTCTGCCTCCTGGGTTCAAGTGATTCTCCTGCCTCAGCCTTCCGAGTAGCTGGGACTACAGGTGCCTGCTACCACTCCCAGCTAATTTTTTTTTTTTGTATTTTCAACAGAGACTCGGTTTCACCATGTTGGCCAGGCTGGTCATGAACTTCTGACCTCAAGTGATCCACGCACCTCGGCCTCCCAAAGTGCTGGGATTACAGGCATGAGCCACCATGCCTAGCATTTCATTCCTTATATTTCACTTTTATATATTTTTAATACATATATATAAAATTGCACTTTCGGTTCTGGGGTACATGTGAAGAACATGCAGGATTGTTGCATAGGTACATACATGGCAATGTGGCTTACTGCCTCCATCCCCATCACCTACATCTGCCATTTTTCCCCATGTTATCCCTCCCCAACTCCCTACCCGCTGCTATCCTTCCCCTAGTCCCCCGCATCAGACCCCAGTCTGTGATGCTCCCCTCCCTGTGTCCATCCAGCCATATCTGTACTGGCTTACCCACCACGGTTCTCTTCCATCATCATACATTCTTACATTGATTCATGATCACTCTAGCCATTCTCCTGTGTCTCTCCTGTTTTCACAAACTCAGCTGCATTCACTGTCTGTCATTCCTCTCTCTCAAGTTCATTTCTCCGTTCATTGGAATCTGGTGTGTATCCCCCACTTATACACTGAAACTTTATTTGCTGCAATCGCTGATATTCTTCTTGTTGCTAAATTCAATGATTGCTTCTCAGTCCTTATTTGACCTCACTGCAGCATTTTTCACTGTTTTTTATCTTCCATTACTCTATTCCTTGTTGTGCCGTAACTTCCTCACCCTCCATCGTAGTGTCGTCCACAGATTTCTCTATTTGCCTCTTAACAATCAGGGTTTTGGAGACCCGACATGGGATGTCTTATTTCTTGGCTCCTCACACTTTATGCACTTCCTTATTTTGCCCACTGTTGGTATCATACCCACTACACACGCACCTCTGGACGCTTCTGAGCTCGACCAACTATCTGTCGGCTACACATCTCTACCTGGATGTTTCATGGGCATCTCATAGATTGAACAAATCTTAATTGACCTTATTTTTCTTTCCCTAAATCTCTGCAGACTTTGCCTCCTAAATATCAGATCTATCCACTTCTCTCTACTCACACTGTCTCTCTCCTCGTTCCAACCCTAGACACATCCCGCTGGGAACTGCCACTGCGTTCTACCTCATATTCCTTTTCCCCTTGTCCTACACCAGTAAGTTCATTTCACTGCATCTATAATGATCTTTCCAAATCTCAGATCTAATCACGTCTCTTCTGAAGTTCAATAATTAATAGATCCCCTCATTGTCCTCAAGATAAAGTCCAAACAGACGTTTTAGCTTAAATTTAAAACCCTTTTTGATATAGTCATATCATCGCTTCATCTGCTCATATCACTTTTCAACCCACACTGCGTCTTCAAGCCACCCAGCTGGCGGCAGTTTCTCAAATGACCTTCTATCCCTAATCACAATAATTTGCATATGCTGCTTTCTTTGCTTGGAACCTTCTCTTGCATCATACTCCTGTCTTTTTTATTTAGAACTTGAATTAAATATCAACTCCTCCAGGAAGTCTCCTTGAGCTCCCAAGATTGGATTGGATCTTCCTTTAATGTGTTGCCAGAACTCACTACATTTTCCCCTGTTTTGAAATTAGACTGTGCAGTTAAGTGTCTGTTGATTTGCCAGATTCACCTAGCAAATAGGCTACTGGTTTCTTACAGAGTTGGCACCTTGTCTAGTGGCTTTTGTTCTCCGATACATTGAATAAATTACGACTGAGGTACACACTTGTTAAGCAAACCTTTTAAATTAGATGAACTTGCCAAGGAAGAAAGAATATAGAAAGAAACAAGGAAAGGGGAAGCTACAGCAGAGATAGATTTTTAAGAGACTTTTAACCATAGAGAGAGGAGTCGAAAGTAGGGAAGATGAGGCCAGGAGCCAGAGAGAAAGATCGCAGAGTAGACAGAGTGTGACGGCAGCCAAACAGAGGGCTCCAGGAAGGGTGATTCACCATAGCTTAAGCAGAGAAGACTGGGAGAGAGTGGGGAAGTGGTAGAACTTTTCTGCTAGGACGTCGTTGGTGACCTTTGAGAGAACAGATTCAGCAGACTTTTGCGGGAAGATGACAAGTACCCTGCACTAAGGAAGGGGTTGGGAGTTGGAAGTAAGGGACGTACGTCTGTAATACTCTTCCGCGAGGCATGAACTCAAAAGGAAGGGGACCAATTTGCAATAAGGTAGTACTTGGAAAGGTAACAAGATTAAGGGCAGATTCTTTTCTTCTCTCTTCCTTCTCTTTCTTTTTCTTTCTTTTCCTTCCTCCCTCCCTTCCTTTCTTCCTTTTTCCCTACCTTACTCACTTTCTTCTCTCTGAGCTTGCACAAAGTGAAAAGTTTTGGACAACATATTCATCAATCAAAGATAGAATGTGGAATCTCAGAATCAATATAGATAAAACTTCTGAATCTGCTGCCTTTTAAGGTCCTTGAAAATGTTCTTCCCCCTATAAACGGTTACCCTCAGAAAGATACCACTTTAGTGCCAAATGCCATGAGCCATTATGCATTCCCCATTATGCATTGCCGTTGTAGATCTCATAGGGGTTGTTAGAAATTTAAAGTAAGCTAGAGTATGACAGTAGGTTGCATATTGCTTCACACATTTCTGGTTTATTTCTGGTATATTTTGACACCTCAGTAGTTTGAAAAGCAATTTTCATTTGACATAAGTAAAAATAAACATGCACATATTAATAGTACGTTTTTAAAGACCCCCATTAAAGCTAAATTGAGCTCCGAATTGATAATACTTTATTAAGGTAGATATATTGTTGTTATTCATCCATATATTCAACCTGGCTCCCATGCATGGCATCACTGTATTATCTGATAAGGAGGAGGAGGTGGCAGGGGAGATGAAAGAAGGAAGCACAATATTGATGTGAAACTCATTTCTCTGTTATAGTGTGTCTTTCTACCATTGCATAATCTTTAGCTGAAAGAGATGGTGATGTTTTAATTTCTTTGATGCCATTATTTCTTCCAGCAACTTTGCTTCTTTTTGTTCTAATTGGCTACATTTATAGGCATTACTTTACAATTTTTATTACTTTTACCTTTTTAATCAATAAAAACTAAATGACCCAAATAATTAGCTGTCTTATTGATTATCTGAATAAAAATTTCTGGAATCAACCATTTGTTATTCAGAGTTTTTGTCTTTTTATCCCACTTTCATAATTTTACTTAACTAAAACAGATTCTAGTATCCAACTTATCTTTATTCATAACTGCACTTGGCATGCTATTTCATTCAGATAGCTTTGTAATTAGACTGAAGTTTATCAGTAACATTTTCAGTGTGAAGTACAATACCTGCATTTTTTCCCCCACAAAGTTAAGTCTCAAGCTTTATTGCTTTTATAAATTTTCACTTTCGGAATTTGTTGTGGTTACTTTGTTTTAAAAGTGTTTTCAGCTGTGAAGAAATGCAGCATTGCTTTTCATTGGCAGAATTAAGGGATTGTGCATAGGTTAAGGAATGTCATCTAAGTAGGGTGGCTAAGGACACAAGTTCCGTGAGTTCCATCTCAGGTTTCATTCATTTTCTGAGCTTTTCACTTGGCTTTTAAAGTTCGGTTCAAAGACTTCTGAAAAAAAGAAAAAAAAGAAAAATCAGCCCAGGCACAGTGGCTCACGCCTGTAATCCCAGCACTTTGGAAGGCCACGGTGGGCAAATCACTTGAGCTCGGGACTTCAAGACCAGCCTGTGACATGGTGAAACCCTAGCTCTATAAAAAATACAAAAATTAACTTGGCATGGTGTGTGCTCCAGTAGACCCAGATATTTGGAAGGCTGAGGTGAGAGGATGGCTGGAGCCCAGGAAGTTGAGACTAAAATGAGCCACAGTTGTACCACTGAACTCCAGCCTGGATGACAAAGCAAGACCCTGTCTCAAAAACAACCAGAAAACAAAACAAAACAAGAGGAAGAAGAAGAAAAGCAAATCAATATTTTAGGCTTTTTTTTTTCTTTGAGACAGACCCTCCTTCACTCTGCCACCCAGGCTGGACAGCTATGACATGATCTCGGCTCACTGCAATCACCACCTCCCAGACTCAAGCCTTAGCCTCCAGAGTAGCTGAGACTGTAGGCATGTGCTACCATGCTCAGCTAATTTTTGAATTTTTAGTAGAGATGAGGGTTCGCCATGTTGGCCAGGCTGCCCTCAAACTCCTGATCTCAGGTGATCTGCCCACCTAAGCCTCCCAAAGTGCTGGGAATACAGGCATGAGCCACCATGCCCAGGCTGCTTTAGACATTTTTCATCCCAAATGTATTTAAGTATGTACTTGTATTTTAAAATGACTGGTAGGTTGAAATCGTGTTTCTGCTCTCACTAGACATTAATTAAAAATAGAGAAGATGACATTTGAAAATTTTTATCCTTGTTTGTATTTGAAATTTAATAAACTATCAAGATGGTACGGTGAACAGTGTACTTTCTAAAATAGAAAATAAATGTAAAATCCCTACATAAAAACTATATATAGTCATGTATCCCATAACAATGTTTTGGTCAGCAGTGGACAGCATGGATGCCAGTGGTCCCATGAGATTATAATGGAGCTGACAGTTTCCTAGTGCCTGGTGATATTGTGGCTACAATAACTGGGTAGAGTAATGCATTACGTTTTCTGTGTTTAGATATGCTGAGATACACAAATACCACTGTGTTCCAGTTGCCTACAGCATTCAGTACAATCACATGCTGCACAGCTTTGTAGCCTCGGAGCAAAAGACTATACCATATAGTCTAGGTGTATAGTAGGCTGTGCCATCTAGGTTTGTATAAGTATACTCCGTGAAGTTTGCACAATGATGAAATCACCTAAGATACATCTCTCATTCATGAGATGCATGACTGTATTTTCCTCTTTTTTACTCTCAGAGTTACTGTTAGCTGCACAGTTTAAATCAAGGCATTGATTCTTTTAATTTAGCAGTCAAAAGTAATATGTGAGTCCAGATAAGGCAAACTTTAATCATATTCAGTATCAAAGCAAAGTGAGCATTTATTGTAAGTATCAATGAACCACTCTGAAATAAGTGTTTTCTTCTAAAGTTAAATTTACTTTCTCTTACCTTGTTTTCAATTGAAATGATAAGTTCTGCATATACTAAGTGTAAAATGTGCATGGCCAGGGAAACAGAGTTTAAGCAGAGTGCCTGCCTGTCTTTCAAGATCTTTATGAAAGAATAGGAAAGGCTAGTAACACCACACAATTAGCTACAGTAAAATATATCAGGCATTTGGGTCTCATTGGAAGGAGAGCTTGCTCTAGGGGGCCAGAAAAGGTCTCATGAGGGAGGACTATATCTGGGTGGACCCAGGGAATTAGACAGAATTATATCCAGTGAAGAAGAGCAAGGCTGGGTGCAGTGGCTCACGTCTGTAATCCCAGTACCTTGGGAGGCCGAAGCAGGCAGATCACCCGAGGAGAGGAGTTCAAGACCAGCCTGACCAACATGGAGAAACCTCGTTTCTACTAACAGTACAAAATTAGCTGGGCATGGTGACGCATGCCTGTAATCCCAGCTACTAGGGAGGCTGAGGCAGGAGAATCACCTGAACCCAGGAGGTGGAGGTTGCGGTGAGTCAAGATTACACCATTGCACTCCAGCCTGGGCAACAAGAGCGAAACTCCATTTCAAGAAAAAAAAGAAAGAAGAGCAAGAAAGAGGATTTTTTACATATACGTAAATATTAAAGGAAAGGTAAGGAGGAGAGTGCCACCCACTCCTGCTCCAGAGCTCTAAGCGATCCAGTGTGACTGGAAGAACTCGTATATACGTAATGTAGAGGCAGGGCTTGGGTACGGTGAGTTCAGAGGGGCAGCTTGTTTCTAGAGGAAGAATTCAAGTTGTCCTGCAGAGCATCACCAAGGAGTGTGCTGGGTGAAGGCATGAAAGCAGAGACTGTAGTCGAAGCATATCTAATTCCATGACGTGGAACAGGTGAAATTGTTTTCAAGCACACTGACTAAAGCCAACAGACAAGAAGGGAAGTAAAGCTGTGTGAATTACCTTCGCCAAAGAGCCTCCAACCTGTTACCTTTCA
>NW_016107390.1:6443342-6444430 GCF_001604975.1 Cebus imitator
TGGCAGAGAGTTTATTAAGGACAGTTGAATCACACGATCACAAGGTGAAGTCCCACGATAGGCCATTTGCAAGCTTGAGGGGCAAGGAAGCCAGTAGTGGCTCAGTCTGAGTCCCAAAGCCTCAAAAGTAGGGAAGCAGACAATGCAGCCTTCAGTCCGTGGCCGAAGACATGTGAGCCTCTGGCAAACCACTGGTGTAGGTCCAAGAGTCCAAAAGTTGAAGAACCTGGAGTCTGATGTTCGAGGGCAGGATGCATCCAGCATAGGAGAAAGATGAAGGCTAGAAGACTCAGTAAGCCAGCTCATTCCACTTTCTTCCACCTGCTTTTTCTGGCCGTGCTGGCAGCCGACTGAATGGTGCCCACCCAGATTGAGGGTGGGTCTGCCTCTCCCAGTCCATGCCTCAAATGTTAATGTCTTCTGGCAACACCCTCACAGACACACCCAGGAACAATACTTTGCATCCTTCAATCCAATCCAGTCAAGCTTACACTCAGTATTAACCATCACAGCTCCTTAAGCTCCTCTAGACTATGACAGTTTCTCAAACTTCTCTTGTTTTTGATGGCCTTGACCATTTTGAGGAGTTCTGCTTGGTTATTTTGTAAAATGCCCCTGAATTAGGATTTCTTTAACTTTTTTTTTCTCATGAGGTTATGGGTTTAGGGGAGGAAAATCACAGAAGTAGAGTGCTATTGTCATCACATCAGAAAGCCATGGATCCTTTTGATCCTTTTACCGTCTCTTTTTATCTTTTTCAGAGTGTCATGTAAATGGAGTCATACACTCCATAAGCATTTTAGAGTGGCTTCTTAGAGTTAGTTAATAACACACATTTAAGTGGCTACACTATAAACATGTCATCATTGTTGATGTCAAATATATTGTAAAGTGACTCATATTTTTCCCTTTATCATGTCATATTTTTTGGAAAAAAATGTTACTAATTGTGGAGTGTTATTCTCCACCTCATTCAGTGTGAAGTATCTACGTAAATTATGTGGAATTCTTTGTCAGGGAAGATGTCTCTGTTTATTTATTCAATTATTTATTTACATCAGCATGAACCCATAGTGGGTTTGGTTTTT
>NW_016107390.1:6444445-6460403 GCF_001604975.1 Cebus imitator
TAAAATTACTTAATTCATTTTTTTTTTTTCCTGAACCGGTTTTACCTTTGGCCTGGGGAACTCTTTCAGTTGGCTTCTGCTTCTCTTCCACAGGAAAGGCAGATAGGGCAACCCATCGATGCTTTTGTTGCCAGTCCTTGCTTACGCATCAGGGAGCCACAGGTAGAGAGTGTGTGCATCAAGTGAAATGAAGACAATTGTGTTAGCTTTGTGTAAGTGTTTCCACTCTTCTGGTAAGAATGAAATACACGTGTATATGTGGGCTATAAAAGACTAATTTTGGAAAACTGTGAATTCTAAATTTTAGTGTTATAGCTGAAAACTCATCATGGTGTATAGGGTCATGTCACACTAGTGATTTTGGTGCAGTACCTAACAACTCATCATGGGCTACAAGGTCATGCAGATTCCCTCCTATGTTTTCTTCTAGTGGGTTTCTGGTTTTGCATTTTGCATTTAGGTCTATAATCAGTTGGACTCAATTATTGTGGAAACTATAAGGCCTGTGTATAGGATCAGGTTTTCTTTTTTACGTAACAATTGGTTATGTTGTATTAAAACAACAAATGATGAGAAACACTATCCTTTCTCTATTGAATTGTTTCTGCTCCTTTGTCTAAGATCAGTTGACTCTGGGTCTATATCTGGACTCTATTCTGTTGCACTTAAATATTTATCCGTTCTTTTGCCAGTACTCACTGTCTTGATTACTACAGCCTTAAACTAAGTTTTGAAATCAGTGTGGATAGTCCAACTTTGTTTTTATCCTTCGTTATTATGTTGGTTATTCTCAATCTTTTTCCTTTTATTTGCACTCCACAATCATTTTTTCAGTATCTATAAAATACCTTTCTGTGATTTTGATTGATATAACATTGAATCTATAGTTCAGTTGTGATGAATTGGCATCTTTAAAACATTGAGTGTTCCAGTCCATAAACATGGACTCCGTTTTTACATCTTTTATTTCTTTAATCAGTGTTATGTAGTTTTCCCCACACAGATTGTGTATATATTTTGTTAGATTTATCACTATTTCAAATTGCTGCTATTGTGAATGGTATTGTTAAACTCAAGTTCCAATTGTTGATTTTTGGTAAATAACAGAGCAATTAACTTTTATTTATTGAGCTTGTATCCTATAAACTTGATATTCTATCTTTTTTTTTTTCTTTTTTGAGATGGATTTTTGCTCTAGTCACCCAGACTGGAGTGCAATGGCACCATCTCAGCTCACCACAGCCTTGAAACCTCCCAGATTCAAGCAAGATTCTCCTGCCTCAGCCTCCCCAGTAGCTGGGATTTCAGGCATATGCCATGGTGCCCAGCTAATTTTGTATTTTCAGTAGAGATGGGGTTTCTCCGTGTTGGCCAGGCCGGTCTCAAACTCCTGACCTCAGGTGATCCACTCGCCTCAGCCTCCCAAATTGCTGAAAGCTCACACCTCCCAAATTACAGGTGTGAGCCACTGTGCCTGGCCCCGATATTCTACCTTTTAAATTTCAGGCATATTTTTGTAGATTCTTTGGGATTTTCTACATAGACAATTGTATCATCTACAAACAAAGACAATTTAAACTATTTTTTCTTTTCCAATCTATATAACGTTTTTTCTTTGCCTTATTGAACTAGCTAGAGCATCTAGTACAGTGCTGAAATGAAGTGTGAAAGAGGACACTCTTGCCTTATTTCTGATGTTAGGGAGAAAGTGTCCAGTTCCTACCATTAGTACTGATGTTACTGTAGTGTTTTTGTAGACGTTTTCATCAAGTTGAGAATGTTCTCCTCTGACCCTAGATTGCTAAGAGTTTTCTTTTGTCTTTTATATGAATGAGTTTTGGATTTTGTCTAATGATTTTTTTGGCACAAATAGATATGATCATATAAGTTTTTATCTTTAGCTTGTCCTGTGGTGAATTACATTAATTGATTTTCAAATACTGTATCAGGCTTGCATATGTGGAATAAGTCCATTTGGTTGTGGTGTATAATTCTTTTTATTGACTGTTAAATTCCATTTGATAATATGTTAAGAACTTTTGTTTCTATGTCAATAAGAGAAAATGGTCTGTCATTTTTCTTTCTTGTAATGTATTTATCTGGTTTTTGTATTAAGTTAATGCTGGCTTTAGAATAAGCTAGGAAGGGATATCTCTGCTTCAATTTTCTGGAAGACATTGTGCAGAAGTGATATCATCTCTTCCCTAAATGTTTGATAAAATTCACCAGTAAAATTATCTGTTTCCATTGCTTTTTTGAGAAGGAGGTTATTAATTATTGATTCAATCAATAATTTACTAGAAATAGAGCCATTCAGGTGACCCTTTTATCCTATGTAAGTTTTGGTGGTTTGTATCTTTGAAGTAATTTGTCCAATTTTTATCTAAGTTATCAAATTTGTGGGCATAGTATTGCTGATAGTGCTCCTTTATTATCTTTCAATTATGTGGATCCTTAATGACTACTCTCTAATTTCTGATATTGGTAATTTGAGTCTTCTTTCTTTTTCGCATAGTTTGCCTGGCCAGAACTTTGTCAATTTTGTTGACCTTTTACAAGAACTGGCATTTAATTTTGTTCATTTTTCTCTGTTGTTTTCCTATTCTCCATTTTATTGATTTCTGATGTAATTTTATTATTTCTTTTGTTCTAATTAGTCTGTGTTTAAATTGTTCTTCCTTCTTTAGGTTCTCATGTTGCTAAGGTATAATCTTAGGTTGTTAATTTTGTATCTTTCTCTTTTCTAATAAAGGCATTAATGCTTAATAATGCTGTAGAGTCTCTTTAACCACTGCCATTGCTGCAGCCCACCAATTTTGATCAACTGCATTTACATATTAATTTAGTTAAAAATAATTTACAGTTTCTCTTTAGACATTTTCTTTGACCTGTGGGTTACTAAGGATTATGTTGTTTAATTTCCAAATGGTTGGAGACTTTCCAGCTATCTTTCTTTTATGGATTTCTAGGTTAATTCCTTTGTATCTGAGAATATTCTTTGGATGATTTCTGTTCTTTTAGATTTGTTAAGATCTAATTTATGACACAGGATGTGTTTGAACTTGATGAATAGTTCATGTATGCTCTAGAATAATGTTACTCTGCTGTTGTTGGTTAGAGCATTATATAAATGTCACTTTATACTGAGTGATGGATAGCACCTTCCGGGTCAACTATATTCTGAATTCTTGATTTTCCGCTGCTTATTTTGTCTGACAATTAATAAAACAGTGGTCTTGAAGTTTGTAACTGTAATAATGAGTTTATTTTTCCATTCACTCCTGTATAGTTTTGCCTTATGTATCTTAACATTCTCTTGTTAAGTGCTTACACATTTAGGATTGCAAAGAAAACCGTTCTTCATAATTAATTTATTGTTAAAGAATTGATCTTTTTACATAATGTTTTCCACTATCCCTGATAACCTTGCTTGTTATGAAGTCTGCCTTGTCTTAACTTCATATTGCTTCTGTATTAGCTATTATTTCAAAAGATTTAGAGTAGTGTGAGCATGGTCTATCTTTTTCCCTCTCTTCCCCCTCTTTTAACATATATCAGTCTCTATATTTAGTTTATTATATACATGTATAGTCAGGTTTTTTTTCTTTTTAATTCACTTGGATGATCTCTGCTTTTTATTTGGTGTATTTAATCCATTGTATTTAGGTGATTATTGATATATGTGGATTCTTATTACATATTTGTATGTATTTTGTTCATTGTATTTCAGTGTATTTGGACAAAACATGCATTTTGCCCATTGCGTTTGTTTGTTTGTGTCTTTTCTCCCTCTTCTTTTTCAGCGTTCTCTGGCTTTAATTGAGCAGTTTAAATAATTTCACTTTATCTCCTCTCAGCATATCAATTACACTTGTTTTTTAAAGTTTTTAGTGGTTGTTCTAGAATTTACAATATACATTTTGGCTAATCTAACTCCATGTTCAAATTACGCTATACTGGTTCATATGCCATGAAGGTACCTTACAACAAAATATTCCCAATTCATTCCTTTCTTTCCTTACAACACTGCTGTTGTTCATTTCACTTATTCATACTTCATCATCACCTAATGCTCTGTTACTGTTATTACTTTAAACAAATAGTTATATTTTAGTTAAACTAAGAATAAGAAAATATTTTGTTTTACCTTTATTTTTTCCCCTGATGTTCTTTCTTTATATATATATATACAGGTTTCTGACCTATATGTTTTTTCTCTCCCTGAAGAACTTCTTTTTAACATTTCTTGCAAGGCAGGCCCACTGGTAATGTATTCTTTCAGTTTTTGTTTGTCTGAGAAAATGTTTGTTTCTCCTCTACTTTTGAAGGGTAATTTCACTTGATATAAAATTCTAGGTTGGTGAGTTTCCTTCCTTCATCAATTTACGTAAATATTTCACTGCATTCCCTCTTTTGCCTGCATAGTTTCTGATGAGAAATGCCGTGTCATTCCTATTTTTGTTTCTCTATAGGTAAAGATATTTTTCTGGCTTTTTTCAAGATTATTTTCTTTGATTTTCTGCGGTTAGAATAAAATCCGTGTAGATTTAGATTTTTTTGTTATTTACTTTTCTTGTTCTCTGAGTGTGGCGTGGCATTTTCATTAATTTTGGAAAGTCTTCAGCCATTATTATTTCAGTATTCCTTCTGCTGCACTGCTTTTTCTCTCCCCCTGGCATTCCAGTTATGTTTCGCTACACCTTAGATGTCGCCCCGCAGTTCCTGGATGCTTTTGTTGTTGTTCTGTTTGTTTCCCCTTGTTATTTTTTTTCTCTGAATTTCAGTTTCTGAGGTTTCTATTGATTAATCTTCAAGCTCACTGCTCACTGATTCTTTCCTTAGACTTGTGTGGCTTGCTAATGAGCCCAGCAAGGGATTCTTTCTTTCGTAGTATTATTTCTAACATTTCATTTTGATTCTTGGTTAGAATCTCTTTCTTAGAATCTTTTGCTCACATTATTTATCTACTCTTGCATGTTTTGCGTTTTTTCTATTAGAGTCCTTAACATATTAATTACAATTATTTTAAACTTCCTGTTTGTTAATTCCAATTTCCGTGTCATATCCGAATTTGGTTCTCATGATTGTTTTGCCTCTTCACACTGTGTTTTTCTTACTTTTTTGCCTGCCTTGTAATTTCATATTGAAAGCTGAACATGGCTGGGTATGGTGGCTCATGCCTGTAATCCCAGCACTTTGGTAGGCCAAGGCAGGCAGAAAGCTTAAGCCAGGAGTTCAAGACCATGCTGGGCAACGTGGTGAGACCCCATCTCTACAAACACAAAAAAATTAGTCAGGTATTGTTGCACATGTCTGTAGTCTCAGCTACTCAGAAGGCTGAGTTGGGAGGACTGCTTGAGCCTGGGACTTGGAGGCTGCAGTGAGATATGATCATGCTACCACACTCCAGCTGGACAATAGAGTAAAACCCCTATCTGAGAAAAAAAAAAAAAAGAGACAGAGAGAAGAAAGAAAGCTGAACATCTTGTATTAGGTAATGGGAACTCAGGCCTTTAGTGGGTTAATTTGTGGTTTAGTACTTGGACCGCGTTTACTACTTGGACCATGTTTAATGTTGGCTGTGGCTATAAACAACAGAAGCTTCAAACTCCTCTAGCCCTTTTCTTTTTATTCCTCTGTGATTTTGAGCTCCTCCAAGTACTTCATCTCAAAGAATGTTTGTGTCTTAACAGCTCTTTAGCTGTAATCTGTTATTATACTATAGCCTGTGGGCATGGCGGATAGTTGTTAGGGAATGAGAGAATTATATAATATTTCAATGAAATCTCAGCGTTTCAGAGAGCCTGTCCCTTGGAGCTATGACCTTTGCAAGTGTTGGTATAGATCCGCCGTCGCCACCACCACCTTCCTTTCCCAGCTGCAGCTGTCCCAAACTATTTTGTAGAAACTCTACCACTGTTAATGTTGTTTGCTTTTTCCCCTCCCTTAGGTGAGAGGCAAAGTCTAGAGCAGACTGTGGTTGGAGAAATGCCCTTTCCCTAATGAGAATAACGTCCGACAATGTCTTTACCTTTGGGGTATAGGCCTTTGTTATAGAGAGAGCTCCGGGCGTTTTTCGCAATGAGTGCTTTTCCTCCTTCCTCTGGCTCCTCTGCCAGAGCCACGAGGGATCTTTCTTGGATCTTCACCATGAGAATCTGGTGGGATTTCTGGAAGTGTAGCTCATGAAGGCAGTGCCCCATTCCCCACCAACACTATGAGCCCCTCGAGTTCCTCATTGTCAAGCTAGTTCACACTCAGCTTCAAGTTCTTTGTCAAAAGGGCCATTTTCATGTTTCTATCAGTTTATGGATCCAAAAGCTTCTGCTCCAAGTAAGCAGATCTTGGTGATGTCTTAGGATGAGCCTGTCTGTGCAGATTTTGGAATGGAGGTTTTACCTACAATTTCACTTCTCTGAATGGTCCAGGAAAAATAGTTGATTTTCAGTTTGTTCAGTTTTCTTTTGTTGAAAGGATGGATGTCTCAGTTAAAACCAGAAGTCATCATTGCCTTTTTTTTTTTTTTTTTTTTTTNTTTTTGAGATGGAGTTTTGCTCATGTTGCCCAAGCTGGAATGCAATGGTGGGGTCTCGGTTCACTACAACCTCCATCTCCTGGGTTCAAGTGATTCTCCTGACTTAGCTGGGACTACAGGGGTGCGCCACCATACCTGGCTAATACTTGTGTTTTTAGTAGAGATGAGGTTTCACCATGTTGGCCAGGCTGGTCTCGAACTCCTGACCTCGAGTGATCTGCCCACCTCAGCCTCCCAAAGTGCTGGGACAGACAGTGAGCCACCGCACCCAGACCATTGTTGGCTTTTTAAAGCACAGGATACTTCACGGCATTGTGAGTCTCTTGAGGGTAGAGGGAGAGAGATTGTCTTTTACATCTGTGACATACAGTTAAGCACCTAAAAGCAAGCAGACAGTGAATAATTCTGTGCTAGATGGATAACAGAGGGTGGATGGATGATGGATGAATGGATGAAGAAATCAGGTTTAATAGGATAAATTAATAAAACCTGATATGAGTAAATAATGGAACAAAGAATTTGGAAAAATAAAAAGGGAATATTTCTATTAATTAATTACATAAGATAAGCATAGGAAACAAATCAAAAGTGAGAGGTGAGAAAATAAGAAAAAAAGAGCATTTTTTGCAGAATTGGAGGGCAATTGAAGGACCATCCTCTTGACCAGCAGTCTAAAATCTTTCCATTCCTAGTCTAACCTACCTTTTGTGAAACCTTCCCTGCCAACTTTAAATGTCTTTTCTTTCTCTTATGCTATGTATTAGAAGACTGTGCATTTTAGCTAAAATTCAATGTGACTCCAGTTAAGTTAAATTAAAGCAAAATGCCATTTCTTCCCAGCAAATGAAGAATGAGGAAATAAATAATAATTCCAGGTGGTTAACTACTTTACAGGGATACCAACACATTTATACCCTTTTGGTAACAATTTAAATTTTATATATAACATATGTTACATATATATGTATTATTGATAATAATACCATCTGGAAATGGAACAATATTACATTTAAATAACATAGACATACATAGGCCCGACACAGTGACTCACACCTGTAATCCCAGCACTTTGGGAGGCCGAGGTGAGCGGATTACCTGAGGTCAGGAGTTTGACACCAGCCTGGCCAACATGGTGAAACCCAGTCTCTACTAAAAATACAAAAATTAGCCAGGCATGGTGGCAGACGCCTGTAATCCCAGCTACTCAGAAGGCTGGGACCAGAGAATCGCATGAATACGGGAGGCGGAGGTTGCAGTGAGCCGAGATTGTGCCGCTGTACTCCAGCCTGGTGACACAGACTCCATCTAAATAAATAGATAAAAAAGCAACACTTAAAAATATGTGCATCTTTTGGCTCCCCTATTTTGTTTCTGAGAATTTGTGCTATGAAATAATGTAAGATCCTTTTATCCATTTCTGCTCTCATGTTTTTTAGTTGGTTGCAATACCTCGGAAATTAAGTCATGATCAGAGAGCAGACCAAGCAAGTGAACAAACAAAAATGTCCATACTTAACCTAGAGCTTAAAATATTCTCTGGACAAGATTAATAATAAATAAAAAATAGGTAGCTATGTTATATGGTAAGTGGTGATAAGTACTACATAAAAATGGCTTTTATTAAAGGCAAATGAAAGATATGCAGAGTGTACATTCTGTTTTATACGGTGTAGTCAGGGTTGGTGTCTCTGATGCGGTGGCTTTGGCTAGAATCCAGCTGAAGGAAGGAAGTGGTGTGTTCTGCTCTCTGGAGGAGGGCTCTGAGCATTCCAGGCAGAGAGAACAGCAAAGCCTCAAGGCCTGCACTTCCTTGGTATGTTTGAGGAACAACAGGGAGGTCTGTGAACTAGAGTAGGATGTATAAAGATGAGGAAGGAAATAGGAAAGGAAGACGGAGAACTTACTGGGGTGCCAGATCATATAGGATCTTGTAAGCCTATGACAGAGAACTTGATTTCTATCCTGAGAAATAGGGGAAATGGTTGAGGGCCTTCATAAGAGCAACATGATTTGATGCGTGTTTTAAGATAATCATCATAGCAAAGGGCAAAGTGTGAATGCCACTAGTTTGAATGCTGTGGTGAGTCAGACACAGGATGACACGAGTTTGGACTGGGGTGTCGGAGGTGGTGGAAGTGAGTGGCTGATCAGTGGGCAGATTCTAAGTGTATTCAGCAAAACAGAACCATCAGTGTATGCTTCTGGACTAGATGCAGTGAATGGGAGAAAGACATCAAAGACGATCCAAGCTTTTGGTCCGAGGGATGGAATGAGAGTCACTGGCATTAACTGAGGTGAGAAGGACTGCAAGAAGAGTGGGTTTGAGATGACAGCCACCAGTTCAGTGGCTTTCATCTATTCAGTGGCTTTCGTATATTCACCACTTTAAACATTTATCGTGTCTTTGTGGCAACAACATTCAGAATCTCCTCTTCTAGCAATCCTGAAATACACACTACATGGTTATTTGCTGTAGTCACCCTACTGTGAAATAGAGCACCAAAACTTATTTTTCCTGCCTAAGAGGAATTATGTACCCATTGATCAGACTGCCCCTTCCCCCGCTCCCCTAGAATTTATTTGAATTCTGGAAATAGATCTGTCTCACTACATACTTAATTGAAATAATCCTATGAAACTATATTTTCTTGGGGGCTAATTGATTTTAATTCTTTTTTAATTTTGTTTTTTAAAGAGGAGGTCTTACTTGTGTCACTCAGTGCAGTGGCATGATCATGGCTAACTGCAGCCTCAAACTCCTGGGCTTAAGGCGATTCTCCCACCTCAGTCTCCCAAGTACCTGGGACCACAGACATGCACCACCATGCCGTGTTAAATTTTTTTTTTTTTTTTTTTTTTTTTGACACGGAGTCTCTCTCTCTGTCACCCAGGCTGGAGTACAATGGCATGATCTCGGCTCACTGCAATCTTCACCTCCTGGGTTCAAGGGATTCTCCTGCCTCAGCCTCCTGAGTAGCTGGGATTATAGGCCCGCACCACCACGCCTGGCTAATTTTTTGTATGTTTAGTAGAGACAGGGTTTCACTGTGTTAGTCAGGATGGTCTGGATCTCCTGACCTCGTGATCCGCCCATCTTGGCCTCCTAAAGTGATGGGATTCTGCAGAGGTGAGCCACCATGCCCAGCTGCCCTGCTAATTTTTAAGAAACTTTTTGTAGAGATGGGTCCTCACTATTCTGTCCAGGCTGGTCTCAAACTACTAGTTTCAAGCAGTCCTCTCAATTTTGCCTCCCGAAATGCTGAGAATACAGGTGTGAGCCACCACGCCCAGCCTGATTTTAATTCTTTAAAAAATCTGATATTTAAATTCTGGCTCATTACACAAAATAGTGAAATTGGCAAGCAAAATGGTGAAAAAAAGAGGGGGATATTGGGGAAGTTGTTAATACTTTTAATAGCTCATCTGAATTTACTCATTATGGATTCTGAACCTGCCTTACTGTGATTGTTATGCAGTAGTTATTTTAATTGCAGTATTTAAAATCAAATTGTTGATGCAAGATTATAGTAATTTTAAAACAGCGAACAGAAAAATGTTTTAGAGAACTTATTTAACAAATTTACCCATATCTAGTTTCCAGTTTAATTTTGAGAAAGATAGTCTCTATCCATTACGTCAATGGAATGCTTGTGTATTAAAATCTAGATATTCCTAGAAGTTACTTATTTTCATATTATTTTCTTTACTAAAACACATACAACATATACACATATGTATACAACATATACACACAGAGATTTAAAAAATAAAAGTTGTTAGATACCTGTGCTTAAATAAACTAGGATTTTTTTAAATGAGACTGTGCTGTTAAGATTATTCAGAAGTTGCAAACATCAGTCCTGACATCCTTTATGCTTTGCTCAATTCAAGCATTTGTTTCTGCAAAATATAGATAAAAGTACATTCCATCTGGTTTTGTTTGGAGATTTCATAAACACTGTAACTGTTTCTGTAACCAAGGCTGTGGCTTTGAAATTAGACTTACCATTCATCATGGTTCAAATATTAAGGAATAGTGATTTTTAAAAGAGATAACATTAACAGGTATTATGAGAAAAAATTTTGCTTATTCCTCAGAATGGCGTTTGATTTTCAGACAAAATACATTCAGGGCATTTTGGCATGTGAGATGTGCTACTGGCTGATCCCAAAGCATATGTATATTTTTATAACCAGTTTTTGAAAATGTATAAATAGAACACATGCATAAAACCAGCTCCTATTTGGAATGAACATTCTTTTGCTCTGTGTACACAAAACTCTATACTATAGCAACCCTTGAGCACTGTCAGGATTGAGTTATAAGCAACTGAAATTAAAATCTGCCCTTATATTTCATATTGGGCTATGTTTTTCTTCTGTGCTAGAGTATTGGGACATGGCAATGGCAAGAATGTCTGAAAAATAAAGAAAAATCAATTTCGCTTTGACACAAAAAGGCAAAATAAGGATGGAGGCTGCTCTGTCACAAGTTATTTATTTATTTATTTATTTATTTATTTATTTATTTATTGAGACGGAGTTTGGCTCTTGTTGCCCAGGCTGGAGTGCAATGGCGCGATCTCAGCTCACCACAACCGCCTCCTCCCAGGTTCAAGAGATTCTCCTACCTTGACCTCCAGAGTAGCTGGGATTATAGGCATGCACCACCATGCCAAGCTAATTTTTTGTATTTTTAGTAGAGACAGCGTTTCTCCATGTTGGGTCAGGCTGGTCTGGAAATCCCAACCTCAGGTGATCCGCCCGCCTCAGCCTCCCAAAGAGCTGTGATTACAAGCATGAGCCACCATGCCCAGCCTAGCAGGTGTTTTGACTGCACACCTTGTCATGGACTCAGCATTAAAGTCTTTAGGGATCCCCTCCTGCATTTATAGATGCCAACTCTATGAAAGGAAGTGACTTACTCGTGACACGTAGTTACAGACACTAGGATTAGAATTTAAGTCCCGTGACGTGCAGTGGAGCCTTTCACCCATGGTTCCCACAGGTGCTTGTTTGGCAGTGTGTGCTCTCTCTGATTTGAAGCAACACATGCCGCAGAAACTCCTCTGCCTATTAAATAGTTAATTCAGTGCCCTGCTTTCTTCTAGCTCATTCAGCCAGATTAACTAACGGAAATTTTGCAGAATGTACACTGAATTTCAGATGGAATGTTGTTTTCACTGTCATTTATAATTGCCCTGGCTCCTGCAGTTGGTATGGTTTCCTCACACTGTGCTTAGATGAAGTAAGCATGATTTTTATCTCATCTGAATACTGTTGTATGCGCCTAACCCATGTATATAGTCTAAGAGTCCTGTTAAAGGATTGACTGATGGAACTACCTATCTAAATCTGGGGAATGAACGTGCTAATATCATATAGACTGTATAATGTGGATCTGAAACCAGTTATTCACACCAGTGTTACATGGATCATTTTTTTTTAATTTCAGCATGATTTTCTATATACAGAGAATGTCTAAGATGTCATAACTGCCATTAGGCAACTAGACTGGTCTACTCTGTGTGTGCAAAAAAATCGTTGACTTATGACTATCTGTTGTTGTCACTGCCAGTTACTTTATTATTTTAATGTTGATTTTTTTGTTTGCCCTGGGCAAATATTATGCTTCCCTAAGAATTCATCTCCATTCTGATTGCTGTCCCTGTGCTCTCTCAGATTCAGGGTGTCCTCATATCAGTCCTCCTCTAAACCAGGCAGGTTTCTCATTGGCATCTGATATTCATGGTATGGTTCTGTAAAACTAGAGTGCAGAACATGCTGCCTTTGAATGTCTGTTGCTATGCCTGTGATACTTTCTTTGGGACTTTGTTATTGTTCTTTGCTGTAGGGAAAAACATAGATATATTTCAGGGCAGACTCAACTTCAGCACACAAAAGACTCTGGTTTGATCACCTGGGGCATTTAAAATAGATTTAAAACGAAAGTATTTAACGTAACTGGGAAGCCCAGATCAACACTAGCTACTTGTGTTTCCCACTGGCTTTTAGACTACATTAAGTGCTCCTGAATTTGACACTTTGTAAGTATCAACTGATAATAACTCTTATCTTAGGGACATGTCTGTGGCAGAGTGTGTTTTAAGTGCATTGCACATGTTATCTCAATTGATTCTTACCACTAATCTTTGGCACTAGTATTTTATCAACTTCTGCTCACAGATGAGGACACCAAGGCCCAGAGAATCCAAGTCTCTTGCTCAAGTCACACAGCTAGCAAATGAGGGACCCAGGATGTGAACCTAGGCAGGGGCTTGGCATAATCTTGCTCTCTGCTCCTTTTCTGGAAATAATGTTTACTTATATTAATTTCCTATTGCATTACTCAGTGTCGTTATAAATTATGAATCTGTTTTTGTTTCTCCCAAATAGAATCTATTTTAGCTTATCTATTCTGTGTCACCATATTATTCCCCTCCATATCCCGAATTATGATTGCTGTTGAGAAAGTGGCACTTGATTTTTCTTACATGATAATGATGTTTTTTTAAAAAGATGAAAGCCCAGATACTTCTTTCACTAACTCCTACTATTGAGAAAATAAACTCACTTCAGAAATTTCTAAATATGGTAATAGTCCATTTTTATTTGGTTTTGTCAGAGAATAAAATGTTCTGCATATGAGATTTTTCCACATGACTAATCTTACCTTTCCAAATGCCAGTTCTAAAAAAAAGTATAATATTTTGAAGGGTTTCTAAAATGACCACTTCCAGGTCTTCTTAAACAGAAAATAACAAGTCTGACATATCTTCTTTGTCTGACTCAGAGTTGTCCTGATGAATGCCTGTTATGATCATTAAGTAACTCACCTTTGTCTTCATTTTAGCATCTCTATTTTCCCTTATATAATCGGCTGCCATTTTTTTTCTATTTAGACTTTCTTTTAAAATATTTCTCCCCACATACTAATCATATATATGCCGTGTGTTGGAAAAGAAAAAAATTTAATATATGCACATAAATAAGAGTAAATAACATATGATGGTGATAAAATGTAGGATTCAGTGAAATTTTTAATTATCATTTTCTTGACCTAAAGGCATTTTTTAATCATTTCAAAATTATGAGCTGCATTTGGAAGAAGAGGAGGCTGCAAGTAGTTGAGCCTCTGGCTAAGGAAAGTATTACTGAGTTTTAAAATTACATTGTAAATATAGAGTACTTTGTGCAATCGGTTAGTGCACAGTACTTATAAAAGAGGGGCACAAGCTTCTTTTATAAGTACTGTGCACTAACCAATTGCACCACTGGAGTTCCTCACACCCTTTTTATCCTATGGTTTTCATCCTGTTAACTTTTTGAAGTCGTTGTGGTCAAAAGCAAATTATGCTGTGGATAATTCTCTTTATTATCAGAGGATGTTGATAATTCCATTCCTTTAGAGTTTGGGGTGAAGTCATCGTATGATGGTATCAGGCTTAACAAAGCTGTTCTAGGCTGTTCACCTAATCAGAAGTGTTTGGAGATTAATTTTTGTTTCTCAGTTTGCTCATGGCTTGAATATCCAAACAAAAAATAAACCGGAATTTTTTAGTAGGTTTATTGTTGAACTTTAGCTGTGTGGGTGGAGGAGAGGATAACACATGTATGAGAAGATTAATTAGCGATTATTTTGCCGTGAAGCATGAGGCTGCTGAGCCATCTGGCGAGCCGTTATTGAGAGAGTGATCTTGATAGATTACTCATTAAACTCTTTCAACACTTTGTTCCAAGATTGTCAGTGCTTTTACGGATTCTTATTAAATTAAGGTGGCGCTAAGATTTAGGAGCAGTGGGACCACATGTGTCACCATGTGTGTCCCTAACAATAAACAAGTTGATCTTGAGAATACTCCCCAAGTCCACTCTAAGACCTCTTACTGTCATTTATTGTGGTGATATCACTATTTTGTTTTCTCACAACAAAATAGCTACAACAGCCCACCTCAACAACTTGTAACACACAATAATAAGTCTGGGTTTTTTTTTTTTAATGCAGTGTTAGGTTTTTAATATTTTTGACGTGTCATTTACTAATAAAGGTCCCTGTTCATTGATTCAGCAAATATTGATTCAGTTGCTTTTTTGCCATGGATATGTTCAATGCTGAACTTGTCATCTTAAATGAAAGAGAAAATTCACCCCAACTTTCTGATTTTTTATCTAAGCATTTATCTTGCTTTGGAGCTGTATTTTCTGGAGATCCTGTAATGAACACATAATATCTATTATTGTCTCAGTATCTCTAGATTACTATTTGACCAAAAACCTTAAAACCATTTAATAAGCATTGTTAGAAGGTCAATCCTCTTATCATCAAATCAAATGAAAATAGATATTGTACCTCAAAAAAGGAAGGTGAATTTTGCTAATTCACTGTAGTTCTCATTTGCAAGCATTTATTAATGTCTGATTATGGTAGTATTACCTAAAGAAGCACCTGCCAACATACCCTTTGCACTCTTAAAGTATACAATTTGTAAGTTTCTAGTTAATGAGATGCAGGAGCCAAGAATCTTCTTATGATGCTTCACTTCTTGTCTTCTCTTGTAGCTTCTCTATACTTACCTTCACTATATTTTTCTAACTTTCATCAACACTTTGACATTGACTTGATTTTAGTCACACTCCCTATGCTTAGAACGCGGAGACTCCTCTTACTGTCCATCTTTCTGGGCATCTCAGTTTTTCCTTCCTGTATCTGTACTCTGCAGATTTCCTTATGTGCCGTAACTTAATTCCTTTTCTGGGAAAGTGTGCTAACACTATCTTCCCAGGCCACAGACTGCTGGAACTAAAATAATCAAGATGGCTATAAGAAGACAGACTTTGAAGTCCTGCAAAGGATGTTACATGTTGCCCCACCAATATTCCCTGACAGGTGTAAGGAAGTCAGAGATCACCTGCAACCCCCCTAAGCTCTTCTGTGGATCTGGAGATCAAATGGACACCAGGCAGATTAATAAGAGAAAAGCACATACATTTTATTAGTTTTACATGTACATGAGGATCTTCACAAGAAAGTAAAGTCTGAAGAAATGCCCAAAGGAAGACACATCTACACTCGTTAGACAAAGAATAATAAATTTAAGAAAAAAGTGACAGAACAAAGAAAATCTGGCTGTAGGCAGTAAATTTTCTAGCAGAATCACTAGGGGATATATGGGGGGTATAAAACTAGTGGAAAGTAAGGGTTACTTCATTAAGTTTATTTTTAAATTTTAATTTTTTTATTTTGTTTTATTGTATTTTTTTGCCACAGAGTCTTGCCCTGTTGCCCAGGTTGGATTGCAATGGTGTGATCTCCACTCACTACAACTTCCACCTCCCAAATTCAAGCGATTCTCGTGCCTCAGCCTCCCAGGTAGCTGGGATTACAGGCACCCACCACCATGCCCAGCTAATTTTTTTTTTTTT
>NW_016107390.1:6460419-6517558 GCF_001604975.1 Cebus imitator
CTTTTTTTCTATTTTTAGTAGAGATGGAGCTTCCCACATTGGCCAGGGTAGTCTTGAACTCCTGGCCTCAAGTGATCCATCTGCCTCGGCCTCCCAAAGTGCTGAGATTACAGGCATAAGCCACTGCGCCTAGCCTCATTAAGCTTATTTATTCAGGTTCATTGCAGCCCCCAATTCCCAGTCTCCAGTGGCAAGAGCTATTTTCTTGCCCTGGTTGAGGGAGGATACCCCTCCCAGAGGAATCTTTATGGCTTGCTGCATATAGGAAGAGATAAGCCAGCTATCCCTTTCTGAAACTACAATTTCTGCAGTGTTTTCAACTCGAAACAATCAATATATTAGTCTTGGGTATTTTGGGATTGCATGTCCTTCACTCATCCACAGGGGTACCTTGGGACTCAGACTTTAACCGGGTCTCTAAGCACCTGCTCATTTGTTATGAGCCAGCTATCCTAATGGATCCACTTACCATTTTAATTTTACAGACAGTCAAGAAAAGAAAAAAACAAGAGTAATATGATGATGATGAACATGGCTATTTTGGACTGTCAGGTTCCCTGACTCACCCTAGTTTTTTTTAATTTTTGTTACATATTTGTTGGGTACAGAGTAATATTTCAATACATGGAATGCGCAATTATCAAATCAAAATAATTAGCATATCTATCACCTTATCACTTCAAACATTTATAATTTTCTTGTGTTGAAAATATTCACTCAACCTAGTGGAAGGCAAATGTATGGAAGTAGATTCTCTGAAAGTGCTTTGTAGAAAAGTAAAAATTATTTTGTGTGTAAATAATGAAACACAGTAGCTACCATATGCAGTGTATCTTCTAGGATGGAAGCGTGATTCCAATTTCATTACAAGTGTGCTCATGTCATTCTTACATCAATCCTGCCTGGTGGGTTTATGACCTTTATTAATAGATGGAGGAGGCACAGAGAATGAAAGTAACAGAAGACAGTGGGTGTCTTCAAAGTTCTTGTTCTTTTCACAATGACACCCTGGCACCAAAGGTTTAACAAGGATAGGTAGGCATGTTGCTATGAGCAGTGCAGGCTTTGAAAAGACTTTGACTTTGAACTGAAAGGATGTGGAAATGATGGAAACACACACACACACACACACACACAACTGATGAAAAAAAATTGCTCCTTTATAGAAAAACAACATTCTATACAGAGAGAGACTTGATTGGGAGATGATGGCTGGAGCACTTAATAACAGCCTTGCAAAACCAGGGCAAAGAGTGAAGGATGGTTGGCAGGTGTTCTTTATCAGCAAGAACAATGCAGGGAGAGACCAGAGGTAGAAGTTATCAATTGAAATGTTCGCAAGATGCTAGATAACAATTTCAAGGGGCATCATAGTGCCCCACAATAGATAAAAATTTAACAACAAATTTATTAGTTATGTAGGTGTGAGGGGTAGGAGAAGGATGAGATTCTCATGCTTAGCTGTACCATAGGTAGCTGCTTAGTGACTCAGTTCTTACTGAGGTGTAGAAGCCCCCCGTGACTGATGGCTGGAGATACTGATTCATGTAGTCTTGGAACTGCTGTAAGAATCCTAGCTTGTTGTTAATAAAAAAGACAGAAATAAATTTATAAATGAATTGTACATAAAGATACATAAACAGATAAATAAATCTAAACTTTTTGGTATTTTCTATATACAGTGAGCCCTTTCTATTTACGACTCCCACATCTGTGGATTTAACCACCCGTGATCAAAAACCCACAGATGTGGGAGGGCAAACCAGGGAACCTGAGCGTCTTTGGAGTTTGGTATCTGTGCGGGTCCTGAAACCAATCCTCTGAGAACACCAGGGGACAACTCCACATATATTTTTATGTCGGAGTAGAAAACTATTTTGCATAGTTTCATATTTTCTAGACGTTAAGTTAGAAAACTGTATGTCATCTCTGCACAAATGCAGTAATAACTGCTGATCAAATTTTATTAACCCTTTTGTGGAAAGAAATTGGTGGCAGCTACCGATAGTATGAGTATTACAGCTTTCCTTCCAGACTATAATGTTTCCATTGTCAAGTAAATCACTTCTACTCCATACTTGGAACACTGTATAGAATAGTAAAAGCTAGAGCAATCTTTACAATCACCAGTCTGTAGATTCAATGGTGCAGCATACAAGGCCCATCACTGATGCCTTAACATTTCCTGTTAGCATCACAAAATAATGATCTATATCACTAGAAACATTACTGATGGTACTAAATAGCTATGATATGGAGAAGGAGGTGATGCAAGTGAAAACATTTTTTTTTTTTTGAAATGGAGTCTCTCCCTGTTACCCAGGCTGGAGTGCAATGGTGCGATCTTGGCTGACTGCAACCTCTACCTTCCAGGTTCAAGCGATTCTCCTGCCTCAGCCTTCCAAGTAGCTGGGATTACAAGCATGTGCCACTAAGCCCAGATAAAATTTTTTTTGTCTTTAGTAGAGATGGAGTTTCACCATGTTGGCCAGGCTGGTCTCGAACTCCTGACGTCGTGATCTGCCCACCTCGGCCTCTCAAAATGCTGGTATTACAGGTGTGAGCCACTGCGCCCAGCCGTGAAAACTTCTTTTAAAAAGTTTAAAGTGCAGTATAAATGCCTAAACACAGAGCCAACAAATGTCTTCGCAATGAGGGAGACAGATTCTACAGATTCAGAAGAGCCTTCCCACTGTAGCATTTCTTCACTTTATCTTCTCGCGGGCTGGTTGCCATGGAATGACATTGGTCATGGCAGCTGCTACCAGGAATTAGAACCATCTTAGTATCTCGTGTGAAAGGGCTGAAAAAAGAAGAAAAAGCACAAAGCCAGGTTTTTAGATGCATCCATATTTAATAAAATGGTGTCTAAATATAACACATGTGTAAATCTAATAATATTAGAATTCTGAAACCAAGATTTTTAAAAACACCAGAAAAGTCAGAGGTAGCTGAATTTCTACTATAATGTCTACCAAGGCATTAGCCAGTCCGTATTTGAAGAGCTCAAACAATAGAAAACACATTATTCAAGGTGTTTACTTCTATTTTTATGTTGGTTCCAAGCAGCCAAAGTTCTTTATTACACCGAAGTGAAGCCAAGAATGTGGTCTAAAGGAACCACACATAACGTTACATTGTTATAAATGAATACATGTAAAAGGCTTTTTATATGTTCTTTGTTTGTTTCCGTGAAACAGTGGAGGCGCTCCATTTGGGAACGTTAATGGCTGCCCATGGTTACTTCTTCCCAATCTCAGATCACGTCCTCACACTCAAGGATGATGGCACCTTTTACCGGTTTCAAGTAAGTTTAACAGGAATGTTCTTGAACAGTCAACTAGAAGCCTGCATTTTGTTTGCTAGTTAGGTTTCTTTTTAACAGAACTTTTAAAAACTGTGACCTATTTTACTTTGACTTAGGCTAGTTAGAAACTGATTAATGTTCAACTAGAGACATAAAAAGCAATAAACAGAAAAATGAAGTTTGCTTAATCAAGATGATGTGTGATAATGGAAATTCTATTTTATATGAAAAGCTTAAGGGAAATTCAGATAGTGACTTAATGGCATTCAGGAAGACCGGAGAGTCTTCCTCTGTAAGTTGCATTAAGTTACTAGAAAGGGGCCAGGTGCAGTGGCTCATGCCTGTAATCCCAGCACTTTGGTAGGCCAAGGTGTGTGGATCACAAGATCAGGAGTTTGAGACCAGCCCGGCCAACCTGGCAAAACCCCATCTCTACCAAAAATACAAAAAAGTAGCTGGATGTGGTGGAGGGCGCCTGTAATCCCAGCTACTCAGGAGGCTGAGGCAGGAGAATCAATTGAACCCAGGAGGGGGAGGTTGCAGTGAGCCAAGATCACACCATTGCACTCCAGCCTGGGAGACAGTGGGAGACTCCTTCTGAAAAAGAAAAGAGAAGATAAAGGAAGTGGAGAAGTGTAAGTCCATGGCTTATAGTCTGACGCTTGCCTGTGATCCAGACCATCTGCATCCCAAGTAACTTTTAATGGGAATGCTTGAAGCTCCAAGATAGGATTCAGCTGATTATACAAACTTTCAGCATCCAAGGCTTTTCTACAAGTCTGTGAAGACTGACGTGGTGATATATAGTGTGTGTGCACCTAACTGCAACAGGATACCTCAGATAACTTGCAAACTGATAAGAGTCATTCTAGGTCATTTGCAAATGACAGAGATTCTGTCATTCTTTCAGGTAATGATTGTGGACTCTAATTTCAGGCATCGTAAGTGTATTTGACACTTGAGTTCACATTGATTTACCTAAAGTGTAGTCTACATTTCAGTAGGCATTATGGCTCATTAATAACTGACTAGCAGATTCTAGCCTGCAAAATAAAGGCACATAAAATGCTGAATGTCAAACTCTAACCTATTTCCAACATGGAGGGTTCTCTTCATGGTTCATGGACCATGTTCTCTCCGCGGTCCAACTTTCAGACTTTGGAGGCTTCTTCTCACTTGCTCTAAGTATTATTAAATGCTCTATACCTACGTAAATGACTGAATAGTAATCGGAGTGCCTAAGATTTGTTTGGGAAAACCGAGAACAAAGAGGAATTATTTTAATCATTTGCTTTAAAAAATCATGTCAAAGATTATTGTCCTCATAGAACAGTCTCACTGCCCTTTCCTTAGGACTCATTTCTCCCAAGGCAAATAATCATAGGACAGTTCCGCACTTAAGAGCTAGGAGGAAATAAAGCTGTCTCCTGAAACAGTGATACTGGCCTAAGTATTCAAGCACGTAGTTCAATTACTTAACTCACAAAATCTTTACGTTAATGGAGCTTTATTCTTTAAACAGCTAAACTTAAACTAATGGTAGCTTAAAAGAGCATATTATTAAAGTAACTTGTGGTCCCAAGGTTAAATTTTTAATAACTAGGAATTATTAGTGATTAGCAAATAAATTGTTTATATGTGACTAATGCTTTCTGATATTTGAAAGAAATCTCTATTCCCAGGAAAAAAAATAGAAAGCAATCAAGGTTTACATGTCTTATTCATGCTCATGGGTCTGAAATGCCACGCGAGGCTGGGCACAGTGGCTTATGCCTGTAATCCCAGCACTTTGGGAGGTTAAGGTGGGCTGATCACTTGAAGTTAGGAGTCCAAGACCAGCCTGGCCAACATGGTGAAACCCCATTTCTACTTAAAATACAAAAAATTAGCTGGACCTGGTGATATGTGCCTGTAATCTCAGCTACTCAGGAGGCTGAGGCAAGAGAAGACCTTGAACCTGGGAGGCAGAGGTTGCAGTGAGGAGAGATTGTGCCACTGCACTCCAGCCTAGGAGGCAGAGCAAGACTCTGTCTCAGGGAAAAAAAAAAAAGGCATATGAAGGAAGGGATCACCATACACACAGGAGAAAAGGAAAGAATTTTTAAAAAGAGCTTTAGAACAATGCAAGGGAATGAGTACAAAGGACTCATGAACTTACATAACTACTAGGGATAGACAGAGTTGTCAAGTTCAGTGTGCTGAGATAGATAGGCAGATATAAAATAAACATTATACATATGCACATTAAAATTACATTAATGATAAATATTAAACGTTACATATTTTAATGATGCATCCATATTTGAAATAGTGTCTAGATATAACACATTTGTAAATCTAATAATATTAGAATTCTGAAATCAAGATTTTTTAAAACACCAGAAAAGTCAGAAGTAACTGAATTTCTACTATAATGTGTACCAAGGCATTAGCCAGTCCATTTTGAAGAGCTGTAATAATAGAAAACCCAGTATTATTCAAGGTGTTCACCTCTATTTTTATTTTGGTTCCAGGCAGCAAAAGTTCTTTATTATACTGCAGTGAAATTCAACTCCTTGAAAGGATATTTTAAGATCATAAATTAAAATAGAAAACTTGGGATGCCATGTTTACAAATCCTCCAGTGAATGGTTGGGAGTCTAAAGATCATTATGAATCTAGGCCGGGCAAGGTGGCTCACACCTGTAATCCCAACACTTGAGGAGGCCGAGACAGGTGGATCACTAGGTCAAGGGATGGAGACCATCCTGGCCAACATGGCTGGGCATGGTGGTATGCGCCTATAGTCCCAGCTACTCTGGAGGTTGGGGCAGGAGAGCCGCTTGAACCCAGGAGACGGAGGTTTCAGTGAGCTGAGATTGCGCCACTGCACTCCAGCCTGGCGACAGAGCGAGACTCAGTTAAAAAAAAAAAAAAAATCTAAAGAGTCTTCAAAGCATAAATCTGAGACAAACAGAAATCTTGATTTCATTGGCATGGCAGTTTATATATTTGTCTCAAATTTGTAGTACATGTCTTAATCGTGATTCTTATAATTTACCGTAAAGTCAAAATTGTCTAATCATCCTCTCTTAGCTAACTGGAATTGAGATCTGCTGTGATTCTTTAGCGCTCTTTTGTGACTCTTAATACATTAGCATATGCTCCAACAGTTAGTGAATAACAGTTGAACAGTTTCAGATGAGTTTCATCCTAGCTAAGGAAGTCAATATTGAAAAGCCAAGAAGCTCATGCATTAAAATGTCCTAATGTATGGAAAACTATAAAATATGTATTTAAATTCCAAAAAAGTATAAGAGTTTATTATTCTCCTATATTATCTTTCACTACAAACCAAAACGTTACTTCTTAGAAAAAGTCTTCCAATATTGGTGAAGAATGTTGGCTTAGTGGCATTTCCATATGATATCTCAAGGAAAAAATGCTTCATTCTTTAATTTTACAGTCATTAAATTCTCTTGAAGTAAATGATGAAGAATGAAGGAAAATATAAGAATGCAGCTGAGAATATTTTCTATGCTTTTGAGGAAAAAAGTATATGTCTGACTGGCCTGACTAGAATAGATATTTTAAGGTTAGATAAATAGATACGCCTGCACACATACCTATACATATACATACATACTCCCCAAAATACAGAAACAACCAAAAGGGAATTGTGCACTCCATAAGAAGCATATCAAAAAGTAACACCCTACGTGAAAGCAAAGTTTTAATTACTTTGTCCCCCTACGGCTCCCCTAGAATCCGGATTCCATTTTATTTTTAAGAAATCAAATTCTCAAAGCTTCATCTCCCGTGGAGTCAAGTGAGATTGGGGTGATGAGGGTGACCCATATAAAGTCTTGCTATTCTCCTTTGTCTAGTGGTTCAATCTTTTTTCTTTCTTCAAAATTCCTACGATGATTTTGTTCTCATGTTCACAAAACTGCTATTAGTAGCCTTCTTTATTTTACTACTATAATTTTCAAGAAAAAACGAAGGGTAAGTCAAAATCCCTGGGTGGTGGCAGGGGGCATCTTAGTTTGGAAAGCCTTTTCTGTAGAGATTCAAACAGTTCTTCCCATTTACCCATTTCTCTCCTTTAGAGTCTCTCTTCTAGAGGGGAACATTATCAGGTACTCAGAGATTACTCCAAATATGCTCATTGCACATGGCTAGTTAATATAATTAGCTAACAGATAGAATTAAGCCCACAGTACCGATATTTGCCACCACTGTTACAGTGAGTCCTGCAGTTCTCATCCTTCCAGGGAAAGGGGTTGATGAGGAGGTGCATCAGGTTTCTTCATGGTCAGGAGCCAAGCGTGTTCAGCTAGCAGGACTAGAAAAGTCCTTTTAGAAAATATAAATGTTAATGAAAATAATGAAGTTTTTCTTGATCAATCATTTTCTTTGTAGTTTAGAAAATCAGTTTCTAGAATTCTACAGAATCCAAATTCTGCCTATAATAGATTATATCACTCAATTAAGACACTGGTAATTTAAAAAAGGACCTCTGATATGTGCAGTTTAAAACTTTAGAGCAATAAGTGTCTTCGTAATGTTTTTATTTTTATTTATTTTTTGTGGGTTCTTAAATTTTAATTAAAAATTAATTTTTAATTAAATTTAAAATTTTAATTAAAAATTAATTTTTAATTAAATTTAAAATTTTAATTTTTTTGAAATTTTTTACATTTTAATATTTTAAACAATTTTTTAAATTTTAATTTTTTGAAATTTTTTAAATTTTAATTTTTGTGGGTACATCATAGTCATATATATTTATGGAATATATGGAATACATGAGGTGTTCTGATGCAAGCATGCAATCTGAAGTCATCACATCATGGAGAATGAGGTATCCATTCCCTCGAGCATTTACCCTTTGTGCTACAACAATGCAGTTACACTCTTAGTTATTTTAAAATTTATAATTAAGTTACTATTGACCCTAGTCACCCTGTTGTATTACCAAATTGTAGAAATTAATTACAAGAAGAATTTGGGAAATGTCTTTAAAAGTGAGAGTAAAAAGTTGTTTTAATCTCATTGGACAATGCTGAGAACTGCATTATATGACTAATGGAGCCAGGTAAATGATTGTCAGATCTCAGAGAAAGAGTTTGTTGGTTGGTTGAACTTTTTGGAGCTACCAAAAGAAGTGTTGAGATACATGATTTATAGAAAACAATTTGTTATATTTAAATACATTTCATTCTGAGTCTTGCTGAACATAGTTCTCTTTCAGTCCTCTCTGTGGATGAATACTTTTTGTTTGAATAATACAATCAGACCTTTTTACCTTTATGTCAATTGGTATAAAATTACACCAAATGAATGACATTTTAAATACCTGCTTGCTGATACTACACATATTTAGAAGCTGAGCAATTGGTCAGGAAAGTAAACGTAGACAAACAGTTTACAATGTGTCTCTTGGAACATGTTCTGTATTAGAAAACACATGGAAAACGAATATAGAGAATTGTGGAAGGTAAATGCAGTTTGCAAGCCAGAAACTCCACTAATTTTTTCTTTGTCTAACCTGGTTCCACTTCTTTTCATTCCACAGACACCCTATTTTTGGCCATCAAATTGTTGGGAGCCGGAAAACACAGATTATGGTCAGTGCCATCTCTCCTCATTTTATTATTGACAGCCTCTGTGTCCAGATGGTGTGCACTTGCATTTTATTGCTTTTTTCATTGATATAAAGAAAGCACAATTCTTCAGGATGGGACCAATATTTCTCAGATTGAATTTATAAGTGATTTTGTTTGAAAAGTCACTAAATCTCATGACAACTTTTTCTGTGGTATGGTGCCCTCTGCAACTATTAAGGAAAACCACCTGAATAGGTTAAAGAGCTATAAAGAAGTTTAAAGGGGTTATTATTATTTTTTCATAGCAACCTAGCCTACTAGAAAGAACAAAAAGAGGCCCATAGAACCAGAGTTCTAGTTCAGTTCTCCCACTTAGCTGTGTGATTTTTGGTAAGTCCCTTGACTGCCCAAGGGTCCACTTTTCTCACTGTTCTATGAAGCATCCTATGATATTTATAAGTGGAGGATTATGATAAACATGAAGAGGCCAATTACAAGCAAAAATAAAAATAAAAAAGCTAAAAGAGGAAATTCAATGCTAATAAATCAAGTTCAGTGAACTCAGAAGAAACTTGGTTCAATAACTGTTATTTCAGTCAAGCTCTTCAAGGAGAAAAAAAAAGCCCCTATTAAGTACTCATCTTAGATCTTCCTGAATGCTACAGTTTTCAACGACAAGGTTGCATGGTTTTCAAATGTCATTTCTACAAGTGTTTATTGAGCATTTCTCTTCCTGTGCCAGGTGCAATTGAAGATGGTAGGTTTGTGAAGGTGACTGAGTTTATTGACACTGTTGGGTAGCTCATAGGATAGATGGGAAAGTAGAATTATCCAGAAGGAGTTACCATAGAGTGTTAAGTGAATAGGAGAGAGGCATATGCAAAATTATTTGAATGTTTAAAAGAATGAGAAGTTGACTTTCTCTGGGGGCTTCCAGAATGATTTTGCAAAAGAATTGGTAGCATTTGAGCTAGATTTTAAGAGGAATGATTTTTCAGTTGAGAAGGCAGGGCAAGTGGTTTGAGGCAGAGGAGCTGGCATAATACACAAAAGCAATGAGAAGCTTTATAGCAGCTTGGCCTTCTTTGATATTGCTCCTGGAGAGACGTCTTTGTAAGAAGAAAACATAAGAAAATTCATAGAAAATCAATAAAGCTATCTCTCATGTGTGTCATTTCAGAAACCTGAATTTAGTAGATCATCCAAAAATGGCCAGTCAAGAGTCAAAACTACTAACATAACTCATAAAAAAAAAAAACCTAAAAACCAATACTGAAAAACTAATATGGAGACAGAAGTATTTCTTTCCAGTACTGAAAATGCCAGTTTCTTCACCCAGGGCACACATTCCTCAAAACTGAGGTCCTTGGAGAAACAAGTTATTTTAAAAAAAACAACTACTGATTTATAGATCTGAGTTGGAGAATGTTCTGGAGCATTTTATTCAACCTAGGATAATGCCTGGAGACCATCTCACTAAAGAATATACTCACTCTATTCTAGAATTCTTTAGATGTCTCACTAAAGAATACTAGGGTAGGAACACCGGAACAGCTAAGAAGGAGCTTGTAGAGAAAAAACCCAGGCATGAGAGTTAGACCTGACCACAAACACTGTCATAACCACACACCAACCGTGTGACTTTAGGCAAGGCATGCAACATCTCTGAGCCTCAGTTTGCTCACTCTTCAAACAGAAATGATAATGCTGACTTTCTAAAGTTGTTAAAATGATTCAAATTAATACACCTAAGGAAACTAGTATTGGTCCTCTCACATACTCAATACACTGAAATTACTGTTTTGTGCTCATCATCATTATTGCCTGGCAGATACACGGCCTCTTTTCCCTGTTGAAAAGCAAATTCCCAGCCAAGCATGGTGGCTCATTCCTGTAATCCCAGCGCACTTTGAGAGGCTGAGATGGACGGATCACCTCAGGTCAGGAGTTTGAGACCAGCCCCCATCTCTGCTAAAGATACAAAAATTAGCCAGGCGTGGTAGCGCACTCCTGTAATCTCAGCTTACCCAGGAGGATGAGGCAGGAGAATGGCTTGAACCTGGGACGTGGAGGTTGCAGTGAGCCAAGATCACACCATTCCACTCCAGCCTGGGGGACAGAGCGAGACTCCATCTAAAAAAAAAAAAAAATTAAAAAAAGAAAAGCAAATTCCCATTCTCAGTGTTTTCTGCCCATCTGTTGTGTCTTTCATAAATATGTTACAGAGTCCTCACATTTAAAGCTCATGTTTTATCATTTTATATAGATTGATGTTTCGATGGTGAGCCTGAGGAAATGTCATGACATACACAGCAAATCATTTACAGAACATCTCTTAAAGTAGACCCCAAAATGCTGAATATTATACGTTTTCCATTGTTCCCTGAAAGGGCCACAAATGCAAAGTGTCCACCAAATGCAGAAGGAGCCAAGAAACCAAAGAACAGAGCAGAAAAATCCAGTTTGTTGGCAAAGGCTGATTTATGGGGGAACTTACAGACACAAGCGTGGTCTTGAGTGACCAAAAGAAAGGTAGGCCTTCACACTACAACCTTCCAGACTCAGGGTTTATAGATCCTGGAGAAAACACATTTGCTCTGGAAGGAATGAGTGGGTGGCTGAGAGAATGCTGTGGGTGTCACAGCCACGGGTGATGTATGCAACAATATCAAGGGTTGTTTTGGAGGAAAGGTGAAACTCAGAGTAAACAGGTGTTTCGACATAGAGAGTAAATCATCAGCTAGACATCTTGGAGGCATTCCCGACTCAGTGTTAGTTAGGAGTCAACATGGCGGATTAGCACCTAAGATGGAATCACTCTTCTTCCCACACACGTTACCACCCACCGGTGTCCATTCCCAAGGGGATCATCCCTTACACTTTCTCCCCACACCTGGAATACTTGCTACTTACGTAACTAACTTACTCTTTAATTATTATGTTTGGTCTTTTTTCCTCTGAAGAAACATATTCATTGTGCTTAGCTTGCCTCAATTACATACAAGTAGGGAATAAAATAATTATTCCATTAAGAGGATATGGGGGAAAACTGGGAGGAAGAGAATAACAATAATCTCAGACACTGTACACCCCCTGCAGGCTTCATTGTCTATGATTTTTCTTTTTACATGCAAATAAATTGTAGCAGCAATATGAATTAACCAATTTTGAATTTCCTGCTGCCATTTGTTTAAAGAATACTTTTATAAAACCTCACCCCTGGGCTTTTAAAGAGGATACTGATCATGTGATGTACTTGGACCGTGACTCCCAAAGCACAGTAACTACCTAGGCTGTCTTTTCTAAGACAACTTTGGGGCAGAGGGACTTTGTTGCATAAAGCAAGTTGAAGAAGAGTTTATTTCACTTTATTAGCATCCTGTGACCAAGCAGGTTCTGCTGAACATAAGCCTCTATAGGTCAGTTGATATGAAAAACCACTTTTTCAGAGTTATCTTGGTTTTATAGAAAAATGGAATGTTGGCTGGGCATGGGGGCTCATGCCTGTAATCCCAGCACTTTGGGAGGCTGAGGTGGAGGATCCCAAGGTCAGGAGATTGAGACCAGCCTGGCCAACATGGCAAAGCCCCATCTCTACTAAAAACACAAAAAATTAGCTGGGCATGGTGGTGGGTGCCTGTAATCCCAGCTACTCAGGAGGCTAAGGCAGGAGAATCTCTTGAACCCAGGAGGTGGAGGTTGCAGTGAGCAGAGATTGCACCACTGCACTCCAGCCCAGGAGACAGTGTGATACTCTGTCTCAGAAAAAAGAAAAAAGAAAAATGGAATGTTTTGATTCTGTTCAGTAACTAAGACGAGCCAATATGGACTAAAAGGTGTATATCTTTATGAATTCCATTCTTTGAAAATCAAGTTGGATAATATTTCAGGTATTTTATGTGCAAGTAAAAGCATTCTAATTTAAGCCAGTTAAAGTGGAGTCAGAAATGGGCTTCCCCAGATGTATCTGCATCATCAAGAGAGATCTGGCACAAAGGACTTGCAGTGAGGGCTGGAGGAAAAGGCACAGGAAAACTTAAGAGAGCTTTGGTAAGAAGCAGAGACAGTGTCAGTTGTTGCAAACTGAAACAGAAGCCGAGGCAGGGTTTCTGCTGGTACCTCTGGGCATACACATTGCACACAAATGGTCCTAGAAATGACCATTTTAGAACGTATTAAAAAGCCATTTTAGTACACATTACAAAAACAGAAACATAAACCAATGAAACAGAATTGAGAGCCCAAAAATAAAACTGCACACCTATAACCATATGATCTTTGGCAGAGTCAACAAAAATAAGCAATGGAGAAATGATCCCTTATTCAATAATGATTCTGGGATAACTGGCTAGCCACATGCAGAAGAATGAAGCTGAACCCCTACCTTGTACCATACACAAAAATGAACTCAAGATGGATTAAAGTTTAATATAAAACCTCAAAATAAAAAAAATCCTAGAAGGAAACCTAGGATATACCACACTAGACAATGGCCTTGGCAAATAATTCATCACTAGGTCCTCAAAAGCAATTGCAACAGAAACCAAAATCAACAAGTGGGACCAAATTGAATTCAACTAATTAATTAAACTAAAGAGTTTCTGCACAGCAAAAGAAACTATCAACAGAATTAACACACAACCTAGAGGATGGGAGAAAATATTTGCAAGCTATGCATCTGACAAAGGTCTAATATCAAAAATCTGTAAGGTACTTAAACAATGCAACAAGCAAGAAACAATCCCATTAAAATGTGGGCAAAGGACACGAACAGACACTTCTCGAGAAGACATACAAGCAGCCAGCAAACATTTGAGAAAATGTTCCACATTACTGAATCAGAGAACTGTAAATCAAAGCCACAATGAGATACCATCTCACACCAGTCAAAATGGCTATTACTAAGAAGTCGATAAATAGCAGATGCTGTCAAGGCTATGGAGAAAACAGGATGTTTATACTCTATTGGTGCAAATGTAAATTAGTTTAGTCATTGTGGAAAGTTGTCTGGAGATTTCTCAAAGAACTGAAAATAGAACTACCATTTATCCCAGCAGTCCCATTACTGGGTATATATTCAAAGGAAAATGAATTATTCTACCAAAAAGAAATCTACATTTGTATGTTTATCACAGTGCTGTTCACAACAGCAAAGACATGAAATGAACCTAGCTGCTCATCAATGGTGTATTGGATAAAGAAAATGTAATATATATATACTATGGAATACTACACAACCATGAAAAAGAATGAAATTATGTCCTTTGCAGCAATATGAATATAGCTGGAGGGCGTTATTGAAGCAAATTAACACAGGAAAAGAAAACCAAACACCACATGTTCTCACTTATAACAGGGAGCTAAACATTGGGTAGACATGGACATAAAGATAAGCATGATAGACAAGAGGGACTACTTGGGGGGGAATGATAGAGGGGTACAGAGGCTGAAAAAGTACCTATTGGAGACTATGCTCACTACCTGGGCATTGGGATCAATTATACCCCAAACCTCAGCATCAGGCAATATACCCATGTAACAAACCTGCACATGTACCCACTGAATCTAAAACAAAAGTTGAAATTAATTTTTTTTAGATGAGTACAAAGGGAACAATGTCTTTAGGCTATCTCCTTTCAAGGGTTGAATCTCTAATGTCCAGATAGGATTTGAACTCCAAGAAATTGAAATGTCCAGTACAGACAGGAGCTGCCCCTGTATTTGTATGACTCATCTTACCCATCATACCCAAATCCTAGTCCATTTGATATTTTGTCCATTTGAACATTTTGCATTCTTATTTTTTCCAAATACTGCACTAAAATATTATTTATTTTGATTAATTTTTATTTTTTCAAATGTTGCATTAACATATTATTTATTTCGATTACTGAATTTTTTGACACCCCTCATAGATTTTGCACCTGAGGTGACCGTCACTCACCCCATCCTAGTCTAATACAATTAACATTGCATTTGGTTCTTGGGCCATCTTAAAAGACCTTAATGACAATGTAGATTTTGTCAAGATCATGGCAACCACGTTAAGTGAACAGAATTTTAAGGACAAGGAATATTTAGCCAGAAAAAAAATATGTATTTAGTATGGAAGGGAGAGATGTGTGTGGGAGAGATACAGATTTTTCTGGTGTGTATGGCAAAACCAACATAGGACAGTTGCAAAAAGAAAAATTAGTTCCCAACATAAGAACCTTCAAATTGAAACAATGACTATTGTTCAAAACATCACATTATCTTGTAGGGTGATGATTTATGCCTCAGTAAATATTCAGCTGAGTGCCTGTCTTTTCTCTAGTATGTTGTGAAGGTTTTCAGACCCGGGGAGAGAGACAGTGTGTAGTGCCCCTAAACAACTATACAAGATGAAGTTCCACTTGCCAAAACCACACTAAAGGAATAACAAAAGGATACTGAGAATCAATAAATCCTTCATATATGGTAGTAAGAGGCCAGCACTAGTTGTCCAGCCACAGCAATTGTAGGCTGACATAAAATAATTACAGCAGCTTTGGGATAAACAGTAATTTTTCCTTCGGGGACAGATTTTAAGTTATCAGTTACTATTGGTAGAAAGCTTGCCATATCCAAAGCTTTGTTTTGGGATAGAGATGACAAGGAATTTCTAATCAGCCAAAGAGATCAAATACACAGTGAACTAATTTAAAGGAATTTTGAAATAAACACATAAAACAAAACCAAATTAATAGCCTCTATGACTTTAGAACTGTGCCTTGAACCTTGAATAGCTGATAAAATAACAGTGCCTTAAATATCTGCATACTGCAATCATAATTCTGTTACGTATAATATTAGAAAACTGAGAACTTGAGATTTTGGGGAAAACAAAAGAACTTCATTTTTCTAAAAGTAGACATTATTTATTAGTTTATCTAAAACATTGCAGTGTTTTCAAATATATCCATTCCATTAACACAAATCGTGTGGCTTTATTTTTCATCTGGATTCTCTTTGGCATTTAATTTACACAGTCGCTTGTTTTATACGAGGGCCTCTACCGTTCTGTTTTTTTGTCCTCTGAAGAACTTTCCAAGCCTTTGTCATTCGCTTTTAATGAATCCATCCCTGCTATGTCTGTTTTTGAAGCCAGGTGTTAGTGGCTCCTAAGATCGTGTTCTAGGGAGCAGAGTTTTAAAAATTAATAGACTTCATCTTTTTAGAGAAGCTCAAGTTTTACAGAAAATTAAACAAAATGTGAAGAGAGTTCCAATAAAATGCCTCAGTGCCACCTATACTTTCCCCTCTAATTAAAAACTTACCATAATATGGTACATTAGTTACAATTAATGAGCCAATATTAACACATAATTATTAACAAAAATCCATAGTTTTTATTAGGGTCAATTCTTTGTGTTATACATTCTGTGGGTTTTCAGAAAGGTATAATATCATTTATCCGACGTTGAGTTTCACTGCCCTGAAAATTCTCTGTGTTCTGCCTAGTTCTCCATCCCCTTACGCTAACCCCTGGCAACCACTTATCTTTTTACTGTCTCCATAGTTTTACCTTTTACAGAACCTCGTACAGTTGGAATTATATAGTGTAGAGCCTTTTCTTCTTTCACTTAAGAGCACAAGTTAACACAAAGATGTGTTAAAGTTTCTCCGTGTCTTTGCATGGAAGGCTATTTCATGGCATTTTATCACCGAATATTCCATTGTATGAATATAACATAGTTTATCCAGTCACCCATTGAAAAACATCTTGATCGATTCCACGTATGGCAATTACGAAGGAAGCTGCTATAACTTTCATGTACAGATTTTTTTTTTGAAGACATAAGTTTCCAATTCATTTAACCAAATACCCAGGAGAGTGGATCATATGGTAAGAGTATATTTAACATTGTAAGAAACTTCCAGTCTTCCAAAGTGGCTATACTGTTTTGCATTTTTACCAGCAATGAATGCAAGTACTTGTTGCCCCACATTGTCGCCAGCATTTAGTGTTTTCAGTGTTTTGGATTTTAACCATTTAATAGATATGGGGTCTCATTGTTATTTAAATTTACAATTCTCAAATAACATATGATATTGAACACCTTTTCATATGCATATTTGTCTGGTGCATATCTTCTTTATTGGGATTTCTGTTCAGATATTATAATTTGCCCATTTTTTATTGGGTCGTTGTTTTCTTGTTGAATTCTAAGAGTTCCTTGTATATTGTGGATACCGGTGCTTTATCAGATATGTTTTGCAAAGAGTTTCCCCCAGTCTGTAGTTTGTCTTTCATTGTCTTAATGGCATATTTAAAAGAATCACAGTTTTAAATTTTAATAAAATCCAACTTAGTTTTTTTCTCATAGATTGTGCTTTTGATGCCGTGTCTAAAAACTCATTGCCAAACTCAAAGTCACCTAGATTTTCTCCTGTGTTATATTCTAAATCTAAAGGTTTTATAGTTTTACATGTTATTTTTAGGTCTATAATCTATTTTAAGTTAATTTTTGTGAAGTTTGTAAAAATCTGGATTCTGTATTCATTCTTTCGCATATAGAGGCCTAGTTGTTCCAGCACCATTTTTTGAAAATAGGATCTTTTCCCATTCGACTGCCTTTCCTGCCTCATCTGAGTCTTCCTGAAATCTCTATTCTGTTTCCCTGATTTATTTATTTTTGTTCTTTTGCCAATACCATGCTGCTTTGAGTACTTTAGATTTATAGCAAGCTTTGAAGTCTGGTGGTGTCAGCTCTCGGTCCTTGTATTTCTTCAATGTTGTGTTGTCTATCTGGGGTCTTTCGCTTTCCACTTAAATTTGGGAATCAGCTTGCCAATGTCCTCAAAGTATGCTGGGATTTATATTGAGATTGCATTGAATTCACAGGTCAAGTTGGAAAGAACTCACATCTTAACAATATTGAGTCTTCCTATCCACCTATTTGGTATATCTTTCCATTGATTTTGATCTTTGATTTCTTTTAAAAGAATTTTTTGCTATTATTAATATATATCTTCTATATGCTTTGTTAGATGTATGCTAAGTTTTGCTGCTAATATAAATAGTATTTTGTTTTGGAATTCATATTTCAATTTTTCGTTGCTGGTACTTAAGAAAACCGCTGACTTTTTTTGTATTCTGCAACTTTGCTATGATCACTGACTTCTAGGAGTTTTTATTGTTGTTTCTTTGGGATCTTCTATGTAGACAGACATGTCTTCCTGAACAAGGATTTATTTCATCCTTTTCAAAATGTATACCTTTTCTTTCTTTTCCTTGTCTTATTCCATTATCTAAGACTCCAGTTCAGTACCAAATACAAATAGTGAGAGGGGAAATTTTTGCATTTTTCCTGATTTTAGTGGGAAAGCATCCAGTCTTTTTTTTTTTTCAAGATAATTAAATCATTTATTGATTATACATGATAATGGGTGATACACAGGCATCATTCCCACCTATAATTTTATCTGGTACAATTATTCAGTTTAGATATAGTGCATAGGATGTGCCAACAATCATTTTTATAACCAATGATTCCATGATTTTGCTTGGGGAATCCCTTCTAATGGTGAACTTCAGGTCACAACAGTAGCTATCAGTTCAACTACACCAAGGTTTCTGAAGACAATGGCTTCTCCACCCAAGCAGGTTGTATATAAATTCCAAATAGAACCTGACATCACCCTGAAGGAATTTGAACTTCACACCGTTGGGGAAATTTACCAAGATGGCTTCAGAGTAGACTAACTTTACACAGCACATTAAAAAAAAAAAAGACATTTATTGAGTGTCATGATCAGACTATTAGGTTTAGCAATCAACACCATGCATGCAAAAAAAAAAAAAAAATCTACATTAAAACCTTTGTTGGAATGCTTTACACTTTCCACAGAACAGGAACTAAAACAACCTATTATACAATTAATCACAAATACAGCCCTTGAGTTTTTTGCCCATACACATGAGTATTTGTCTAAATCACGTCTTCTTTGTAGCAGCTAGGCCCTGCCGCCACTGTGCTTGGCTGAGTTCACAAATCTGTTGTAACCTGTAGCTTCCCTGTGACTTCTCTGGCTCTCCTCTTCTGCTAAGCTTTGTTTCCTAATTAAAATCTTCTGCCACTGCCATAGCTACTGCTGCTACTGGAACCGCCATAGCTGCCTTGGTTTTGTGGTTTGGCAAAGTATTGGCCTCCACCACCATCGGGGCCAGAACTTCTGCCTCCAAAGTTTCCTCCCTTTGCGGGTCCAAAATTTGAAGACTGATTGTTGTAATTGCCAAAAGCATTGTAGTTTCACCACCTCCAAAATTGCTTCCCTCATTACCAAATCCATGATAGCCATCCCCACTGCCACCATATCCACCACCATCATAGCTGCCACCAAAGCTACCATGACCACTGAAATTTCCTCCATGACCAAAGTTGTCATTCCCACTGAAACCACCTCCATGACCACCACCAGTTTCCAGAGCCACTTGGACTTTGATGGGGCTTTCCTAACTTCACAGCCGTGGCCACTCACAGTACAGTATTTCTGGATGACAATCTTATCCACAGAGTCATGGTCGTCAAGGGTTACAAAGGCAGAGCTCCTTTTCTTGCCACTGCCTCAGTCAGTCATGATTTCAATCACTTCAGCTTTTCATACTGTTCAAAATAATCTCTCAGGTGATGTTCTTCAGTGTCTTCTTTAATGCCACCAACAAATATCTTTTTCACAGTTAAGTGGGCACCTGGTCTTTGAGAATCTTCTCGTGAGACAGCTGTCTGGCGCCACCTCTCTTCCCTCCGCCTGTGTGGCCTTGCACTCATGGCTGCATCTGCCTCCTCCACAGCGGCGTGTGTGACAAACCCAAAGCTCCTAGAGGCTTGATGTTTGGATCTCTCATGACCACACAGTCGGGGATCGTTCCCCATTGCTCAGAATGGCTCCCCAGGCCCTCATTGGCTGTTTCAAAGCTCAGCCCTCCAATGAAGAACTTCCTCAGCTGTTAGGGCTCTTTGGGAGACTCTGACTTAGACGTGATCACAGGGAGAAGAGAGACTTTAACGATGCTTCTTCAGAGGCGCCCACCAGCAGAAAGCTTTCACTACATCCTGTGGATTTTGATAACATGTATTTTCATTTTCATTTAGCTTGAAATACTTTAAAATTTCTCCTCAGACTTATTCTTTGACCCGTGTGTTATTGAGAAGTGTATTGTTTAATTTTTGGGTGCTTTGAGATTTTCCAGTTATCTTTCTGTTATTGATTTCTACTTTAATCCTGTTGTTTGAGATCATACTTTGAAAGATTTCTACTCTTTTGCATTTTTAAGGTGTGTCTTATATCCCAGAATGTGGTCTGTCTTGATGCATGTCATAAGAACTTGAGATGATTATGGATTCTGCTGCTGTTGCGTTAATTTTTCTCTAAATGGCCATTAAATTTAGCTCATTGATGGTGCTGCTCAGTTCAACTCTGTCCTTCCTGATTTTCTGCCTGCTAGATCTGTCAACCACAGATATATGTGTATTGAAGCCTTCAATGATAGTAACTGTTCATTTTTCTTTGTAATCTGTCAGTTTTAACCTCAAGTATTTTCATGATCTGTTGTTAAGTGTATACCCATTAAAGGTTGTTATATCTTTCTGGAGAATTGAATCTGCTATTGTTATGCAATAAAGGAACTTTATCTAGAAAATTTAGAAATTTTTTTTCTAGAGTCTTTGTCTAAAATTAATTTTTCTAATCTAGCTTTATTTTGATCAGTTTTAGCATGGCATATCTTTCTTCATCCTTTCACTTTTAATCTGTCTGTGTCTTTGTATTTAAAGCAAGCTCCTTATAAACAGAGTATAGTTGGTACTGTTTTATATCCACTCTGATAGTCCGTGTCTTTTACTTCATGTGTATCATTCACATTCGAAGTGATCAATATAGTTGGTTTAATATCTGTAACTGTTACATTGGTGTTTATAACTGTTTTATATTAGTTTCCTTTTGGCTTCCTGTCTCTTTCTGCCTTCTCTAATTTTAAATGAACATTTTATATGTTTCTGTTTTCTCTTTTTGCCCAGTATCAATTATAATTCCTTTTAAATGTGTTAAGGTTTTTCTAGAGTTTGCAGTATACATTTACAACTAATCCAAGTCCATTTGTAGATAACACTGTACTCCTAACATATAATGCAAGCATCCCATCACAGAGTATTCCTACTTTCTCCTTCTTGTCTCCTAGACTATTGCTGTCATTCCTTTCCTTTAGGCTATAATCACCGATTACATTGTTGCTATCATTTTGAACAAATTTTTGTCCATTCGATCAATTAAGAAATTTTTTTAAAGAGATTTTGTTTGAGCCTCATTTTTTCCTTCTCTAATTTTCTTCCTTTCTTTATGTAGTTTCAACCTATATCATTCTCTCCCTTTTTCTGAAGAACTGTTTTTAAACATTCTTTTCAAGGAAGGTCTTTTGTCAACAAATTCTCTCAGTTTTTGTTTATCTAAGAAAGTCTTTATTTTTCCTTCACTTTTGATAATTTCACAGGATATAGAATTCTAGGTTAATGGGTTTTTTCTTTAGGGACTTTGAATATATCACCCCATTGTCTTCTTGCTTGCATGGTTTCTGATGAGAAGTTCAAAGTGGTTATTATCTCTGTTTCTCTCCAGGTGAAGTTTTCCTCACCCCATCCACCCTTGCCCCTTTCAAGGTTTCCCTTCATGTTTGGTTCTCTGAAGGTAAAATATGGTATGTCTGTGGTTGCTCTGATATTTATCCTGTTTGGTGTTGTTTGAGTTTCCTGGTTGAGTGGCTTGGTGGATTCATTTACTGGAGCCACCATGACAAAATATAACAAACTGTATGGCTTAAACAATAGAAATTTACTTTCTCATAATAAGCGTGAGGGGAGAAGTGCTCTGGATGCTAGAAGTCCAAGAACAAGGTGCTGGCAGGACTGATTGCCCTTAAGGCTCTCTCCTTGGCTTTTAGAAGGCCACCTTCCCATGTCCCTGCAGGGCCTTTTCTCTTTTCTCGTATAGGCCCATCTCCTGAGTCTCTTCCTCTTAGGACACTGGTCCTATTGGATTAGGACCTCACCCTTACGACCTCATGTGACCTTAATTACCTCTTGAATGGCTTTATCTCTAAATGCAGTCACATTCTGAGGTTACCTGGAGTTAGGGCTTTGACATAAGTTGAGGCTTGGGGAAGAGGAGGACACAATTAAGCTCATAACAATATCTACCATTACCTGGGGAAAATCTCTGTTATTATTGCTTCAAATATGTCTTCTGTTCTTTTCTCTCTTCGCTAATTTTCCCATGACATGTATGTTATACCTTTTATATTATAATTACCCCACAGGTCTTAGACATTCTGTCATCTCTCGCATGCTTTTTATTATTTATTTATTTATCTATTTATTTTTGAGACAGTGCCTTGCTCTATCACCCAGGCTGAAGTGCAAGTGTGATCCTGGTTCACTGCAACCTCTGCCTCCCAAGTTCAAGCAATTCTTATGATCAGCCTCCCTAGTAGCTGGCATTACAGGCATGTGCCATCATGTCTGGCTAATTCTTTTGCTTTTTTAGTAGACACAGGATTTCACCATGTTGGCCAGGTCAGCCTTGAATTCCTGGCCTCAGGTGATTCACCCACATTGGCCTCCCAAAGTGCTGGGATTATAGGCATGAGCCACTGCGCCTGACATGTCCTCTCTTTTTTTATGTATTTTTTTCTCTTTGTATTTCAGCTTTGGAAGTTTCTACTGACACATGTCCAAACTCTATTGATTCTTTCCTCAATCATGTCTGGTATATTGATGAACTAATTTTTCACTCTTCATTTTTACTACAATGTTTTTGACTTCTTGAATTTCCTTTTGATTTTTCCTTAGAGTTTCCCCCCTCTGTTTATTACTTATCTGTTCTTACAGGTGGCTCACTTTTCCATTACAGTCCTTAGTATTTTAATCATACTTCCTTTTAATTTCATGTCCGATGATTCCCATATCTTTTCCATATTAAGTCTGGTGCTCATGCTTCCTCTGGAGTCTTCAAACTATGTTTTTTGTCTTTTAGTATGCCTTGGAATTTTTGTTGTTGTTGACAGGAGGATGAGCCAGATGTACTAAATAAAAGAAATGAGGCATACAGGCCATTAGTGTGAGGTTTTATGTTTACCTGGCTAAGAATTGAGCTGTGTTTACTGTTTGCTGTAGCTACAGGCTTTAGAGGCTAATAATCTCCTCTGATGTCCGTGTTTTTTTTCTCCACTATTGTCTTTGGGTTTTCCTAGAGACTTCTCCTTAAATAGGGTATGGGACATGCTTTTCTTTCCATTACATTCATCTGTTATTATACAGGAGCCCTACTGGTATTGTGGTAAGGTGCAGGGAAAGGGGATGCTTTATACAATCTTATGATTAGGACTTAGCCCCACAATGAGCCTCTACCCCTGGGCCGTGATCTTCAGAAGTGCTCCTTGGGTTTTGGGGATTTTTCCTCTTTAGGTGCAATAGGAAGGATAGAGGGAGCCGGGAGCTGGAATTGGGTATTTCCCTACTCCCGGGTAGTTTAGGCTCTGCTGTAATCTCAATCTGTTGGGCTCCAGGTCATATTGTTTCTCTTGAGACAGACCTTTGTTAAGAAGAACAGAGTGATCTGGGCATATCTCAGAATGGTTACTTTTTCCCTCTCCCTTGTTGGAAGCATCAGGAAATTTTTCCCTGACCCTCACTGTGCAAACCTAGTAGGGCTTCTGGAAGTAAAAGTCACAAATGCGTGGTAGCCCCCTTAAAACTGCTCCCTGGGCTGGGTGTGGTGGCTCAAGCCTGTGATCCCAGCATTTTGGGAGGCTGAGGCAGGCAGATCATGAGGTCAAGAGATCAAGACTATCCTGGCCAACATGGTGAAAACCCATCTCTACTAAAAATACAAAATTAGCTGGGTATGGGGGCGTGCACCTGTAGTCCCAGTTACTCAGGAGTCTGAGACAGGAGAATTGCTTGAACCTGGGAGGCAGAGATTGCAGTGAGCTGAGATTGTGCCACTGCACTCCAGCCTGGGGCCTGGCCACAGAGTGAGAGAGACTCTGTCTCAAAAAAAAAAAAAAAAAAAAAACTGCTCCTTGATCCCCAGAGGAGTTTTTAATGCTCAAATCAGTCCACGTTGAGCCTCGAACAAGTAGTCAGTTGCAGTTTAAGGTTTTCTATCCCAAGGTGGTTTTTCCCTAAGGTTTCTGTTACGCTAGGTCATGATTCTCTGTACATTTCTGTCTTTTTCTCCAATCATGGGGTCAATGATTTGCCCTCTGACATCAATCTTCTGAGGGATCTAAGAGGAATTATTGGTTTTTACGTCTTCAGCTTTTTCATGTGTGTGTGGGTGAGGTTGGATGGGAGAATGACTTCCAAGCTCCTTAAATGCCAGAGCACACTCCAGAGAGCAGATTTTTGCCAGGGAAAGAAGGATAAACAAAGCATGACTACGTTGTCTTATTTATTTATTTATCTATTTTGTTTCCACTTTTCTTTCTTTATTACACCCCCTTCAGTATTTCTACATGGAACAGTCTCTAAGTCAACCTCTGAGAGTAATGGGAGACTTAAAGTTGGTTGTTTCTTCTCCATGAGTTCTCCCTTTTCAGTGAGCTTTGGAAAGTGTCTAAAATCCATCCATTAGTGTCATGGAAAATGTCTCTTTTGAGGTAGCTATTTTTTGCTTGGTTTCCCTTTAGCTTTGGAGCTGCTATGGAACAGAAAAGGAGAGAAACCTGGCACTCTCAGTTGGCAGGGCATGGATAAAAGGAGAGAGAAATAAAATAAGATTGTATTTATCTAAGCAGAATGCTAGTAAGACTTGCATGTTTTTAAGCTTTATACATATTCTACTGTCAATCTATGAAGAATAAAATTAGCATGTTAATGTTCCAATATTTGTTCTCAAAGCTATCATAATCGATGAATGTTTCTAAATTGATGTGTCCTGGAACAAGATCAGAGATAGGTCCAGGAAGAAAAATAAAACATTACATCTTACCAGGAATATCCCATCATCATTCAAAATTACGGATGCCCTGGGATAACTGAAATTTCAAAGCACAAAATAAGCAACATTAAAAATATCCACTGATTCAACCAAATTGCAGTAATCTAGTCTCCTAATTTGTGGAAGTGATGGACTTTTATATAACTTTCTTAATAAAAAAGGAGCCATATTGATTGCATTTGTTTTTATTACTGATATATAGGGTGGTATTGGTATTACAATCTTTTAACAAATATTCACCGTAAACTAATTTTAGTAAAAAAAACAAACAACAAAACCCATTTACCTAATATAACAGTGAGAACCAACTTATTGTTTAAGACTATTTATTAAAAGAAACTAAAATATTTAAGGCATCTTAAAAATGAAAATTATGTCCCAAAGTATTCTACTCCTTTCTAAAATATTTTAAGTTTTTGTCATTTCAAAACACAAAACTTCTGATGAATTGCGTAAATCATTAAAAGGTCTGGCTTTTACCTTATTTATACAAGGCCTAAAACATCTGATTTACTCTCTTGCACAAATTTTTACATGCAGGTATATTTGTATATGAATAGTGCCTATGCATAGAAATATACTGTATGCATACTTGCATAGTGCATGCATATCAAATACAAAATATTCACATGGAAAGTAAAATATTCCAAAACATGGTATCTGTAAAATAAAATTAAGATCATATTAATATGTTTGGGATATATCACTGGTTTATAATCTCAATCTCTAGAAATGCTCTCTGTTGTACTAAAAATAGCTTCACATGTTAACTGAGCCACCAGCTTGGAAGTGTTTTGCTAGTTGTCTCTCCAAATGCTGAGGTAAGTGTGTGGACCTTAATTCCTGCCAACCTGTGCTATTGGTTTCTGGTTTGGCACCTTCCTCCCCATGAGTATGCAGGCTTGTAGTCTTTTCATGTAAACCCATCAGCAAAGATATAAAATGAGAAATAGAAAATATTTGATAGCAATAGATATTCAAAGATGCCTAATTAGTGTCTGTATTATTTTGTGTCTTTACATTATTACTCGTATATAGTATACAGGAAAAAAATTCCATTAATGAAAACACAATATGCATATGTGTGTGTGTGTGTGTGTGTGTGTGTGTGTGTGTGTGTATAAAATTATGTGTGCGTATGTTGAGAGTGAGGGAGAAGTGATTGCTTTATGTATAAAGCCCAAAACTGGAAGCCTTGAAATTCATTACAATTTGAACTAAGCAGAAGAAGCAATGTGCTTCCCAAGAAGGAACTAGTTCTGAAGCCTTTACAAGTCACTGGAATATTTTGAGGACTGGCCATCTCTCAAGTGCATTATGTTTCACTGTTTTTCTCAGAGTGTGGCCCTGACTTTCCTATAACAATGGCGATGATTTTAAAGTACAGATTACTGGCCTCTTTCCCAACCAGTTGAATTTGGGACACTAGCTCAAGCATTGGCTTATTAATAAGCTCTTCCAGATTTATATTAAAGTGCAAAAACCATTATGTATTTCGTTTACTGAGACAAATTAATTTGATATTTGTATTTCTGGTGGTTTTACTTTTTATCTCATTTTAAATGGTTACTCCTGCTTGTCAAACTACATTTTAAATAATAGTATATCAGAAATTGGAGTAACACTTAACAGCTTACATCACACCTTTAATACATTATCTGATTTAATCCCTTATAGAAAATCTCTAAAGTACAGTAAGCCATACTCTACAAGTGAAAATCACAGTCAGATAGATAGAGGACCTACCCTATGACTAAAAACAATAGAGCCGGGATTGAAACCCAAGGTTTCTGACTGGTTTTTATGCTTTCCTCACTCTGTCAGACTTGCCTTACATTCATGGTCCACTAGACATGAGTGTTTTTCAGCTGGATTTCCATACCATTGTTCTGTTTGCAAGACTTACAGATAGCTGGATATTTAACTATAGGCACCCTGTATGCAGGAGCTATTCCATTCTAAAGTAACAACATAAGATTGGTGTTGGACAGAAAGATTTTTGAGTCACTAGAGTCAGGTTATAGTTAAAGCCATGGTCACAGATGAGATCATTCAGAGAGGACATGTGGACTGAGACAAAAAGAGGGCCCAAGTTGAAACCTAGAGAACATAAACATTTAAGAAGAAATCACCAGAAGAATACGACCAATGAGAAAAAATGAGAGATGTTAGGGAGATCAGATTTCAGGGACAGGATGAGAGATGAAGAAGCACAGGTGGCAGTAAGCTTGGACTGCTTTCCCAAATATTTGGCAGTGAAGTGAGAGAAAAGAGATGGATGGATGGATGGATGGATGGATGGATGGATGGATGGATGAATGGGTAGATGGATGGGTGGATGGATGGATGGGTGGGTGGATGGATGGATGGGTGGATGGTTGGATGAATGGATGGGTGGATGGATGGATGAATGGGTGGATGGATGGGTGGATGAATGGATGAATGGGTGGATGGATAGATAAGGGGAAAAAGAGACAGAGAAAAAACCTGCTTGCAAGATGGAAATGATGCTGAGTAGTGGTATGGTGTTCAGTATGGAAGGGAGTTGGATGTATTTGGAAATTAAAGGGAAACTTTGATGAAAGGAGAGAGACTGAGACAGAGAAAGACAGTCAATGTATGGCACAGATGTTTAGCTTCGTGCCCAGGATATAGTAGGAATGAACAAGAGAATTCTTTTAAAAAAAAAAATTTTTTTTTAACTGACCGAGCACAGTGGCTCAGGCCTGTAATCCCAGCACTTTGGGAGGCTGAGGCAGACGGATCACTGCCTGGCCTGGCCAACACGGCAAAACCTCATCTGTACTAAAAATATGAAAATTAGTTGGGCGTTGTGGCGCACACCTGTAATTCCAGCCACTCGGGAGGCTGAGGCATGAGAATCCCCTTGAACCTGGGAAGCAGAGGTTGCAGTAAGCTGAGATCATACCACTGCACTCCAGCCTGGGCAACAGAGTGAGATTCTGTCTCAAAAAAAAAAAAAAAAAAAAAAAAAAAAAAAAAAAAAAAAAAGAAGATTCTGTCAAAAAAAAAAAAAAAAAAAAAAAAGTTAATTGACACATAATAAGTGTACATATGTATAGGGTACATAGTGATGTTGCAATACATATAATGTATGGTGATTAGATCAGGGTAACTAGCATATTCATTATCTCAAACACTATTATTTCTTTGTGTTGGGAACATTCAGTATCCTCTTTCTAGCTCTTTGAAACCATATATTATTGCTAACTATAGTCATGTTACAGTGCTACAGAACACTGGAACTTATTCCTCCTATATAGCTCTAAATTTCTATCCTTTAACAAATCTCTACCTAACCCCTTTTCCTCCTATCTAGCTTGGCCTCTAGATTCCTCTGTTCTACTTTTTGCTTCTGTAAGATCAACTTTGTGTTTTAGCTTCCGCATCTGAGTGAGACCATGCGGTGTTTAACTTTCTGCTTCTGGCTCATTTCACCTACCATAATGTCCTCCGGTTACAAGGGCCAAATGCCCCACATTTATTTACATACAAACTGTGTTCCATAGAACTTTGATGGATAGAGCCCATCACACCTGACAGCAGCAAGAGCTTTTGAGGAACTGAACCTTGACAACGGTATAGCATGCAAATGTCTATAGATACACAAAAGAATTTCATTCCTTAAAAAAGTGTTCAAAATACGTTCGAGGATAAATACAAGATATAAAAATACAAAAGCAAACACAAAACAAAACCAAATGTCAGAACTTCCCTGAAGAACCATAAACGAAAGGGACAGAAGAGCACGTCTGCCGCCCTTTAATAAAGCAGAACTACTGATGCTAAATATGCTTCCTGAAGTGACTGGACTAAAGCCAGGTGGCTCCGTGTTTAATTTAATGGCCAGTTGCAATACACACATGGCTGCGCCAATAAGTCAGTGGTTGAAATTGTGCATCCCAAATGCAAGTACTAGAACATTTGCCAGTAGCGCCCAGAACAGGAAACCTCAAGTCTTTAGACAGCAAAAGGTTAAGTCAACTGTGTCAAGAGCCAGAGAAATATTTGATATTCTTAATTGTGTTTCTATCATAGTTAATAAATTACGTGACAAAAACCTGACTATACAGATCTATTGGCCTGTGACTTTTATTGTAGTCCAGCCCTTTTATAACTGTATCTCCTTGTGCTCTTTAAGCCAGCCTTGCAAATCGGATCAGAGTTTTCCATCCATGCTCCCATTTAGAGTTGAGTTTCAAAGACGTTTGATTATGACACATTTAGGTAGGGTAGAAGATTCCATGGCTGTGTTATCTTACTCTGGATAAGTTTTAGGTAGAAACATGACTTAGTGGTTGGGCATGGTGGCTCAGGCCTGTAATCCCAGCACTTTCGGAGGCTGAGGCAGACAGATCACCTGAGGTCGGGAGTTCGAAACCAACCTGACCAACATGGAGAAACCCTGTCTCTACTAAAAATTAGCCAGGCGTGGTGGCGTATGCCTGTAATCCCAACTACTCAGGAGGCTGAGGCAGGAGAATTGCTTGAACCTGGGAGGCGGAGGTTGCGGTGAGCCGAGGTCATGCGATTGTACTCCAGCCTGGGTGACAGAGTAAGACTCCATCTCAAAAGAAAAAAAAAAGTTAACCATGATGGCCATGGTAAAAACACAAACTGTTCTGACTTTGTAAGAAGACTCTAAAAATCAAAGAATGGAAGGGAAATTTAAAAAAATAAAAGAAGACCATGGGCAAGATTATTCATAATTTAAATTAAAACTAATGGCATGTATTTTATGAATCAGCACTCTCATTTCATGAAAATTCCATCTCCTGAAGTCTAGCAGTTGAGGCTGACAAGACGCTGTGTTTAACTTGGTTGACAAATGTATTAACAGGAAAGGCCTTGTCTTTTCATTGCTTAATAATGAGGGATGGAGCAAACAGAACATTGCTCACTTATTATGGGACAAGATTTAGTTTTTGATCAAACATTGAAGTTATCTCAACATGGGACATTCAGAGACAGGGCCTTTCACTAACACCCTAGGTGGAAAACATTCTACCCTTGCTGCATCGCTGGTTGGAGAACAGCTTTTTGTGCTATTTCTGAAACAAAAATACTGCTTTAAAGCTCAAGTGACCTGCCAAAAAAAATTATTTCATTAAAACTTGCTTAAAAGGAAGCACATATCTAAGTTCATCTTTTCCTTGAGCAAAGAAGGAGTGGGGGAACTTTAGTATTTTATTTCTACATTCTCTTAACAGAAGAGAGATTTATACTATTTTACTCATAAGATTTATACTAGTATATTTAAAATATATGATTTTATTCTCCTGAACAAGAGAGAATAAACCTGAGGAATCCTCGCCATGTTTTGAAATTTTTTCCGGCATGACAATTGCATACATTAAAACTCTCCGTTGCCCCAGGAAGTCAATGCTAATGTTAAACCTAGACTTCCTTTAGTCATGGAATGTCAGAGCTGGAGGAAATCTAAGGAGTCATCCCATTCAACAGTTTCAGGCAAAGGTGAAGCAGCCAAGGACCAGAGAGCTACTGGAATCACCAAGCCAATCACACCTCTCCTTCCCGGCCAAGTTTAGAATACACTAAAAAGTTAGATAAGTAGGAAGATGCCTGAATCCTTCCTTGAAGTATTTAACAAAGATTTTCTATAACTTATTCTTAAGCGGTTGTACCTTTTCTCAGGCTCTTAAGTATACCAAATGTATTATACTATTATATTTCTAGCATTGTTATGGGACAAATTTTGTCAAACTGTGTTTTATGTGATTGACCTCGGCTATGCTTTTTTGCTAAGTTTGAGGTGTCAGGTTCTTGATAAAGAGGTTCCTCTTTGAGCCAAGAAATGTTTTTCTAAGGCAGCCCAGTGCCCTGCTGTTGCTTTCTGGTTTCTTTGCAAAGCTTTGGCCAGCTCCCAGCTGTTAGAATAAAAGCAACAATGATAACGCATTGTACTCCTAGATCACTGTGCTGTTTGTCAAGGTCCAATGTGGCCCCGCAGGTTGGATTCCCTGGAGGGAGGTGGAAATGGCAAGGCTTACAAAGACTGCTTAGACCTATTTCTGTTTTAGGCATGTTTTTCTAGCTTGGAAAAAAAATGTCTTTGCTTAGGTTATATGGAGGACCTAGAATTCCTCTGCTCAAATGACTATTCCAATTCTTGGTTCAAACCACCAGATGAAACGCTCTAGAGTTCAATGTGTTAAGGGGGACGTCTGGGAACGGAGTCACCAGGACACTACTTTGCAATTGCTGAGTGTACTCTGAAGGTTAAATGCCTGACGGATGGTGTCAGAGGGAACCTGGGAAATTAGTAGCTCTAGATTCAAAGTCCCAACTAGCATTTTCACTGATTAATTTCATATCATAACTGACATGAGCAATTTTTAAAAATACACATTTACAAATACTTATTGTGCACCTAGTGATGTGCAAGGCATTCTGTTCATGCAAAGGTGGGAGTAGAGATGAGATCCCTGGTCTGTGTCATCTTATAGTCAAGGAGAGGAATAGAGTCCAGAAACAAGCTGTACACTTCAGCGTAGCTCCAGCATGACCTTTCCCTGATGGCTACTTCTTTGTCCATGAATACATTCTCTCAGGACTTGAACTCCACACTCCAACACTTCCACTGAGTACCCCAAGTGCATTGCATTCTCCCATTCCTTCTGTCTGATCCACCAGCAAAGTAGCACCATTTGCTGCTTTAGAAGTTGTTGTATCTTTTAAAAGGTGTTGTGCTTTGAAGGAATGTTGTACCTGGGAACTAAGAGAAGCCAAAACTGAAAATTTACTTACCTGGAAGGAAGATGAGAGTACAGAGTAGAAACAGATGCCACCTTTGTAATTAAAAACTGTCTTAGTTCATTTAGTGTTGCTATGCAGGGATAGCTGACGCTGGGTAATTTATAGAGAAAAGAGGTTTATTTGGCTCACGGTACGGTAGGCTGTACAAGAATATAAGTTTTGGAATCAGACTAACTGGGTTTCCTATCCTGGCTCAGCATTTAATAGTTGATACCTTGTGTCAATGACTTAACTTTTTTTTGAGGCTCAGTTTTCACAGTTACAGTTGGGTGTAAAATGAGATCTGATTTCCAATCATACATAGTTACTCAGTCAATAGTTTCCTCCCTTCCTCTCTCTGTCTACCTATTGCTGCTGCTTTCTGGTTTTTCTGTTCTCTCTGTTTAAGACATTACAAGATCTTTGTTGGTAACAAGGGTTCTCTTCACATACTCTTCATTATGTTTGACATATATCATGTTAACAAAGCAGACGGGTAAGAAAATGAGGGTTGCTGTCTTATTTATTGCTGGATTCGTGGAACTTAAGATATTTTTTTCTGACTTTCTAAAAAAATATGGGCAAGCAACAATTAACATATAGTGCTGTGGCAACAATCTTAAATGGATTTTGATTTGCAAATCATATTATTCTTGTCTTAAAATATCTTCATTGGTTTCCTTGGAAATTTTAAGTTGATTTTAAGGTGTGCATTGTAAGTTTCAAAATTTATAACCATAGTGATATGGGTCATTTTAGCACCTTCTGGTCTTTATTTCTTTTGTACCCTGAACTGGCAAAAGTGTTAGCTACTGGTAATTTTTAAGAGCAGGCACCCTATAATGCTTTTATAGAATCATTTATGATGTTTGTATGTTTAGCCATGCATGAAACATTGAAAATACTATGCATTGTGAACTGAAATTGAAAAAAAAAACTGGAATTGTCCCCTATTCAACATTTTTAAAATATGTTTATATCCCTATACCTATATTATTCTTCTATGGACTAAGTCTAATGTTCAGTATCATCCAGCTTGATTGACTAACGATCAATATTCTATGCTTGGCAATTCATATAAACTTTCCCAGACCTTCTTTGCCTAACACCCATTGAAAAAACAGTTTTGTTTATACCAAAAACCCAAAATAGAGAAAAAAATACTCTTTTAAAACAGGTTTTCTAAAATTTAGATTTCTGTTGATTAATCCCTCTGGGCAAATTGAGAGAGACAGGGGAAGGGAGAGAGAATGAATGCTATCCTTTTATAAAACTGCAGATGACAAGCGTATATTTCAATAAAAATACAAAACATATGACTCTAAATAAACTTACTCCAAAATTACATAAGAAAATAATTTAATTTTATTCTCACATTTGAGAATGATTGTGTGTGTGTGTGTGTGTGTGTGTGTGTGTGTTGTGCGCGCATGCGCGCGAAGATGAGCTGTTACACATTGGTTACACACAAAATGCAGCAAAATGTACTTTAAGAAATGTCAAAGATTCGTAATACTCCCCGCCCTGATCTTTTCTGGGAGAAGGTATTATATTACTCACTTTTAGTTCATGTATTTAATTATCTTAATTTTAAATTTTCAGTGAATTTTATTCTTTTCTTCATCCTGACTCTCTCCTCCCCAAAACAAGGAATGACTTGTGTTGTATCTTGGAACTAAGAGAAGCCAAAACTGAGAATTTACTTACCTGGAATGAAGATGAGAATGAATAATAGTAACAGATGACACCTTTGTAGTTAAAAACTGTCTTAGTTCATTTAGTGTTGCTATGAAGGAATAGCAGATGCTGGGTAATTTACAAAGAAAAGAGGTTTATTTGGCTCACAGTTCTGTAGGCTGTACAAGAAGCATGTTGACGGCATCTTCTGGTGAGGGCCTCAGGCTGCTTCCTCTCAAGGTTGAAGGTGAAAGAGAGCTGACTTGTGCAGAGATCAGATTGCAAGAGAGGAAGCACAAGTGAGGTGGGAAATAGCAAGGTTCTTTTTAAAAACTAGCTCTTGTGGCTGCTAAAAAGAGAACTCACTCATTACCACTAGGATGGCATAAAGCCATTCACGAGAGATCTGCACCCATGACCCAAACACCTCCCATTTGGCCCCATGTCCATCATTGGGGATCAAATTTCAACCGGAGGGTTGGAGGGGTCAGATATCCAAACCATAGCAAAAGCCAAATGTTGCAAAATCTTGGACTCATCATGGGAAGATCAGCATTGTTGTGGGGAAAATAACTAGGCCAGTTCTGCCAACTATAATTATGTATAATTACTTATTTTTAATATATAATTAACATATCATTGATATAAATATATTATTCTTCCCACTAATGCATAGACAATAAACCTTAAGTGATCAAGTAGATTTGTGCTATCCAACAGGGAGGCCATTAATTACATGTGACTATTTAAATTTAAATATTACTTAAATTGAAAATTCTGTTCCTTCATCTCCTAGTCACATTTCAAGTGCTGTATAGCCACATGTGGCTAACGGCTACCATATTGGACAGCACAGACATACCACATTTCCATTTTCACAGAAAGTTCTAGCACTGATGAGCAAATCTTCTGGCCCACTCTGATACATTTGTTTCCTCCTCCTTTTGACAGATGATTCTTTGTTGCATAACCCATGTTCTTATCACTCATAATTCTGTGCAGCCTGATCTTGAAAAGTTTTAACTCTGCCTTTATGATTATTTAAAGTTTGCTATCAGAACACCAATATGTTTTTCTTGCTTTTTTTTTTTGAAGATGGAATGTCGCTCTGTCACCCAGGCTGGAGTGCAATGATGGGATCTTGGCTCACTGCAAACACCACCTTTTGGATTCAAGCGATTCTCCTGTCCCAGCCTCCTGAGTAACTGGGACTACAGGCACACACCACCACGCCTGGCTAATTGTTTTTTTTTTTTTTTTTTTTTTTTTTTTAGTAGATATGGGGTTTCACTGTGTTAGCCAGGATGGTCTTGATTTCCTGACGTCATGATCTGCCTGCCTCAGTCCCCCAAAGTGCTAAGATTACAGGCCTGAGCCATTGCACCCAGCCGCATTTTTTATTGTAAAAGTAATTTTTATTCCCTATAGAAATTTTTCAAAGTATGAAAAAAAATGCAAGGTAATACAAGACAACCTAAACCTAGGAATTATTCATATTTCTAAAATTATAGTATGTTGCATTTTGCTAGTTTTTCTTCAAAATACAATTATATGTCCTATTTTTTGCTTGGTATTTTTATGCAGAGTTACTAATATCACTTAATTCTCTACAAAAACATTGTTTTAATAGTTGCATGATATTCTGTCATTTAGATGTCCCACAAACCCAAAGTCATTCAAATATTTAGTTTTATTTTCTGGTTTCTCCCTATTGTAAACAAACCAGTAATTGACAATCTTGGAATCAAGTAATTGCATTTGTCTGATTTAAAGACCAGCCTGGGCAACACAGTGAAAGTCTGTCTCTATTTTTTAAAAATAAGAATATACGAGCATATATGACGGTTGAATAGAAGGGACAAGGTCAAACATTAGAAACATCTTGTCTTTCTGGTTTTGTGGCTTAAAATGTGACCTAGAGGCCATGCATATAATCATGTCCTAAAATTTCCCTGTTAAAAGTGCAAAGAAATATAATGATAGTATACTGCAGGAAAAAAAAAAAAAACGGTAGCCAAATAAAATATATTTATTTTAAATTAGCATTTTATTTCACCATCTTTGGCAAAATATTAACATAAGATTAGCTCCTCACAGCAAAGGTTCTGTAGTAAGTAGAGAAACATCTAAAAGATTGTAATGCTTATTTGTAGTTTTTTATAGTTTAAATTGAATTGTTTACAAAGACATATTTTTCTATATAGTTGACAAGAAATATTAGATTTCTACCTCCCTGATGGTTTTCGTAGTTTGCATTTGAAATAGTTTTCAACTGAGATCTTCTGTCTTACCAATTGATTGAATTTATGGAAACCATTTTGTGGGACTACTTCCTGAGGGAAAGCAGCATTTCTGTTGAATAAAATCTGGAGAGAAAAACATTTTGATGACTCTATTGGTCCTTCACATAAGGGATTGTCAGAACTAAAACAAATGCCCTATTTCTTTAGACTCAAAGAAATGGTGGCTAAAAATGTAACAACACATTGCTAGTTGTATCAGAGAAAACCTGTAACTAGATGTCAGAAACAAAGAATGAATTTAAATGGAGAGTGGTAAGTTTGAAAGTCTGCAGAGGTCTGGGAGAATATTGGATTTAATATTCCACTAGGAGTGGGGACGAGGAGTAATGCTCCCAAAGTGACAGTGAACAAAACTTGGAGACCATAGATAGTGAGGAGGAATGACAGACCCCAGAAGAAAGACAGGACCTCAACACCAAGCCGTTATAACTACGTCAGCCAACCCAGGGAAGCAGTTAGGAAGTGGAAAGAGAAACAAGTTAGTATATTAGAAGTCAAACCCTGAGGAGTCACCAAGCCAATAAGTAAACATAAAAACTGACTTCAGGCTTTCAAGCTCTTGGAATACCTGGTGTGGTAGGTTATTCTTGCATTGCTATAAATAACCTGAGACTGAGTAATTTGTAAAAAAAAAAAAAAAAAAAAAGAGGTTTAATTGGCTCATGGTTCTGCAGGTTGTACAGGAAGCATGGTGCTGGCATCTGGTTGGCTTCTGATGAAGCCTCAGGGAGCTTTCAATCGTGGTGGAAGGCAAAGAGAGAACAAACATGTCACATAGTGCAGGAGCAAGGGGGAGAGGGGTGAGGGGGAGGGGCCACACGCTTTTAGACGACCAGATCTCATGAGAACTCACTATCACGTGACAGCCCCAAGCCATGCGGGATTAATCCATTCCTATGATCCAAACACCTTCCACCAGGCTCCATCTCTGGCACTGAGAATTACAATTCAACATGAAATTTGGGTGGGGACAAATATACAAATTATATCACCTGGAAAAAGTAAAGCTAAAATTGCTGCAGAGGATTGATTCCTAGTCCATTGCACATGGAATTCCCATAAGAAAAGAAAATCTGCTCTGCTGAAGGTAAGCTAGCCACAAACATGAGAAACCACCCAAGAAAATACTATATCATAAAGGAAAGTCAACAGACTGACAAGAAATTTATGTTAGAGTAATCTAAACAGTCTGGGCGTGGTGGCTCACGCTTGTAATCCCAGCCCTTTGGGAGGCTGAGGCGGGCAGATTACAAGGTCAGGAGTTCAAGACCAGCCTGTCCAATGTCGTAAAACCCTGTTTCTAGTAAAAAATACAAAAATTAGCCAGGCTAATTTTTGTGGTGGCACATGCCTGTAGTCCTAGCTACTCGGGAGGCTGAGACAGGAGAATCGCTTGAACCCAGGAGGCAGAGCTTGCAGGGAGCAGAGATTGTGCCATTGCACTCCAGCCTGGGTGACAGAGTGAGACTCCCTCTCAAAAAAAAAATAATAATAATAATTAAATAATATTTTTAGACCATTAAAATGATATAAAATTACCCACAAAAAATGATATAAGAGAGCTAGATAATATTAGAAAAAAATCAGGAAAAATTCCAGGAAGATTTGATAACCAAAGAGACCTTGTAATAATACAAATATTATTACAAATAAATACGGTCATTATAATTAAAATCTCAATGAACAAGTAAATTTGAAGATGGATCTAGAATGCTGCACAGCTGCATAAGGAGATGGAAAATATGGAAGAGAGGTTAAAAGGCATAGAGAAAAGGGTGTTAGACCCAGAAGAAAACACGGTAGGGGGTTTCAGTAGGAGAGCAGAAGAAACAGCAGTATTTACTGAAATCATAGTTGAGGTAGTTTTTAGAACTGAACAAGGACATGAATTCTCAAATTCTGAAATATACTGACGGCTAGTTACAGTTGGTGAAAATTTAAAGACTACCAATAGACACACCTCCCCAAACTGAAGAAACTCAAGGAAAAAGAGATTTTACTTTTATAAAGGAGGATTTTAAAGGAGCAAAGGAATAAATATATATCCTATCTTCAAAATTGTATAAGCACTTATTAAGGTCAGAAATGAAGAATAGTTTCAAGGCCCTGAGAGAAAATACTAGTTAACCTAAAATTGTATAGCCAGATTATTTGAATTTGGCAACCAATGTTGGAAGGAATTCCCATTCACAGACCATCACTAAGAGATCTACTAAAGATAGCCTTCTATAAGAAGAAAATTAAACCAAGAAAAAGGAAATCTATTTCGAGAAGCAGTTTGGAGAAAAGAACTTGATCAATGCCCAAATAAGCATTTATTGTTTAAAATGATTAATTTTGGAGTTTAAATCAAAGTGGAATTAAAATGATAGACAACAATAATATATCAGTTACCAAAAGCTCTTAAATCTCATATGCTTAATAACTTATTATCCCACTCAAAATAATTAAAAATTTCAAGGAAGAAATTGCAATGGAAATTGCAAAATAGGACTGAGTTTCATTTTCCCCTGTGAGTATTCAGAGAACTTTATAAGTTGATCAGTGAACTGTAGATTTAAGGGACTATATATTCTCAAGTTTTGGAGGTTTTTTTTTTTTTTTTAATACAGTCTTTCTAAGCACCATGAAGATGTTTTATTAAGGGAAGGCTCTCATATCATTTCAAAATAGAAGGATATTAAGACCTATTCCTAAATAATTTTCAGAGAAATATGGTTAAATATTTGTTTTTTAAATACTATGGGAGAAATACACCTGGTTTAACATAAGCTAAATGGATCAGGGAAGAGAAAGAAAATTAACTCTTGCTGAGTCTTCCATATAAAATCTCACCTGCTTCTTCACTTAAAAGCTAAATTGTTTTCTTAAAGATTTCTTTATTGCAACTATTTGTATTAATGGATTTATCTTGATAATGCAGTGGACAAGATAATCAAAGAAAAGCTGAGGCATGTAGAAAGTTTATGACTAGCTTAACACTCTAGGATCTTTACACTCAACAACCATATTGCCAGTTTAGGAAAGCCTTTCTTGACTTTCACTGACCCCAGAGTAGATGGTGGTCATGAAGACAGGATCAGTCAGCTGTCTCTTTCATTGGAGTGATCCTCTTGGGAATTCAAGAACTACATCTTATATACCTTAGTCTTCCCAGTTCCTCAGACAATATGTATCACTTAACTAGATATTCAAAAAGATGTATTGAATGAATGAATAAATCAATGAAGATCCTTGATTCTTGAAATTTACATGATCCAGTGGCAAAATATTTAGCTCTAAAGACACCAAGTATCTATACTCAAATTGATAGTTAAAAGAAAAATCTTAGATAAATAATTTAACGGAATTTAATTAAGCAAAGAATGATTTCCAAATTAGGCAGCCCTGAACCAGAATAAGTTGAGAGAGACTATGGTTTAAAAGATTTATGGACAGAAAACAGAACAAAGCTTACAGAAAACAGAAGTGAGGAACACACAGCCAGATTGGTTGAGCTGGACATTTTCCTTATTTAATACAGTTTGAACAGTGAGCTGCTTTTGATTGACTGAAACTCAGTGATTGGTACAAGAGTAGGTTACAGTCTGTTTACACACACACTTAGGTTCCTGTTTATTATGCATGGAGAGACCTCTAGGCCCAACCTAAAATATGTAAGAAGGCAGCTTTAGGCTCAACAATAGTAAGAAAAAAATATGTAGAGCTGTGAAAAGCAACATTCTAGATAACCATTTCTGAATTTCGTTGAGGAGCTTTATGCTTGCCCTGCATGGCTCTTGGCTTGGGAGAATAATATTGATCACTTATTTCCATAGCTTGAAATTGCAGTCAAGTGAGCATACAAAAAAATAGTCCTTGTTCTAGAACCCCTAAAGAAGTTTTAAGGGATGTAATGGTAAGATGTCAAAAATACATCAAAATTTCCAGATGATGAAAATAATTTAGAATACTTGGTTTTAATTTTATATTCTAAAAGGACACATCATTGCTAGGGGCCTCAGAAGAGAATAAAGGCAGAGTACATAGGAGAAACATAAGAGTTGCTAAGGGAACCATTAGCATATAATTATATGATGCATTATACGTACTCTGATTTAATTAACTTACATGAACACTAAATAAGAAAGCAGTGTGAGGACTGAAACCCACAAAGTACCACCCCTGGGCCAGTATCTTGCTCATTGAAGATAAGATCTTCCCATCCTCTCAGAGTCTCTGGGGTCTTCTTGGAACTTCTTGCCCTAAAGCCTCTATTCCAGCCCTGGCTCTGTCACTTTCTAGCTCTGAAAATTTTCACCAAACCCTTTTCCATATGGTTTTTTTTTTTTAACTCACACTGCTACTCTGAAGTTCAAAGGAGATAATGTATCTGGAAGTGACTGACACACTAAATTTGTATTGCTAAGTCATGGTGGTTATTCACTTACCTGTGAAATGCATAACAAAATATTAAAATTCATTACTGTTTACCTACTTATTTGTTTCCTCCATTTAACACAAGGAATTAGGAGACCAGCAATGTTGGTCTGAATTATATATTTCTATACATTTTTATATACAGTTATTTTATTAAGTCAGATACCATAGGGTTGGACACAGTTACATCAGTGTCTCATTTGTCAAATTATTCAACAAATAATTCAAACATGATTCTTTTAGTCCAGATTCAATGAACACTTTTTTTTTTAATTTTACTTTAAGTTCTGGGGTACATGCGTAAATCTTGCAGGATTGTTACATAGGTACACACATGCCATTGTGATTTGCTGCCTCCATCTCCCAATCATCTACACTGGGTATTTCTCCTAATGTTTTCCCTCCCCGATCTCCCCACCCCCTGCTACCCCCTTGCACCCCACCCCCCAACAGACCCCAGTGTGTGATGTTCTCCTCCCTGTGTCCATGTGTTCTCATTGTTCAACACCCACTTATGAGTGAGAACATGCAGAATGAACACATATTTGAATGACAGAACGTTCCCTTGAAGGTTACACGGATCCCCTGGGCTTATCCATGGGGTGTCATGTTCCACTGGATGGATTATTGTGGTACTCTAAAAATGTGCAAACTCTCAGAACCCATCACTTTGGTTGATACATTTAAATAAGAGAGAAATTAAGAACCCTTGACCTAGTATTATGGGAGATTTACATGAAAATATTTTAACTGTTTTGTTTGGAACAGTGGCTCAGAATTATAATGATCATAATAGTTAGATTGTGGTATTTCTCTTTTTTTATTGCATTTTAGGTTTTGGGGTACATGTGAAGAACATGCATGATTGTTGCATAGGTACACACATGGCAGCGTGATTTGCTGCCTTCCTCCCCTTCACCTATATCTGGCATTTCTCCCCATGTTATCTCTCCCCAACTCCCCACCCCCTGCTGTCCCTACCCTATTTCTCCCCAACAGACCCCAGTGTATGATGCTCCCCTCCCTGCATCCATATGTTCTCATTGTTCAACACCCGCCTATGAGTGAGAACATGTGGTGTTTGATTTTCTGTTCTTGTGTCAGTTTGCTGAGAATGATGGTTTCCAGGTTCATCCATGTTCCTACAAAGGACACGAACTCATCATTTTTGATGACTGCATAATATTCCATGGTGTATATGTGCTACATTTTCCCTGTTCACTCTGTCATCGATGGGCATTTGGGTTGGTTCCGGGTCTTTGCTATTGTAAAGATTATGGTATTTCTTATTGTATTACGTTTTTTAAAATAGATATTGCATTGGTTTAAAAATAATACATAAGCAAAAGAGCAAATAACGTTACCTATGAAAGAATGAAGTTAGGAGTTATAGAATATGAGAGTTTTGTACATGTCATTGTTATAGAAAACATCCTTTTTTAAAACTTGTATCTTAGGTTTGAGGGTATGTGTGCAGGTTTTTTATACAGATAAACTCATGTCACAGGGGTTCGTTGTACAGATTATTTCATCACCCAGGTACTAAGCCTAGTACCCAATAGTTATGTTTTTCTGCTCCTCTCTCCTCCTGCCCTCCACCCTCAAGTAGGCCCTGGTGTCTGTTTTTCCCTTCTTTGTGTTCATGAGTTCTCATCATTTCACTCCCACTTATAAGTAAGGACATGTGATATTTGGTTTTCTGTTCCTGCATGAGTTTTCTAAGGATAATGGCCTCCAGCTACATCCATGTTCCCTCAAAAGATGTGATCTCATTCTTTTTTATGGCTGCATCACATTCCATGGTGTACCTGCACCAAATTTTCTTTATCCAATCTGTCATTGATGGGCATTTAGGCTGATTCCATGTCTTTGCTATTGTAAATCGTACTGCAGTGAACATTCGCATGTATGTGTCTTTATTAGAGACATTTCTGTTCCTCTGAGTATATTCCCAGTAATGGGATTGCTGGGTCAAATGGTAGTTCTGTTTTTAGCTCTTTGAGAAGTTACCATACTGCTTTCCACTATGGTTGAACCATGTACACTCCCACCAACAGTGTACCAGTGTTCTCTTTTCTCTGCAGCCTCGCCAGCATCTGTTATTTTTTGACTTTTTAGTACTAGCCATTCTGACTGGTGTGAGATGGTATCTCATTGTGGTTTTGATTTGCATTTCTCTAATGATCAGTGATATTGAGCTTTTTTTCATATGATTGTTGGCCATATGTGTCTCTTCTTTTAAAAAGTATTTGTTCATGTCCTTTGCACGATATTTAATGGGGTTTTTTGTTTTGCTCTTGTAGATTGGTTTAAGTTCCTTATAGATGCTGGATATTAGACCTTTGTCAGATGCATAGTTTGCAAATTTTTTCTCCTATTCTCTAGGTTGTCTCTTTACTCTGTTGGTAGTTTCTTCTGCTGTGCAGAAGCCCTTAAGTTTAATAAGATACCGTTTGTCAATTTTTGCTTTTGTTGCAATTGCTTTTGGTGTCTTTGCCATAAAATCTCTCCCCATTCCTATGTCCAGGATGGTATTGCCTAGGTTGCCTTCCAGGGTTTTTATGGTTTTGGGTTTGACATTTAAGTCTTTAATACATCTTGAGTTGATTTTTATATATGGTGTAAGGAAGGGGTCTAGCTTCAGTCTTCTGCATATGGCTAACCAGTTATCCTGCACCATTTATTGACGAGGAAATCTTTTCCCCATTGCTTGTTTTTATCAGCTTTGTCAAAGATCAGATGGTTGGAGGAGTTTTCCCTTATTTCTGGGCTCTCTATTCTCTTCCATTGGCCTATGAGCGTGCCTGTTTTTGTACCAATACCATGCTATTTTGGTTACTGTAGCCCTGCAGTATACAAAATCATTCATTTTAATCATTGTTCTCCAACAGAGGGAATAAGACACAAACAAATATTTGATTCCTCTTATCCAGAGTAGCAATGTTTTATAAAGTTGCCTTGAACACTGAATTAGGGAATACTGAACCATTGCTCCAGGGGGAAATACAGGATAAGTTTCCTGCAAGCCTCTGGTCACAGTGTTTTTGTCAATTGATCAACACAGTCTTCATGCATATTTGTTTCTGTTTAAAGACATCTTATTTATTGTATATTGTTGATTCATTAATACTGAGCTCACAGCCAACAGCACTATAACATGCCTCAGTGAAGCTTATTGAACACGTTAATTTTTCTGTAAGGCACATCACAGCCTTCTGTGCTTAAGAAATACTAGACAGGACTTTAGTACTACTTCAGGGCTTTTCTTTTTTTTTTTTTTTTTTTGAGACAGTTTCACTTTTGTCATCCATGCTGGAGTGCAATGGCACAGTCTCGGCTCCCTGCAACCTCCACCTTCTGGGTTCAAGCGATTCCCAAGTAGGTGGGATTATAGTTGTCCACCACCATGCCTGGCTAATTTTTGCATTTTTAATAGAGATGGGGTTTCACCATGTTGGCCAGGCTGGTCTTGAACTCCAGACCTCAGGTGATCTGCCTGCCTCGGCCTCCCAAAGTGCTGGGATTACAGGCATGAGCCACCACGCCCAGAGGTCATTTTAAATAGCAATATTATCAACCAAAACCACACATGCAAAAATATGTGGTGCTACATGTCCCGCAAAAAAGACGTTTGTTTACAGAATGAGAGCTGGAACAGGAGGCTGAGCATTGCCTTGTTTGACATCAGCTGGTCATGTGACTCTCAAGTGACGAGATTTTGTCGCTCTATGAATGGCCGTGAATAACCGTGAAGGCTCCATGAGTGATTGATTTGAGGGCTACAAATAAATTTTAGTAGGTAGGCAATTTCCAAACAGGGCATTAGCAAATAATGAGGATTTGATGTAAGATTTAAAGGAGATGAAGAAAGTGCATTTGGGAAGAAGGAAGTATCTGCCACACCTTAATGACTTACAAGTTGCCAAAACTCATGAACGTGAGATAAGCAACCACACCTTTTAGAATTGTTCTAGTGACGTTGTTATATTTACAACGAAAGGGTAAATTAAACGGCTTTATTTTGTTTCTTCAGCAATTTAAGCAGTGGAAGTGAAGGTAACATACAATCTGTAATGTAGCTTAGAGGTGAATGTACAGAGAGCTGAATTCTGTCAGTAAACATTTAGAACTACAATAGCAGTTCTTAGAGGAGTGGTATTCTCAGAAATGAAGAAAATTGGACCCTTGTAGGAAACAATTCTCCAAGAACAGAAACGTATTGCTCCCTTTTCAGCACTGAGACCAGGGTGGGATTGCCTCCTTTATTGCCACTACCTTCACATTTTGTGTGTCATATCTGTGACTGCTGAGACCCAAGAACCCCTGAATTGCTGACATACTATTCCGAGAGAGGACTTGGGCACTCTGGGTTTCATCATTACTATCAATTAAATAAAGAAGACAACAGCTTCTTTCTTGAATTATTAATTTAAGGCTCTGGATAATATGGTAGAGCGGAATCATAAGCAAACTCATGGTAGAATCATTAAATGACATTTTCCTTTCCTTCGGGAGAAACAAAAATTCATAGGTCTAATTCTTTTTATATTAATAGTTCCTGGCCATTATTCCAGAGCTATGCTAAAGGAATTCTTTCTCCTTAAGGACACCACCTCCCAGGAGGGTATTTAAAGATTTGCATTGGCCGGACGTGGTGGCTCATGCTTGTAATCACAGCACTTTGGGAGGCCAAGGCGGGTGGATCACTTGAGCCCAGGGCTTCGAGACCAGCCTGGTCAACATGGCAAAGCCCTGTCTCTACTAAAAACACAAAAATTAGCTAGGTGTGGCTGTCCGTGCCTGTAATTCCAGCTACTTGAGAGGCTGAGACTGGAGAATTGCTTGAACCCAGGAGGTAGAGGTTGCAGTGAGCCGAGATTGCGCCACTGTGCTCCAGCCTGGGTGACAGAGCAAGACTCTGTCTCAAAAGACAAACAAAAAAGATGTTTACAGTCCAGGTGCTCAATTTTCATAGTACACCTTTCTTATCCTAGTACATCTTCTTTTATCAAGGCATATGATTCCCCATAATAGTCAACTCTTACTTTATGACAGCACAATCTTCAGTATTAATATGTGTCAGAAAATTAAATAATTAAAAATACTTTTTATAATATTATCTCTAGTGTTTTTTTAAAAGATTCAGTTTCCCTTGAAGTTAGTAAATGTTTTGGTTGCTGTTGAGTCATGAATTTTAAAAATAAAATTCTCCAAATTATTCTTTAAATTTTTCAATGCACTTAGAAGTGCATTGCTAATGTCTAACTCTTCAAAGGAATGTTAGATTTTAAAGTATTCCATTAACATTAAATTTAAAATACCTTTATTTGAAGAATTATTTAGAAAATTCTGTTTTTAAAGAACATAATTATCTTTTTCTTTAACATGAAAGTAAGAATAATTGCAGTATATGTTTTTTTTAAATCCAAAAATCATTGTGGTTCTAAATATATGTTTATTCAGCATAAATATAATTACAAAATATATTTGAGTCTTAGGGTAGATAACAATTAAGTAATACACCATATTTTCCAGAAGTTTACCAAAATTTTTCCCTCACTCTTCCTGCAAAGAATAAAAAGAAGCAAAACCAAAGGAGAAGGAATTATTAGAACAGAGGGAAAATTAGAATGGTACCACACATTACTTATTTGAAAAATTAACATTTCTCCGAAATCAATAAATTTAGCCAAATGGAAGGGACATGGTGGTGTCCGACTTTCTCGAGAAATTAGCCTTGGATAGAATTCTGACCAATCCCAATAGGAATTTCCTATTGATACTTTAGGGCTGGAAATGAGTGGGTCCTGGGAGGACAGAAGGCTTTGCCCATACAGCAAGGGTTCTTAGGCTTGAACGTGGTACCGGAAGAGAAAGCCTTGTTTGTGACCTCAGTTTATAGAGCAGCACAGGTTCTCTCAGATGCTGGGGAGCAAGCTTGAGGGTAGAGGGGAGACACTGGGAGAAGAGCAATGCAGTGGCCTTGAAGAATTGCTGCAGTTGCAGGTCAACAGCTGTAATGGGAAACCCAAGATTATAACATGGGTCTCTATTTCAACTTCACCAGTGCAGCAGCATCCCTCATAAGTGAGCAAGCAAACTCCAAAGACCAGAAGTAAGAGTAACTTAAAATTAGAGCCAGAAGTGATGGTCCATGGAATCCCAGCACTTTGGGAGGCCAAGGCAGAAGAACTGCTTGAGCCCAGGAGTTCAGGATCAGCCTGGGTAATATGGCTAGACCCCACCTTGACAAAAAAATTTTTTTTTAATTAGCCAGGCATGGTGGCATGTGGCTGTGGGTCTTGGCTATTCAGGAGGCTGAGGCAGGAGGATTACTTATGCCCAGGAGGTCAAGGCTGCAGTGAACAATGGTTGCACCACTATACTCCAGTCTGGGTAACAGAGGATGGCACTGTCTGAAATAAAATAATAAAATGAAATAAAATAAGATAGAAAATGCCCAATTTTGGAACATCTGAGACCTGATAAAATAATTTCAGCAAATTTAGACTTTAAAAAAAAAAAGAAAACACTGTTCCAAGACAAAGTTTTCTGGCTTTAATTTTCCAAGACACCAATTTTCTCTGCATGCCCTGCAGAATCTAAATAATTGTGATAAAAATATTTTCTGAATGGAATGTGAATGCTATAATTAATTTTTAAGACTATGACAGAGTTTATGATAAATTCTAGTAATTAAAAAAGTTGGAAAGACTGGAGGGAGTGAAGATATGCTAATTTCTCCATCATTTATGGAGGGAAGCAATAATAAGCAGTGTTTAATTTCTGATATTAAAATTCAAGAAATACATATTTAAGCATTTGTACAAAGATCTGAGAATGACCAGTAATGGAATGGTAATGAATTTTGTCACTTTCCAATTATAACAGTAGGAATTAAAGAAAACTCACTCCATCTAACAAAAGGTAGAAAACAAAAGAAATGCTGTCAGAGACAGGGAGAGCAATGAAGACTTGAGAAAAGATACACCAAATGTAACTTTCAAAAACGAATGGGATTTTTAAATTCATCGGTAAAAATAACACGTGTCTTTAGGTTCAATCCTAAATAAAATCTGCAAGTATCTTTCCAGAAGAAAAAGAAGTAAAACACACTGACTCATTTAAAATAAATAATGAGGCAAAGATAGGCCAGGAAAATATATGTAGAAAATACAATTTGAAGCCACAATATTGATCAAGTAAAAAAGAATCCAAGGTATGAAGTATTCAGTTGAGCCAGATTCATGAAGGGGACAATTGATTCATAGGCATTTTTGAAATTAAAATCTGTGATATGAAAACTGCTGGAGAAAAAAGAAAACAGACACAGAAATCTAAGAAAGTGTTAGACTTTAACGCACCTCTCTCAAGCCAGATTGACAAAAATTCAAGTCTGGAATGAAGGTGAGAATATTCGTACGTTCCTGGATGAGTATTATGGGACAATTTTGGCAGTGAGTGTCATAAAAGTCAAACTGTGTCATAAAATCACCACAACCTCTTGATACCATTTCTAGGGATATATGCTTAGATAAACTTTCACTGGATCATTCTTTGTAATAGAAAAGGAAAAAACAACTTGCATATTTAGTAACAGGATATGACTAATCAATATGAGCTACATTCATAGGATAGACCACAGCAATTAGGAGAAATTAGCTACATCTATGGTAATAGCCTGTGTAAATCTCAGTAATGTTATTTTAAATGAAAAAAAAAAAAGCAGATTGCAGACCATGTACTGTTGAATATTGTCTGCATTGTTTAATAAACTTTTCTTCAAAAGGCTGGGGAAAAAACATATTTCTTACATATATACCTAATACTGGTTTTCATCTCTAATATATTAATGGGCCTTAAGTCTAATTTTAAAAAAAAAAAAAACAAAAAAAAAAAAAAAAAAAAAAAAAAAAAGCAAAAAAAAAAAAAAAAAGAAAGAAAGAAAGAAAAGAAAACACAAAATCTCACATGACCACAGTAGACAAATGTTTTCACTTGCCAACTATGTTTTGAGCATCTGCTATGTGTCAGCCACTCTTTTAGGCATGGGGGTCGATTGATGAACAAAACAGGCAAAATTCTGTCCTAATGGAGCTGACATTCTAGCGGGTCGGTGGAGGGAAGCAGAATAGGTAGAGAAAACCAAGAAGTTAACTACATAATGAATGCAGAAGTTGTACGTTAGGAGATGAAAAGTCGTGTTGAGAAAAACTAGGAAGGGGGCTGGGCGGAGAAGGGGGAGATATCCTGGAGGTAATTCAGTTCAGCTCTGGGGCAGGGCTCTCCAGAGACAGAAGGGAGAGAAGACATAGGGCATATCTGGTATGAGGCTCAGGCGGGGTGGAAGATGAATGGGAAACAAGTCCAGAGGGTCACTTAATGGGAAAGCAAGGACTGTGGCTTTTCCTAGAGAGAGATGAGATGGGAAGGAGTTGTTAAAAGGGAGCGTTTGCGTACACTGACTATCTGTGTCTTCACAGAATAACTCTGCTGGCCTTGCTGAAAATAGACTCTATAATTAAAAAGCATCTGAGGCCAGGCGAGGTGGCTCACGCCTGTAATCCCAGCACTTTGGGAGGCCAAGGCGGGTGGATCACCTGAAGTCAGGAGTTCAACACCAGCCTGGCCAACATGGTGAAACCCCATCTCTCCTAAAATACAAAATTAGCCGGGTGTGATTGGTGGCAAGCACCTGTAATCCCAGCCACTCAGGAGGCTGAGGCAGGAGAATTGCTTGAACCCAGGAGGCAGAGGTTGCAATAAGCCAAGATTGCACCATTACACTCCAGCCTGGCCAAGAGTAAGACTCTGTCCCCCCCCAAAAAAAGCATCTGAGATATGCGTATGTCTAAACTTTCTGAAATTTGGCTATAAGGATCACAAGGCCTGAAAGGTGCATGCCCCCTGACTCAGCAATAACACTTTCAGGAAACTGACAATTCCAAAAAACAAATAAAGATACATACACATACATGCAAATATGTTTGCATAACTATGAGTATATAATAACAAAATAATAGCTATCACCCAAATGTCCAATAGTAAGAGCTCATTTAAATAAATCACATTGCATCTCAGCACTGGATTACCATGAAATAATTTTTTAAAAAATATTATAGACCAGCACTTACTGATAGGAAAAATTAGCCACAATATACTGTTAAAGAAAAAAGTTTGTAATACAGCATGTGTGGTTCAGTTTTGAACACACTTAAATATATGCACATAGATTTTATATGTAAATAGATATTCATATGTGTATTAGCAGACATATATATAAAAGAAAAAATCAAGAATATATACCAAATAATGACAGAAATATATTATAATGATTTTTTACTTTATATATTTTTCTGTGTATATTTTACCTTATATATTTATATATAGTTTATATATATATAAATACTTTTTATTTTATGTATTTATATTTACTGTATATTTTTTACTTTACATATTTTTTCTAGACTTTTACAATGAGGAATTAAGGATTTTAAAAATCAAATTATTTCAGCTCTTTAGGTAGAACAATTTGTACACATCATTTTGAATGATGATCTAGTATCTTGTTGCACAGATATTCATGATTTTCTTGCTATTTCCTGTGTGTTTCCATATTTAATATGGTGGCTGCTTAGGCCTCTAGCTTTCCTGTTATTCCCTTGGGTAATACTCCTAGAAAAGCAAATCCTAGAATTATGGCCATTGAGTTTTCAGGGGGTGTTTTAGAAACAAAGTTTCATTCAACCGGTGCCCAGCCTGGAGTGCAGTGGCCTGATCTCAGCTCACTGCGACCTCCACCTCCTGGGTTTAAGCGATTCTCCTGCCTCAGTCTCCCAAGTAGCTGGGATTACAGGTGCGCACCACCATACCTAGCTAATTTTTTGTATTTTAGTAGAGATGGAGTTTCACCATGTTACCCAGGCAGGTCTTAACCTCCTGAGCTCAAGCAGTCCACCTGCCTCAGCTACCAAAATACCAGGAATGCAGGCATGAGCCACCACACCCAGCCTATGGCCATGAATGTCTTAAAGCTTTATTACTCACTCTCAAACCCTTTCCAAGGAGATTTTTCCCTGTTTATTTGCCCACCAGCAGCTCTCTTTCACTCTTTTTTTTTTTTTTTTTTGCCAAGATGGATTATTCCCCTTTAAACACTCTGCTGTTTTGCTGAGTGGAAAATGGTTTCTGTAACAGGATGTTAACATGGAAACCCAGCCAAAGTGTTAAGTGGGTCAAGATCAGGTGTGAAAGGGCTGTGTTTCATGGACATACGAATGATCTCAGGAATTGCTTTCTGCTCACATCGAGGGTCTAAGGGCAAGACATTGGCTTGAAGGCTGATTCTGTAGTTCATAGGATGTTTGGAGCCTAAGTGGATGGAGCCGGGGGTGACTGCTACTCATCTCACTCCTGACGAGAGACTTCAGGGGGCTGCTGAGAGTGCTTGATGGGAGTCACGGACTCCCGGGAACACAATAGACCACAGACTTGTAGGCCACGAGATTATGAAGGGCAAGAGACAGGCTGTCTAGCTATGGATGGAAGAGTTGAAAGGGAGGTGGCTATGTTCTGCAACCTTCTTTCAAGGCAAAAAATCAAATGTGGAAATGTTTCTCTTAGGCATCCTCTAAACCCTGTGTGAGACAGTCCTGTCCTACATGGCAGACTAGAGGGAAAAATTGTATCATGGAGAGAGGCTAAAAGTACCATGAAAATCATAAGGAGCTTTAAACTTTTGCCAAGTCCAGAGAGTAGAAGCTAGATCACTGTGGTGGTATCAGTGAAGCAGTAAGACGAAGAAGCCAGTCAAATAGTGAGCAAAGGATCTACATAGACATTTGTCAAAAGAAGATCTACAAATGGCCAACAGGTATATGAAAAGGCACTCCCTGTCACTAAATCATCAGGGAAATGTGAATCAAAACCACAATGAGATATCGCCTCACACTTGTAAGAATGGCTTTGATCTAAAAGATGAAAGGTAACAAGTGTTGGGGAGGATGTAGGGAAAAGAGAAACCTGGGACACTGTTGTTGGTGGCAATGTCAGTTCGGACGGCCATTATGGAAAACTGTACAGAGGTTCCTCAAATAATGAAACACAGAACTACCATAGGATCCAGCCATTCCAGTTCTGGATATCTATCCAGAGAAAATAAAATCAGTATTTTGAAGCAATACCTGAACTTCCACATTCATTGCAGCATTACTCGCAATAGCCAAGATACGGAATCAACCCAAGGGTCCACCAACAGATGAATGGGGGATAGATACACAGTGGGATATATACACAGTGAAATACTATTCAGCCTTTAAAAAATAGAGAAAAATCCTATCATTAGCAGCAACATGATGCACCTGGAGGACATTATGTTAAGTGAAATAAGTCAGGCACTGAAAGACAAATACTGCATGATGTCACTCGTGTGGAATCTAAAAAACAGTTTATCTCATAGAAGCAGAGAGTAGAATGGTGATTACCAGGGGCTGGGAGCAGGGAGCGGGGAGATATTGCTTAAAGGGTGCAAAGTTTCAGTTAGAGGACTAAATTCTGGAAGACTGATGTGTAGCAGGATGATGATAGTTACCATTAATACTTGAAAATTGTCAAGAGAATAGAATTTTTTTTTTTTTTTTTTTTTTTTTAGACAGAGTTTTGCTCTGTCACCCAGGCTGGAGTGCAATGATGTGATCTCAGCTCACTGCAACCTCCACCTCCCAGGTTCAAGCAATTCTCCTGCCTCAACCTTCAAAGTAGCTGGGATTACAGGCATCTGCCACGACTCTCATCTAATTTTTGTATTTTTAGTAGAGATTAGTTTTTACCATGTTGACCAGGCTGATCTTGAACTCCTGAACTCAAGTGATCCACCCACCTCGGTCGCACAAAGTGCTGGGATTACAGGCATGAGCCACCACACCCATCCAGAGTACATTTTTAAAGTTCTCATCACAAGAAGTGGTAAGAGTGTAAAGTGATGGAAATGTTAATTAGCTTGATTTAGTCATTCCAAAGCGTGTAGCCTATATCAAAATATCACATAGTACAACATAAATATGTGCAATTTTTCATTTGTCCATGAAAAATACAAATAAAATATTTTTAGAATTTTAAAATAAAAATAAAGGAAAGCTCCTGTGAAGCACATATTTATTTTTGTTACACACCAGATTTATCTCAACAATAAAATTCAAATTCTCCATCAAATATAATAAAGTTCTATTCCAATGAAAAATATTGTAAGAAAATCAGTGTTGCCCATTCCTCTCCTATGCCCCAGCCCCTGGAGGATTAGAGTCCTCAGTTCATGGTTCTTGGCAGGAATCACAGAAGGAGTCGGAGAGGAGAGAAAGAAGTCATTAACACTTCTTCTCACCCACAAGCTGCATGATTATTTGATCATTACTTGAGATGAACATTCTCGTTAATAACTTGGTAACTGGCTGGGCATGGTGGCTAATGCCTGTAATCCCAGAACTTTGAGAGGCCGAGGTGGGTGGATTAGCTGAGCTCAGGAGTTCAAGACCAGCCTGGCCAATATGGTGAGACCTTGTCTCAACTAAAAATACAAAAATGAGCCGGGCATGGTGGTAGGTGCCTGTAATCCCAGCTTCTAGGGAGGCTGAGGCAGGAGAATTGCTTGAAGCCAGGGGGCAGAGCTTACAGTGAGCTGAGATCATGCCACTGCACTCCAGTCTGGGAGACAGAGTGAGACTCGGTCTCAAAATAATAATAATAATAACTTGGTAGCCTTTTGTTTTGTTTTGTTTATAAACAGCAAATGTTGATTTCTCACAATTCTGGAGGTTGGAAAGTCCAAGATTAAAGTGTCAACCGATTTGATGTCTGGGGAGGGCCCACTTTCTGGTGCATGGACAGCACCGTCTCACTGTCCTCACATAGTAGAAGGGTGAACCAGCTCCTTTGAGTCTATTAATAAGTGCACTAATCTCCTGAAGGAAGGCTCCACCCTCATGACCCTACCACCTCTCAAGTAACTTGGGACTCTGAATTACCCAAGCATGGGAGACAAGATTATACAAACTGCCTGACTTTAAAATTCTGGAACAAGGGAAGAATTAGTCACAAACTAAACATTAAGTGATTCAAAAAAGAAAGTAGAATGGCATGAACAACGTAAGTTAATTGGATTACCTGAGTTGTAAGTTGGGTAATTTAAGAATATTTATTAGACTCTTATAGTTCTAGTCCTGGTGAATGAGATATTCCTATTCTTTCCACCTTTTGATACTGGGGTCTTAGAGATTTTCTCACTGGCCTGTGTGATGTGCCTTTACACTTTCGTCATGGCCATCAGTGTCTGTCTAAGTGGCCTCTCCAGCTTCTCTAGAGCTTTATTAGATAAAAGCAGAAGACCTGATGTCAGCGCTCACTTTCTATTCAGTTTCTACTCAAAGATGTGATCCAGAAACGTTGACTTTTCCATCTAAGTTCTAAGTTGCATTTGGGTCAAAATCTATGCCTTATCTCTGCAGCATTTGTAGCCGGAGTGGCACTTCTGGCCTTACCAAAATTTCTCCCACTGAGTGGCATAGCCTCCTGTTAAATTACTTGTTTGACCTCCCAAGTCTTCCAAATTGTCTCCTTATGATCTCTCAGAAAACTACTGCGGGGAGATATATTTAAACTTGGTATTGAAATTGTCTTCAATAATAGAAAGCATTTTAAATAGAACCCCAGAAATGGCATCATTAGTTGATATTTTCAGTATTTTGTCACAGCAGGAAATATTCAGGGTTATGTTAAAAAAGATTCACTCTTTTGGATCTGGGCCTGGGTCTATACATAGCACCACACAGAGCATGTTCAGTGCCTCAATAATTAGGATTGGCACAAAAGCACTTGGCCTGAGCTGTAGTTTTGACTATGCATAAGTGCATAGTCAATCTTTAATGAACTGGGAAATTTCCTGAGCTGGAATCCTCTTTGATCTACTTGGACCTTCTGCTCCATCCACATCTTGACCAATGCTAGTACTCTCTGCTGATAAAGAATAAAAAGTATTATCTGTACCTGTCAACATCCAGCAACTGTATCTGGACTAGATTGATGAGGTCAGTACCTCTCTAATCAAGAGCATATTTGCTCTATCTTCAACAGTAATCAGATGATTCTCTATACTGTTAACTCAGAGATGTACCTTTTTCCTCTTTTTTTCTTTTATTTTTTTAAGAGACAGAGTTTCACTCTGTTGGCCAGTCTGAAGTGCAGTGGTGCAGTCATAGCTCACTGCAGCCTCAAACTACTAGTCTCAAATGATCCTCCTTCCTCAGCTTCCCAAGTGTAGCTGAGACTGCAGAAGCAAGCCGCCATGCCCAGCTTCTTGTCTTTCTTTATACCAAAGAATCAAGTAGACATTTAGGGAGATTTTATCACTTAAGTTGGTTTGATCTCAAAATAGCTCCTTCTGAAGCTATCCTATTCTTTCATTTTTTAATTCACTCATTCAACAACTATATGTGATACCACTACTTTATACCTGGCACTGTCTGCCCACACCTTCATTTTGTTCCCTAGAGAATTAAAGAAAATCACATCATAGGACACTTGTATTACAGGATGCATAATGTCTTTGTGAGCAGTCACGTAAAAAATAAAATCAACCCACTCTTGCTTTAATGCATTAGTGTACCTAATGATGAGAAACATTTCCCCAGAGGGAGCTGATTTTGCAAAGAACAAAGATTAGATGGGCAGAACCAATAAAGCAAGGAGAAGCGGATGCAGGAGGACACAGGAGGGGTGATTGATGGAACGCATAGCTGGGACTTGAAATTTCATTAGAGGTAATTCCACAGGAAAGCTGAAATTATTCAATTAGATATTTAAGAAGATTTGATATTTCTCTCACAAAGAGACACCCTCCGGAGTATTTCACATACGCATCAATTTCTTTTACAACTGCTTAGAACATTTTAGATATTTTACTCAAGTCACAGTGGCCTCTACAGTACAAGGCCCTTCAGGAGTGAGTGTCAGTTATGACCAATTAGGAAATGAACGTGTCATGTCACTTTTGTTTTTGAAGTTTAACTTTTAATAATTACTAATATTAGGACAATAAAATTATCATGGTCAATTGTAGAAAGAGGTGTTCTGACCCGGCGCAATGACTCACGCCTGTAATCCCAGAGTTTTGGGAGGCCAAGGCGAGTGGATCATGAGGTCAGGAGTTTGAGACCAGCCTAGCGAACATAGTGAAACCCCATCTCCACTAAAAATAAAAAAAAATTAGCCAGGCATGGTGACAGGTGCCTATAATCCCAGCTACTCAGGAAGCTGAGGCAGGAAAATCACTGGAATCCAGGAGGCGGATTTTGCAGTGAGTCCAAACCATGCTGTAACACTCCGGCCTGGGCAACAGAGCGAGACTTTGTCTCAAAATAGAGAGATGTGTTCTAATACTAATTGTAGGGTTCTTAGCATTTGTAGGAATGTCAGCATCATTCTGTGGTTGGCTCTCTCCTTTGCTTTGACTTTCATACAGGAAACCTTACAGAACTTGAGTAAATAGTATCCCTGTTTGCACTGATCTCAAATTTTCTGTTTTGTATGTTTCGTTAATGATACCAGCTGGAGGTCATTATCCAAAACTAAGGGTGGTGCAATGTAATGCAAAGGCAATATTTCGAAGGCAACCTCAGAGAGGTAGCCTTACAATCCTCATCCAATGCCTTTACTCAGCATCTGGGACAGATATAATTTATCTTGAGTTTCATGAGACTCAAATATCATACCTATTGAGTGGAAAGCAATGACAAAAATATTCTGGCAATTAGGACTCTACGAGAGGGCTGTGACTGTCTTGAGGTTGCCATGGGAGTCACCAGAATACCCAGGAATAATTGAAGAAATTTGCTCAATTGAAACACTCTTGTCACTGTTCTATACATCTGCTGCCCAGAGGGGCTTTCCATGGTAGCCTAGGCCACTGAATGCTCAGGAAAAAGGAAATTCTATGGAAGGTAGGTAAGATGCCGTGTCCTCCTGCTAGTGACAGAACAATGGAAGATTGGCTCTTCTGAAATGAAGCAAAGAAGATGCCAGGAAGCCTTCAGTGTACATGAACAAAGCCTTTCAGTTGACAGTGGAATCTGGGAATCACTGAATGTGCCACTAATTCATCATTTCCTTTTTGCAAAATGATTTTATTTGTATATATGGATTTTTAAATTCACTTGATGACTCTTTTAAAGGTTTTATTTTATCCCCTTATTTGTCGAAGATGCTAAAAATGGTGATGACCATTTAATAAACATTTTAAAAACAGGCCAGGCATGGTGGCTCATGCCTCTGATCTCAGCACGTTGAGAGGCCAAGGTAAAAGGATCAATTGAGCTCAGGAGATCAAGACCAGCCAGGGCAACAAAGCGAGAAGCCTCTCTACAAATAATAATAATAGTAAAATTAGCTAGGCTTGATGGCTCACGCCTATAATCACAGCTACTCAGGAGGCTGAGGAGAAAGGATCGCTTGCACCTAGGAGTTTGTGGCTGCAGTGAGCAAGGATCTTGCCACTGCACTTGCTCCAGCCTGGGTGACAGAGTAAGACCGTCTCCAAAAAAAGAAAGTTACCAAGTTTCTTAGCTTATTTATTTTTATAGGATACCATAAATGACACAGTGCTTGAATTTCAATAATAATGTTATGACATAATTATTATTTGTCTAAGAAAATGATTGGAAATTACCACGTGGGGAAATGGTGCAAACGTCTTGATTTACAATGCTGTACTTGTACTCATAGTGCCATGGTGTTGATAAGCAAGCAAGAAATGATTGATTTTTTTTCTTCCAGCTGTTTACCTCTGCAAGAGAACAATGCAAAACAAGGCACGACTGGAGCTCGCAGACTATGAGGCTGTAAGTACCAAGGACCTTCTGGGAAAGACTCGTAGAATGCACAGCAGTAAGGCCCACGGGCTTTTCTGGACAGGCTGTTGACTCTCCATTTTTTTCTTTTTCTTTTTCTTTTTTTTTTTTTTTTTTTCTGCTGAAGAATAATAATGTAGAACTAACATGTAGGCT
>NW_016107390.1:6517574-6534047 GCF_001604975.1 Cebus imitator
AGTGTTCAGAGCTTCAGATCTCCTGGACGTTTTGTTAAAATGCAGATTCTGATTTAATACGAATAAGGAGGAGCTCAAAATCCTGCTTTATTTTTTTTCTGCGATGGAGTCTCGCTCTGTCGCCCAGGCTGCTGGAATGCAGTGGCATGATCTTGGCTCACTGCAACCTCCACCTCCTGGGTTCAGGCAATTCTTCTGCTTCAACCTCTTGAGTAGCTGGGATTACAGGCATGCACCACCACACCCAGCTAATTTCGTATTTTTAGTAGAGGTGGGATTTTACCATATTGGCCAGGCTGGTCTCGAACTCCTGACCTCGTGATCCACTTGCCTTGGCCTCCCAAAGTGCTGGGAACCACCACCCAGGCCCTCTTTTTCTTTTTCTATTTTTTTCTGTTGAGATGGAATTTCGCTCTTGTCACCTAGGCTGGAGTGCAGTGGCGTGATCTTGGCTCACTGCAACTTTTGCCTCCTAGGTTCAGGGGATTCTCCTGCCTCAGCCTCCCGAGTAGCTGGATCTACAGGCGTGCACCACTAAGCCCAGCTAATTTTTGTACTTTTAGTAGAGACTGAGTTTCACCACATTGGCCAGGCTGGTCTTGAACTCCTGACCTCAGGTGATCTACCCACCTCGGCCTCCCAAATTGCTGGGATTACAGGCGTGAGCTTCTGTGCCCAGCCTCATTCATGGATCTGAAGGGTCAGATTTCCAGGGATCTGGCAACACACTGTGTTCATGAGTCCCTGCTTGCTTACTTCCTCTCTTCGTTCACGTTGCATGTGGCAAAACCCGAAATACATAAACTCTAAGAGGGACGCATATCTTATTTTCTAAAATCAACTTAACTGTTGAAATGTCAGATACATAGATAGTGAAGATATCCAAACTCTGAGGATTAAAGACCATCTACCCTGGGAAAGAGTGGGTTTTGCCAAAATTTTATCTGCTGATGGTGATCATCAGCAGATAAAAGTAAGCTGATGTCATTTGTGCAGATGGTTGCTATGTTTTGATTTACTGAATTCAAAGCACTGTGTAGGAATAGGCTGTGGGCTGCCAGGGTGCTACATGTATTGTCAGGAACTGAATGAACTGATTGCATTCGTAGTAGGAGTGTATTGCTGTTCTGTTCCTCTACAAAATGGGTACAGAAAAAGCCAATAGATTCATCTGGAGCACCTCCTTACGGGCCAGGTAATTTTAGTATTTTGCAGATACATATTGGATTTTTAGTCCTGTTCTCCAAAGTCAGTAATTCAAAAAATTCGTATTTGTAATAGGTTTTTCTACTTCCTCTAAGACTGCCAATATGAAGATGAGGTGAATTCAGGGAGCATGACTTATCATTCAGAACCATAGTACACTTGTACTTTAGAGACTGTCTGTCTCCTTGACAAATACAAGTGGTAACTAAGCTAGAAGAGAGCAGTGAAGAAGATGAACACCTGAATGTCTTCACCTGGGGTGTGTTTTTCAGGAGAGCCTGGCCAGGCTGCAGAGAGCCTTTGCCCGGAAGTGGGAGTTCATTTTCATGCAAGCAGAAGCGCAAGCAAAGTGAGTCCTTGTGAGTCTTTTGGAAGATTTGTTCAAATTGTGGCCTTTTGTTCAGAAAGGCACTACCATTAACACTAAATGCTATCCATTGTTACCATGTTGACAGGGTGGACAAGAAGAGAGACAAGATTGAAAGGAAGATCCTTGACAGCCAAGAGAGAGCATTCTGGGACGTGCACAGGCCTGTGGTAAGCAAGCATCACACACCCGTCCTGAATCCATCTTCCCCATCCGTGGGAAGTGAGGGGTGCCCTGCTAAAGTTAGAGAAAGTTAGAGAAAGTGGGCCTGCAGTGACCCCAGGCGTGGCCCACAGAATCTTGGTGAATTCATTAAGAAAAGATTGCCACTTTTGGGTAGGATGAGTAGACCTCAGTAGTACCATATTTAATTTATAAAACCATACATTTTTCCACCATGACATCACTTGCTTACTCTCTTGGTATTTGAGGTGCCTGCTGCTTCTGTATACATTTGAAAGAAAAAAACACTGCAACAAAACAGTTTTTCCATGTTTTATTGCTTACATTTTTCTAGCTTTATAGTAAAGGTGTAAGTCAAAATGTTATTCCTGCCGTGATTTTTCTTTTTCTCTCTCTTTCTTTTCCTTCCTTCCTTTCTCCCTCCCTCCCTCTTTCCTTTATTCCTTCCTTCCTTCCTTCCTTTCTTTCTTTCTTTCTTTTTCTTTCTTTCTTTCTTTTTTCTTTCTTTCTTTCTCTTTCTTTCTTTCTCTTTCTTTCTTTCTCTCTCTCTTTCTCTCTCTCTCCTTTCTTTTCCTTCCTTCCTTCCTTCCTTCTTTCTTTCTCATTTTTTCTTTGTTGGGGGGTGGGGCAGTTGAGATGGGATCTAGCTCTGTGGCCCAGACTGGAGTGCAGTGGCATGATCTTGGCTCACTGCAACCTCTGCCTTCCAGGTTCAAGCCATCCTCCCACCTCAGCCTCCCAAGTAGCTGGGACAATAGGCATGTGCCACCACACCTGGATAATTTTTTACATTTTTGATAGAGATAGGGTTTCACCATGGTGCCCAGGCTGGTCTCAAACTCCTGAGCTCAAGCAATCTGACTGCGTCAGCGTCCCAAAGTTCTGGGATTATAGGCATGAGCCACGGTGTCCACCTACTTTGGTTGTTGACTTTCACTAACTAACATTACCTATGGCTGAAATTCAAATCAGCCCATACTTTTAATGACATAACATTGGATCTGCATGTAATAATTTAGCTGGCTTTCTTCCTTATGAATGTTAAACCATGTGCCTCAGAGTAACATTAATGAATATTCTTAATTAACATGAGAAAACTTTGTAGATGAAATTAAACAATGGTTATCAGCAACCATAAGACAACTTCATATACTTTCTATTTTGAATGCTATATTGTTTTCTTCTGTAGATTTATTTAAATGCAGACAAGGCACTAGCAAATAATATTTATATAAGTATAATTAGAATAAATAATAGGTTCAAAGCATGAAAGACAAATCAAGATTGATAAGGATACCGTACAATTTTCTCAAGTACCTTCAGAGTCAGACCAAAATAGAAAGTCTCCAAAGGTTTGTTTATATACTTACATATTTCAGCTTCAGATAGCAATGCAATTGTTAAATACCATGTTGAATTTTCTCTCTTTTGAATTCTGAAAAGATTAGAATTGAGAATTAACTTGCTTTGCTACTCAAAATTCAGTTTGAGTTTCATTGTTCATGGAGAAAAAGGATTATGAGGTTATGTGCATAGCTATTGAAAGGACATTAAGGAGGACTTTTATTTTGTTTGTTTGGTTTAAGTAACCTCCAGAAATGAGTCAATACATTATGTTCCTATGCTTATTCACGTTGTCCCCTGGACATCTGGGGGCACATCGCTAGCCTCGTTCAGCTTCCATGGCCTGGATCCTCCTGGCAACCCAAGAGGGCCACACCATGCCGACTCCCCTGCACCACCCCCATCTGCTTCATGCTCTGAGATGCTCATGCGCCCAGAGATGACAGCTGGTCCCACCTCAAACACCCCCCTACTCCATTGCCTAAGCTTTTTGTGTGCCTTTGTTAGAGCCAGGGCTTGCAGCAGCCTTAAGTTTCTGGGCTCAACCAATCCTCCCACCTCAGCTTCTTGAATAGCTGGGATGGCAGGTTCATACCACCACGCTGGGCTAATTTTTTATATTTTTGGTAGAGATGGGGTTTTGCCATTTGTCCAGTCTGCTCTTGAATTCCTGAACTCAAGTGATCTGCCCACTTCAGCCTTCCAATGTACTGCGTTACAGGCATGAACCAATGTGCACAGCTCTTTCTTTCTTTTCTTCTTTCTTCTTCTTTCTTCTTTCTTTTCTTCTTTCTTCTTCTTCTTTTTCTTCTTCTTCTTCTTCTTCTTCTTCTTCTTCTTCTTCTTCTTCTTCTTCTTCTTCTTCTTTTCTTCTTCTTCTTCTTTCCTTCTCCTTCTCCTTCGTCTTCATCTTCTTTTTTTTTTGGTGGTAGTTATTTTGAGATTAGGTCTTGCTCTGTTACCCCCTATCCACTGCAAGTCGGGCCCTAGTCTTTCATATCTCCAGCCAGCAAGGAGCAAATATGAGTGTTATCCAAGAGGCCTCCACCACATCCTCCACTAGGCTTCCAACTAGAAAGTCATCCCAAGGAGGGTTTGGAGGCAGAAACCACCCAGAAGCCATTGGCTCCATCTCCCTTGTTGAACTTGAAGATTTTTTTTTTTTTTTTGAGACGGAGTTTTGCTCTTGTTACCCAGGCTGGAGTGCAATGGCGCGATCTCAGCTCACCGCAACCTCCGCCTCCTGGGTTCAGGCAATTCTCCTGCCTCAGCCTCCTGAGTAGCTGGGATTACAGGCACGCGCCACCATGCCCAGCTGATTTTTTGTGGTTTTAGTAGAGACGGGGTTTCACCGTGTTGACCGGGATGGTCTCGATCTCTTGACCTCGTGATCCACCCGCCTCTGCCTCCCAAAGTGCTGGGATTACAGGCCTGAGCCACTGCGCCCAGCCTTGAAGATGTTTATAAGGCCTTTTTATCACCTGCAATGAAGAGGACATGCTCTACCTTGTCATTGCTTATTTTCTAGAGGAAAATAGAGCTTCAGGTTGTCATGTGCCTCTGAGAATGGCATTCACCTAAGCCAACCCTACCTTCAACCATTTCTTTTTCTTACATTATAACTTCTTGTATTACTTTAGAGGTAATACCTCTTGGCATTTTTAAAAATTTAAACAAGTGACTTCAGGTACTTGTGAAGTGCTGATACTTGTCCAAAGGCCATGTCTGCCATACAGCTGCTGGTGTTTATCTTGTTCTTAGCATTTTGAGTCCTTACTGTCAGTTAATTGACAAAGGTGATGATGACAGGGACATTAACAGAAAGGTTCTTCTAAGAGGGCACCTAATGCTGTTTCTTCAGCCAAACACATAAGCTGTATATCTCTGTTTGCTGGCTGTCGTGTTAACTAAGCAATGACAAGAACTTTCTAAGGTAACTTGGCCTCCTCAAGAAAAAGTGGTATAGGGAAAAACAGCAATACCGTGATAATTTCCAAGAAAGTCTATACTTTTACATTTGTACCTAGAAATGAATTCTGCAGCTATCGTAATCAATCCTAATATATTTAGACCCTAAATCCTGTATAGCAGAGTTAAAGTTGAATATGTATTTCTGTAGCTCAGTTTCTTCTTCATAGTTTGTCCTAACTGTGGCTGTAACGAATTACTCTTGGTACCCTGTAGTATTCATTGTAAAATTTAAGTGTCTGCTAGACAGGATCTGTTATCACCAAATTATTGCCACCTGAGCAATCTAGAATCCTTGACCATGTGTAGGAAAATACCAGAGAGTATCTCAAACTGTCCAGAGGCATAATCTGGTATGGCCTGGTGCCTACTATTGCATACCACCCCTCACAAGAAGATGTGCATACCTAAGAGACCATCCTATTGTGCACATTTCCAGTTTTTATTATGTCAGCCAATGACCAGTAGCCAAAGGGAATACTAAAACAGCCTATTTAATAATGAAATTGCTAATTTAAAAAGGACAAAAGTTCTGAACAGACAGTGCACCAAAGAACATACATACACAAAGGGCAAAAAGACGCTCAACATCACATGTCATTAGGGCGAAATTAAAGCAACAGTGAGATACCATTGCACACCTATTAGCATGACTAGAATCCAAAACACTGGCAACATCCAATGCTGGTGAGGATGTGGGGCATCAGGAACTCTCGTTCTCTGCTGGTGGAAATGCAAAATGGTACAGCTACTTTGAAAGACAATTTGAGTTTCCCATAAAACTAAATGAACCGTTACTTTATGATATAGCATTCACACTCCTTGGTATTTACCCAAATGAGTAGAAAAGTTCTGTCCACACAAAAACCTACAAATGTTTATGGTAACTTTATTCATAATTGCCAAAAAATTGGAAACAATCTTGATGTCCTTCAAAAGATAACTGTGGTATATTCATACAATGGAATATGTATTAGTCGGTTCTCATGCTGCTAAAAAAGACATAACCAAGACTGCGTAATTTATAAATAGTTTAATTGACTCACAGTTCAGCATGGTTGGAGAAGTCTTGGGAAACTTACAATCATGGCAAACATGTCCTTGTTCACATGGTGGTAGCAAGGAGAAATGCAGAGCAAAGTAGGGGAAGCCCCTTTAAAACCATCAGCTCTCATGATAACTCACTATCACGAGAAAAAAGTGGAGGTAACCACCCCCATAATTCAGTTACCTCCCACAACACGTGAGGATTATGGGAACTACAATTCAAGATGAGATTTGGGCAGGGACACAGCCAAACCATATCAGAATGTTTTTCAGTGATAGAAAGGGATGGGCTATCAAGCCACAAAAAGACATGGAGGAACCTTAAATGCATAGTACTAGATGAAAGACACCAGCCTTGGAAGGCTAGATATCACATGATTCCAACTCTATGACATTTTGGAAAAGGCAAAACGACAGAGACAGGAAAAAAGGGAGAGATTGAAAGGAAAGCAGGGAGTGATGAAGAGGGAGAGCACAGATTTTTAGGACAGTGAAAATATTTTATAAGATACCTGAATGGTGGATACATATTATTATACATTTGTCACAGTCTATAAAACACATATAGCACCAACAGTGAACCCCAATTTAAGCTCTGGATTTTAATTACTATTAATATATGAATATTGGCTCAACAACTGAATCAAATGTACCACATCAATTTAAAATGTTAATACAGGGGGCTTTGGGGTGGGATGAGGGGACATATGGGAATTCTCTGTACTCTGTGTTACACTTTTCTATAAACCTAAACTACTCAAAAATAAAGTCCATGACTTCACAAAAAAATAGAGATATAACTTTTTTACAAAGTGAAACAGAAGTGACATCATAGGAGAGTATAATGAACTCAACAAAATCTCTAACCACAAGTACAAAACAGTGTCATATGGTGATATGAACAGATAAAAGTGAATTTTATTTCCCTAACATCAGGTCCATTTATATAGAAAAGCCAATGGTTCTTTCATTGTGTGTCTTTGTATGCCATATAGATAAGACCTTGAAGTAAAATACAAAGCCACGTATTGGTTCCATATTTTATTCAGTGTGCTTGGCTTTTTTGTTTTATTTGGTAGGTTCATTCTTGACATGATCAATGTGATTTAAAAAGAAGCAGAGTCCCACAAAAATGACTCAGGTGTTTTTTTTCTCTAAAAAATGATACTAATGCCTCACAAGAGAAATGTTTTTCTCTTCATGAATATTATGATGGAAAATCCTGCCAATGACTTCTCCTGGATGAGAATTAATACATGAAAAATATTTCTTCAGAGAATCCTAAAAATTCAGACTTCCCTTTTTAAGGATTAGTTGCACCGCTGTTGCATGGACACCCCCCGTGTTGTTCTGAGGCTTTGATTATATATTAATTATGTACTTTAAGCAAACAAGTATATGATAACATTTCATTGCCCCTATGGAATACATTTTTTTTTAAGTACGCTATTCATACAGTAGTTTGACAAGAAAAAACAGAATAAGGGAAGTAAAGTGGTAAATTTCTTTGTCACTGAAAAAAAATCTGTGCATTACATTATTGACTTATTCATTTAGCATATCTTTCAACCAACATTTATAGTTTGCCACACTAAAGACTAAAGACAAAAAGATGAGAAATACTGCCCCAGTGTCTAAGATACTCAGAGTCCAGAATAAGTAGAACAGAGGCTTAAATGAATAATCGTTTTGCAAATACTATGATGAGATCTATAGTAGAGCTATGAATGTAGCTGTTTATAAATAGAGGTTTACATTGAGCTAATGTTAGGATCTAGAGAACTTTTCATGCATAAAGGCAGCAGAATAAATCACAAAATTAGCAGCTAATAAATTTTACTTAAAAATCATTTTTGGCCGGGTGTGGTGGCTCACGCCTATATTCTCAGCACTTTGGGAGGCCGAGGCAGGCAGATCATCTGAGGTCAGGAGTTCAAGACCAGCCTGGCCAACATGGTTAAACCCTGTCTTTAAAAAAAAAAAAATCATTTTTATGTTTAAAAGTATAATTGAAAGGCATAGAGATAATCTCTGAAGATACTTGGAGCAAGATAAATACACTTTGAGATTCTGAATGTATACAATAATGAAACAATTCAGAAATACTGTGATTTCACATAAAATAGATAAAAGGCTTAAACTGGCCATATATAAAAGAAAATATATAAATGGCTATTAAAAATTAGGAAAAGAATTTAATCTTTCTATTCATAAAAAAGCAAATTAAGACAAAGAGGTGACAATTTTTTCAATATGTTCTGTTTTAAAATTTTAAATTAATTGTATGCAATCCTGACAAGAATGATAGAAAGACAAGTGTTTCTAAATTCTATGGTGGGTGTGTACATTGGTATTATCTGTATAAAAATTAACTTAACAATATGAATTAAAAAGTTAAAATCTTTTCCACAAGTAGAGTAACTTGTCCCGAGCTATACAATAAAATTAGAGTGGTTAAACATGGGGTATCTAAAATTTGAAACAGCATAATTATTCAACTTATTGGGGTGGTTAAATAAGATATACCCACAAGATAGTATACTGTATAACACAAAATAAGAATTTTAAAGAATTGGAAAGGTGTGGAGAAAAACCATGATGAAATGTGAAATAAAATCGCAGTGAGCCGTGACCATGCCATTGCATTCTAGCCTGGGAGATAGAGTGAGATCATGTCTCAAAAAAAAAAAGGAGAAAGAAGAAGAAAAAGAAAAAAATTATCTAAATATAAAATTATATGTAATATGATTCCAATTTTGTTTATAAAAATAGATACCTAACAGTTAAGAAAGAATATACTGAATATTAATTGTAACTATTCTGGGATATTTGATATTGTAGGCAATTTTAATTTTCTATAAAGAGAAAGTGTCACGTTTGTACTCTGAAAATTCGTGGATAAAATATTCTTAAATCCTCATGGTTGACCCATAACATCCAAGATGAAGGTAGGCGTGCTTCTGCTGTGTCTGGAAATAGTCAGAACACATAGGGCATATGGTATCCCATCCCAGGCACTGCCTACTGGGGATAACATGCAGAAACCCTGCCCATCTTTTGAGCAGAGTGAACAGAATAACCAGTGTGGGGCGGGAAGGGGATGTGAAGTATGAAAGTGAGAGGATATGAAAAATTAAGCTTAAGGCAGAGAAGTTAGATGCTGTTACTCATCTGTCTTCAAGTATTTAAGCAGCTGTCAGTGGAAAAAGGAGTAAAATTAGCCTGCTTTGCTTCGGATAAAAGGAGGAAGATTTTGTCTTAATGAAAACTGTTTTCGTCCTTCTAATTGTCCAGTGGGTGGCATCACATGGCAGGGAGACCTCTGCCATCTGGGAAGTCCAGACGAGGCAGGGTGTCTCCTCTCCTGAGTCATTACTTGGACCTTCTCCTCTACTATTCAGTGCTTCACATTATGAGAGGGTGAAAGTGGAGAGTTATTGATTAAAGGAACTTGGATTGAAATTTGAGAGCATCATATTCCAACCAACTTAATAAAAAGAGATGGTGCATAACGCTTTTTTCTGAATTCACATTTTAAATTGGATACAGATTTATATGCTATTAGGCAAACTGGGAATAGATGACCAAGAGGGAGGGAAAAAAGTTTGGGATTTAAACTCTAGTTACATTATCAAGAGTGAAGCTTTCTCCTTGATAAACTGCCTTTTCCCGTGATCAAAATCTGTGATTCTGCATGTGCAATTAATTTCTGATTCTCTTTTAGCCAGTGATGTGGTATTTGGTGAGACCAGGGTGTGATTTTCACATAGTGAAAGCAATCATCTAAATTGTCTCTATCAATTACTATCTTTGTTCAGGCTCAAAAATGTATATGTGACATTTCTCTGAAATAGCTCCAGAAAGGAGCTATGGCTCTAGTATCTGCTTCTGGAGAGGCCTAAGCTATCTTACAATCGTAGTGGAAGGCCAAGCGGCCAGGTGGCACGTCACAGGGTGAGAGCAGGGGCAAGGGGAGGAGGAGGTGCCACATACTTTTGAACAACCAGACCTCTTGTGAACTCACTCATCACCAAGGGAAGGGTGCTAAGCCATTCATGAGGGATCCACCCACATGAACTAAACACCTTCCACTACACCCCACTGCCAACACTGGGGATTCCATTTCAACATGAGATTTGGAGGGGACAAATATCTAAACCATATCAGTTAGCATTAATTTTATCCTCATTTCATAAATAAGGAAATTGAAGTGTAGAAAGACTGAGTTTTGTTTTATTTACCCCTAGGATTTGTCTTTCTTTTAGAGGAACCAGGGATGAACCCAGGTGTTCTGAATTGCAGTTTAGGATTCCTTCCACTAACTCAGGATGCTGCTCAAAGCCGGATCCTGAGGTTAACATGACAGATCATAAAGGAAAGTCATTAAGATGAATAAGGTAGAACTTACAATAAACCAAGGAAAATGAAGGCGATAGTTTGTTGATGGAGACAAATGTAATTAAAGGCAAAGTAGAATGGGTCTTTTTAAGAGATATGCCTCTCTGGAAATCTCACACCACATGGTAGAATCATTCTGGAAAAAAATAGGACGAAAGGAAGGACAGAAGACTTAGGGAATTATAATTGAAATATGCTAGAGAGTCCTGTACTAGGAAATGGATGATGAGTTCCTCACACAGGCAACAAAATGGTTCAAAGGCATCATCTGGTTTGGAGATATCACCTTCCACCCATGACTGTTTGGGTCTTGGTATGTTTTATGTTTCATCAGTCTAGACCCTCCCAATCCCAATACATCCTTTACTTGTTGCTCTTCATTTTAAGGTTTTTTCCTAGTTATTTTGCTGTGTGATCTTTGGAATCAATTGTCTAGCACCAGAAAATAACACTTTTTGGCATTTGAATGTTATAAATTTATAGAAAACTTGGGAGAATTGAGTTTTTTCTGAAGCTGAGTCATTCTGTGCATTTGTTCTAACCAACTTCTGTGTTATTCAGGAGCATCTTAGGTTTTTCTTGAGCATATTTCATGCATTTCTTGTTAGGTTTCTTTCTTTTTTAAAAAACTCTCTTGTTATAAGTGGGATTTCCTTTTCTGTTGTATCTTTTTTTAAAAAAACTATATATAGAATTAAGAAACTGAACCTTAAATTTGTATCTTACACAGCTATCTATCATTTTCAAATTTTGAAAATTTGAAAAGGGTCTTTTTTGGTCTTATTATTCTTTTTCACTCCTAAAAACTATTGTGTATCCTGAAGTATCTTTGCTAATACAGGTTTTATCTATTTATCAGACTCAACAGTAAAACCAAGGCATTTTTAAATATTTATTTTTTCATGTAAGATAATAATAGGAAACCAGTCACTTAATAATATAATCAGCATAGTGTTAATGAATAATTGGCATGTTTTCCAAAGGAAAATTAGTGGAAAGAGTGGAACTATTTTATACTTTTGCAAATCACTTTCATCTTAAGCTTACTAGAAGGCAGCTGCATTCACCTAGCTCTTTCTCAATTCAATTCTTTTGCTATATCATCACAGTATCTGGGAAAGTCTACCGTATATGCTTGAGAACAAGGCAGTGATGTCTTCGTATCTTTATGGAAATAATTTTGATCTTGCAGAACCCCTGAAAGAGAACCACTGTTGTAGCGTATTTGCTCTTACAAGTAGAAATGGTTGATGAACTATTTTCTAAAGCTTTTTATACTTTTTGTCCTTACATCTATTAGTAATATGTGAATTCTATGAATAGGTTTCCTAATGTTGAGTAATCCTTGAAATCCCAGAATAAATAAACCCCATTGTGTCATGTTGTGATATTTTCTTAATGTGACATTGGATTTTGTTTGTTTATGTTTAGAATTTTGACATGCATATTCAAAGGTGAAATTGGCTTGTACTAGGCTTCTTATTGATTTCTATAAGAACACAAAACTTGACTATAAAAAATGGTAATGTTATTGATTTCTTGGCATACTCTTCCATGATTTAGAAAAGCCTCATGCAGAATTTATGTTATTTCTTTAATCTAAAGATATCCAATGAGACAGAAGCTGGGGAGGACAACATTGTGTTGTGTCTTGAGCTACATGTCCAAATGATGGATTACATAAAAATTATGACTTCTATTCTCACTCCTGCGCACAAGCTCTATACGTGGTGGCTTCTCTCCATTTACATTTTCCCTGTCTCAGATACAGAGGCTTAAACGGAACTAGCTCAGCTATGACAGTTTTATGTGATGTGGTGTTCAAGGAATGCAACTGCAGCTTAAAAGATTTGGCTCAAACACCAACTTCTTTCTTGAGTGAGATTTTACTAAAAGTCTCCAAGTCTCAAACTTCTCATTTGAAATGGGAGAAATCCGCACTTACTCTATAGGACCCTTGAGAACACAGGGAAATACTATATGTACATTGCTTAGGATGGTACCTGGCACACAGTCACTGTTCAGTAATTGGCAGCTGAAGTTATTTTAGCAATCATGCTTTTGAAAGGAGATGAGGAGGCAGCGAGTAAGGGAGTATAAAAAGGTGGGCAGATAGCTATGACCTGGGGATCAGAAAAAGACTTTTGGGGATCAGAGGAGTTGCAGTTGAAGTTTGAAGGTTAAGTATATTAGTTAGCTGTTGCCATATAACAAATTGTCCCAAAACTTAGCAGCATAAAACAACAAACATTCACAACTTTACATAGCTATTAAGAGTCAGGAATCCAGCAGTGGTTTTCCTGGTGCTGCAGGCTCAGGTTCTTTCATGAGGCATCAGTCAAGCTGTTGGCCAAGGCCCTGGACATCTGAAGGGGCTGATGGCTCACTTCATTCACATGATAGTTGGCAGGCAGCTTCAGTTCCCGGCCACATGTACCTCTCCATAAGGGTGTCTGAGACACAATTTCTGCCATGTCATCCCGAAATAGAAAGAGACCCCATGTCAAAACCTCTTTTTTTATAGCCTAATCTCCTAGGTAGTATGTCGTCACTTCTGTCATAGTTTATTAGTTACACGAGCCAACCCTGGCGCAGTGTGGGGGATTGCACAGCGTGAGAATACCAGGAGGAGGTCTGTAGGGACTGTTGTGAAGGGTACCTACCACAGGAGAATCTGGGAAAACAGAATTGGAAAGGGTGGTGGAAAAAATAAAACTAGGTCAGGACCTAGCATAAAGGAACCCTTCCCAATGCAAAGCGTGACCCATGCAGACGCTCTTGGAACCACCTTTAAGCGGAAGGAAGAGGCACAAAGCCTTAGATCAAGAATAAGGGGATAATCCCTGTATACTTCTCACAGCTGTGGCCTGTGATTTCTTTGCCAAATCTCCCTCCTAAAATAAAGGATGTTTCTCACCACTTGTATTTTAGGTTAACTTCCATAATATTTAAGCAGAGCTAATCATCTCTTTCATAATATTGAGAAAACTAAAACTTTTGAGATGAACATGAAAGCACCTTCTATAACTGATTTTTATGCTGGGATGAAGTTGGTAAATATGAGGTTGTAGCTGTTCCCTGTAAGAAGACAGAGACAAGGCTTCATTGGTCCCTGACTGTATTCAGACCTCAGTTAAATACCAGAAACCACAGTGGATGCTCAACGGGTAGATTTTGACTTCATGAGTAAATTAATAATTCTTGATTTCCCTCATTCCTGCCATATCCTTTTGCATAACGTTAAATGCACACTGACTTAGTTTCAGAACCACACGTTTTTTTTTTCCCCGTGGGGCTCCAATATTTGAACCAACCAAGACACAAGTGGCCAGAGACGAGTCAACAGGACTTTGTCAGTTACCAAGAAGCTTGTCAATTTCCAGCATTGACCCTTAGCCATCCCAGCTGTTTCTCTGTTCAGGTTACATTACTCTAAAACACATGATAAATGCATGCCACCTTTATTTCCTTTCTACAAAATGTGAGAGAACAGTAATGAATGTGGATTACTATCAATGACAATAATAACATTGATTAAAACCCATATACAGCGGTTTCTGATGACAGAAGCTTTTTAGACTCATTATACCACTTATTCTTTACAAAGACTTCGTAGGGTAGGTAACTATTTTCCTTAATTTATAAATAAGAGAAAGCAAGATTGGGTTTTGTTGGCTTTGATATGGTTAAGAGCCAAATCCCTAATTATGACTAAAAACCTAGCATTTGTTCCAAAGCCCCATGCGATCTCTATTGCATAAGATGCAATCTTCGTTGATTAATAATGCACAGCAGGATATTATATTGCACCAGGACCGGCTCTGTGCATGTTGATGAGTTTTTATTTCATATTAGTGAAATGTAGTGAAATGATTGAGTTTTTCATGTGTTCGATGGTCTACTGCACCTTGCATGTCTACTTGAACCCTGAGGCAGGTAAAGGGCAGTATATGTCAGTTGTCCCAACATCTCCGAGAGGCGGCTACATGTTATCAGCCATGCTAGGCTGCTGCAAAGGAGTCACAGCATGGAATGTGTCATGTAAATGCAACTGGTATGAATATTCCTTAGAAATGTTCATGTCTACCTCTGGGTTTGAGCCAGCAGGTATAGCATTCTATACATTGCAAGGAGGTTGCTTTTTCATTTGGTAACTAATGTGCAATCCACATGCAGAATTCATGCATTCATTTGGAGCTTAAGCTATAGCAGAGCCCTAATATTTTCCCTAATATTTCCTTTGGAAGATATCAGTGATATACCTATTTTAATCTTTGGTATTGTCAGTTTTGTGGTGTTCATGAGAAACAAATTAGGTTGAAATCAATAGGAATTGTGCAAGTTTCTTGTCCTTATGGTCAAATCAGCCCATACTCATGATGCTGCCTTTTCTATCTATAGTCCGTGATCTCATTACTGATACCTTGAACTGTTTTAGAAAATTCAAAATGTGTTCATCCAAATTTAAATATTTCTTTTGTGCTCTGAAAATGGAACAGCATTTCCTTTGGATTGAAAAATATTTTGACAATCTGGCTATCACAAGCCGCTGTGAGTGAAACTGTTCTTTTTTGCTTCCTGGTTATATCTTTGATCTTCTGTCTGCTCTTTCTATCCCTGAATAGATTTGTAGATACGGTGTCCTATTATTATGTAATATCTGATGCTATTTATGTGAGCCATGGGTAGAATGAGAATAAAAACTGCTTCCCCTATTATTAAGTTGGTGCTTCTATCGCTTGTGGGTTGGCGACTTTTCAAAATGATAAGCCCAGATTTCTGTCCTGTTCCTTCTGAAATTATAAGGATGTGGATAGGGATTGGGGTGATGCTAGCAGGAAGGTCTTGAAAGCCAACAGCTAACTTTCAGGGAAGTGGACAGAGGAGAGGATTGATCTCAAGTACTGATGGTATCTTGCATAGTTGTGGGTGTCTGGGCAGGTGTTGCAGGTGGGGAAGGGCAGCATTTTGCCCTGACACTCTATTGAGAAACCAGCCTTTTGGGCCATTCCTACTATAGCTGAGGTTCTGTTTGCCAGTAGAAAGGGTCACTAGATAATCTCTTAAATATAGACGAGGAAGGAGAGAAAATGGAGCGAAATGTTAACAATTGGGGAACCTGGATAAAGAGTCTATGGGAGTTCTTTAAACCACTTTTGCAGTCCTTTTCATAGATTGAAATCAGATCAAAGCAAATTAAGAGGTTTAAAATGTGTACAGACACACTCAGGCATGCAAGTGCACAGTCTTTGAGGGGCTGGCTGAGCTGACAACATGGGCTCAATCTGCCAAAACCCTGACAGGACCAGCATGGACTCTGATTTCATACAGAGCAGTCATTACTTGGGCTGGACTCTTTTCTATTCATTTGCTTTTTCCATACACAAATTGTAATTTTAAAAAAGATAAAAGAAAAGATAGGCTGTCTTCTCTTAGTAGAACATCAGCTATCTTACTCAAATGAATTTTCTCTTTCCTGAGAAAGACAATCGAAACTAAAAGCAATCTAGATTAATTTAAAAAATAACAACTCTCTCTCAAATACAAAATACTCTAGACTTCTCCTCAGCTCTGCTATTTCCCTCACAGTAATTTCATATACATCCTCACAATCAATAACTAAATTTTTTCAAAACAAATTACATTTCTTTAACAGAAAGCTCAACATAAATATATGTGTCAGGCGGGCATAGTAGTTCATGCCAGTAATCCTGGCACCTTGGGAGGCCACGGCAGGAGGATCACTTGAGGTCAGGTGTTCAAGACTAGCCTGAGCAACACAGCAAAACTCCATCTCTAGAAACAGTACAAAAGTCAGCCAGGCATGGTGGTGCACACCTGTAGTCTTGGCTACTTGGGAGGCTGAGGCAGGAGAATCACCTGAGCCTGGGAAATTGAAGTTGCAGTGAGCCGAGATCATACTGCCGCACTCCAGCCTCACAGAGCAAGGCCCTGTCAAA
>NW_016107390.1:6534169-6566232 GCF_001604975.1 Cebus imitator
GGCTCACTGCAACCTTTGTTTCCAGGTTCAAGTGATTCTCCTGCCTCAGCCTTCCAAGTAGTGGTGATTACAGGCGCCCAGCACCACCCCCAGCTATTTTTTTTTTAGTGGAGATGGGGTTCTGCCATGTTGGTCAGACTGGTCTCAAACTCCTGACCTTAGGTGATACACCCACCTCAGCCTCCCAAAGTGCTGGGATTACAGGCGTGAACCCAGCCACATATTTTCAAATGTCAGCAATTAGACCCTTTGAGAAAAAAAAAAGAAAGAAAACTGCCATTAAGAAAATGGAACTCAAAAAAAAAAGAGAGAAAAAAAGAAAGAAAAGAAAAGAAAATGGAACTCCAATGTATTGGCCTGGCTTGATTTATCAGAAGAACTTTGAAGTGAACTAAGTTTTACACTCTTGCCTCCACACTCACCCTATATTTATTTCCCCCAAAAATGCTTACTCTTTTAAAATTAAATCTGGTATTTGGCCTAAAATTACTAAAGTTTATTAGCTTTTTGCTTTTCCTCCATTCAGTATAGTTCAACTTTATTTTCAATTAGCAACTTCCTCAAATCCTGACAAACAGCCAGGCATGGTGGCTCACGCCTGAATCCCAGCAATTTGGGAGGCCAAGGCAGGTGGATCACCTCAGGTCAGGAGTTCGAGACCAGCCTGGGCAACATGGTGAAACCCCATCTCTACTTAGCTGGGTGTGGTAGCACATGCCTATGATCCCAGATACTCAGGAGGCTGAGGCAGGAGAATCACTTGAACCCCGGAGGTGGAGGTTGCAGTGAGCCAAGATCTCACCACTGCACTCCAGCCTGGGCAAGAGAGTGGGACTCTGTCTCAAAAAATAAAAATAAATCCTGACAAACATAATCTGAAAGCATAGAAGACACAATCCCTTGCTTCTATGGGATTATTTTATTTATGTCAAATTATACTGCTAATAATACTAATACTAATGGAAAATAATATGTGCCGTCATATTCTGTGTTCAGAGCTCTGCTGAGCCCTTTGACGTGCAGTATTTCATACATCAAGGAGGTTGGAACTATTTTTATTCCACTCGCTCTGAAAGAAGAGACACCAAGGCTTAAAGAAGTTGTTACTTTCCCAAGAATCTTAACTGTTTTGCCATCGTGTTGTCTTTTTTTGTGTATGATTATTAACATTTTTTTAAATGGCATGGTCCTTTAAATAAGTGGCTGATTAGAAAATTTTCTTTCAAGTGTGATGCAGATATAGCTATTTTAGGGGGAGCTATGCAACAAGCATCCGAGCTAAGGTTGAATGGCTGTTGTCATAGAAGTTTCCAGAAGAAATCATGAATTGGATGCTAGGTTAGACCAGATAATATTTATATTATCTTCCAAGGCATGCGTCTTTGATATGCTTCAGTGAAAACTAGGCTCATAGTGACCAATCTATATAGTTTAGAGAATGCTTATGAAACTCGGATGATGGCTATAGTTGAAAATGTTAAAGTACTGCACAACAGAAGAGCCATTATTATCTTTAATTTTTCTTATTTTATACCTTGAATCCAGATTTTCTCATATGGGGTTTTAACCTTCAGCTCCATAATATACCTCAGCAGAATTGCTGGTTGCATAATACGGGTCAGTGATGTTGTCGTAACTCTGCTGTGCGTTTGCACACCCAGGCAAAGAAAATGCACAGGGGCCCAGCTTTCGTTTGTCCTTGGATATTTGTAGGTCAAGATGGAAGCCACTTTAAACAAATTATAAAGGCAAGGACAGAGAGGCTTGCTCTATTTTCATCTTGACTTCTCTAAAACTGAGCCTTTGTAAGTTCTCAATGTCTTCCTGCTTTTTAATTACTTAACCCCCATCAACTCTGGAAGCAATCTGCTATCAGCCATTTATACTTATCAACTGATGGGCTAATTACATTGCACAGGAAAAAAGCATTTGAGCTAAATTTCTCTGCACTCGAAATGGTTCTTGTAAGCCTGGGAATTGGAGTATTTGTTTCTTGTTAAATAAATACGTGATAATAATCAGAGGTGATGACCAGTTGGCCAAGAGGTTAAGTTGTAGATACCAACATTCTCAAGCATACACAAATGCACACACACACGTACACACCAACAAACAGAAAATAAAACTCATTTTGTATTTTTAATAGATGGGTAGTGTTCAAAAAGTCTTTCACATTCAATCATTCATTCATTCATTCAGTAACACTCATTGAATGTCTACTAGGTACCAGGAAATTTCAGACGCCAGTGGCAGATACTAAACAAGACATAGAAAGTCCCTATATTTGAGGAGTTTACCTTTCAGTGGTGAAAGACAGAGTAAACAAACATATGTCATGTGCAGATCCCTCCAGGTGGAGGTAAGTGCTATGATAAAAATAAAGGCAAGGTGATGTGAACGAGAGGGACTACACAATATTTGGAGAAAAAAGTAGCAGCTAGTACAGAGACAAGGAACTGGTACAGAAAGAAGGCCAGTGAGGCTGGAATGAAGCGAGCAAGAGCAGAGGGGTGCCAAGTGCAGCACCTTGTAGCACGCGGCAAGGTGTTTGCCTTTTATCCTAAGTGTGATGAGAACACTTTGGAGGTTTGAAAGGAGAGTGATGTGATGTTGCTGTAGTTTAAAAAGGTGACGCTGGCTACTGTGTATAAAATAACTTGGGGAAAGGGAGGAGAAAGCAAGAAAGGAATTAGAACAAATAAGAAGGCTGTTTTGAGAGTCCAGGTGGGAGATGGTGGCAGGTTGGAGCAGGGTGGTAGCAGTGAGGCCGGAGAGAAGCCAGTAGATTCCAGGTGTATCTGGAGGTAAAGTTTGCAAGGTGCGCTGATAAGTCAAGTGTGGGAAGTGAGGGGAAAAGAGGAGTCAGTGATGACTCCTTGGTGATGGCTTGAGCTTCTTGATGGATGGTTGGAGACACTGAAAGGAAGAAAACCAAGAAAAGAATAGGTAGGAGAGGAGAGAAACTAAGAGTTCTGGCTTGGACGCTTTATCCTTTCTGGGAAACTAATCCAAAATTAGCACTGAATCTGGTAAGCTTTTTCCAAAAGAATCTGGGTGTAGACAAGAGAGTGCATCGTTCACTCGGGATCTGGAGAGATGCAACCTTAGAAGGCTGCCCTTCGCCTCAGCTAGCTTTTCTTCCCACCCCTATGAGCAGAAAACAAAATTCTAGCTCTCAAACTGGATGCCATTCTCTTTCCTACAACTCCAGATAATCGTTTGATGTCATCTGCTTCTGACCCCCTTTAATTCGCTTCCGTAATATTTAGTTACTAGTAAGTTTTCCTAAAGGTATCCTGAGACCTTGTCCACATTTCATTTGTTACAGTTTTTATACTTTTTCTTACCTCTCATATCCCCAAGACTAATTCTATCCAAAACTCAGCCAAGAAATAAACTCAAAAAGTCTTAACCAAAGTTGCTGTTTAAACTCCCACACCCTAACTCGTGAACTTTGATCGGGTCATTTGCTAAAATGTGGAACCCTGTGGCAAAGGAGCATTTGTATCGTTTCCTGACCCACATCAGAACCAAGCAACAAATTAGAGAATGATGGGATGTGCTGGAGTCAAGGATGCCGAGAGCAGCAAAAGCGACAGCTAACTCAGGTAAGGCAGGGAACTAAAAATGCATAAAATCACATAAAAGCTCAAAAGGCATTTGGAGTTGGGATCCTCTAGCCTCACAGGCATTGCTGTCTTAAAGACAGTAAATCTTGTCCTCAAATAATCATGACCTGGAATCATCAAGGAAAGACTGTTGTTTTGGATATGGTTATGTAAGAATTCAGGGATGCATGGGAATTACTTTAAAAGATTTTTTTCCCCTAGAAGTGAAAATAAAATAAAGTTTTGGCTCTTAGCAATAAATATAAAATCTAGAAAAGAACTTTATGTAAAACTCTCTTTTCTAATAGCACTAAATCTTTTTCTCTTCTTGGAAATCAAGTCAAATGCAATAAAGTATATCTTTGAAATTAATCTTCTTTACAGAGATTTTGCTACACTGAGGTTTGTGTTATGGCCTTTCTGTGTATATGTGTCCTGTAAAAGGAAGGCTCTGGTCTGAACGTCTGGGTCTTCCCCAAATTCATGTGTTGAAATCCTAACCTCCAAAGTGATGGTATTAGGAGGTAAGATCTTTGGAAGGTGATTAGGTCATGAAGGTTCTTTCCTCCTGAATGGGACTAGTGGCCTTATTGAAGAAGCCAAGAGAAACCTCTTATGCCTTCCACCAAGTGAGGAAACAGCAAGAAAAAACCTTCTATGACCTAAAAAGTGACCCTCACCCAACACAAAATGTTTCAGTGCCTTGATCTTGGACTTCCCAGCCTCCAGAACTGTGAGAAATAAATGTCTGTTGTTTATAAGCCACCTGGTTTATGGTATTTTGTTATAGAAGTCTGAAGAGATTAACACAGGGAGGTACACTCCTTTCCTATTTGGGAACACGTGATTTAGAAGCCTCCCATACCCTTTGTAATTCAAAGCTATTGAAGTCAAGGCAGCTATTATAATTCAAGGTTAATTCCGATATGTGATGATTTTCACAAACTTATTATTTTCTAGTTGTCCCGTTGCTATCTATTGTAAAAATTATTATAAGCCTTTGAACTTACTGTGAGTTATTTATGCTACACGAAATTTTAATTTGGTTCTCTTTAGCCTTTACAGCGTACCGTTTAAGTCACCAGTACTAACAATATCACTGTGTACAAAATTCAAGATTGTTTTCTCCAGTTCAGTAGCTAGTTCATTTTTCTATTTTTTGACACTTCACTTTTCCATTGGGGACATTTATGTTGTCAGCAGAGACACAGTCTGGGTTTCATGTCTTAATTTCCGCATTCAAAAAATGTGTTAAGATTTAAAGTAAAAATGTTTAAGGTGTTTGATGGCCCATTTCAGCCCATGGACCAGGAATCCCAAAATTCTGTGTTGCTGTTCACCCTCCCACCCATGAAATACCAGAGGAACAGTATAATGTGAATCAAAATGCCACTTCAATTATGGGTGTAAAAGTGCCCTATATGCCAACCCAGGACATAGGACAAATTGGAGCACACATGTTCAGTCCCCAATCTAAGAGGGCCTTTTTTTCTCCTCCAATTGAAAAGTCTTTGCATGTCCTCACACTGCAGCCAGCTTTTTGTAGGGAAATAATCATAGCAAGGGAAGGAGATCAATTACTCATGTGGGCCCCGCAGGCCAGTGTCACAGAGAAGTGCCCATGCTCACTTGCCTCAGGCCTTTTGTTTCTTCCTGGAGGAACCCCTGTTTTAAGGATAATTATGGCAGCTTCTACCCAGTGATTTTTTTTAATTATTATTTCAAAGCATTTCTATTAGGGAACATTTCAAGTATTTTAAAGCTGAACACAGTTAATCCCAGTGACCACAAAGAAGCTATTGGCAAATGTACTGGTTAGAGTCCTCTTGGTTGCTCTTTGAGAATGGTACCTGCAAAACAATTCCTAGTCTGTAAAAAGGGACTGTCGCTGAAGTTCCTAGATGTGAGCACAGATAGTTCCTAGATGTGAGGCTGAAGCGGTCTGATTTCAACTAGAACAGATTAATAGAATGTGATAGGACTACAGAAGGATTTAGGAAAGTATAGCAGAGACACTGAGTAACAAGAGACAGCTCCACCAGATTCTCAGTAATTGATCATCATATTTTAATGTTGCAGATTAAATGATATGTTCATACCATCAATGATAACGCAAAATCGCAGTGGCACAAAAGGACAGGCCAAGAGCAAATGATTACACAGGCATTTGTGTTGGAAATGCTCTGATTCATGATCTTGATAGCAACTACATAAAGGGCTGCATTCCATTTGGAGACGTCAGTAAATACAAACTGTGTATGTAAATACAACCTAGGAATCGTTTTGGATTCCTCTCTTCTTTTCACAGGCTTTCCCATATCAGCAGATGGCATAGGAGTCATCCTTGACTATTTTGTTTTCCTCAGCATGCCCACAGACGCAACCCATCAGCAAGTTTTGTTGATTAGAGCTTCAAAATGCATCCCAGATGCAACCACTTCACATCATCTCTAGTGCTGACGACATGCAAATGCACATCACCATAATCTCTTGCCTGGATAATGAAAAACCTTCAAACTGGACCCCTTGCTTCTGCTTTGCCCTGTTCCCACCCTGATAATCCGCTCTCAGAGTACTCACTACTCTTGAACGAGTTGTTTGTTTGCTTGGTTTTTAATCAAATTTCTTTTTTTAGAGCAGTTTTCAGTTCACAGAAAAATTGAGTGGGAAGTACTGAGTTCCCCAGCATCACCCCCCTCCCCGCCCACAGCCACCCCATTATCAACTTCCCACGCCAAAATGGTGCCTTTTATATTATCGATTAACCTGCATTGATCCATTATCACCTGCACTCTGTAGTTTACATTAGAGTTCACTCTTGATGTTGTACATTCTATGGGTATTGACAACTGTGTGATGACTATTGTAGCATCATATAAAATAGTTTCACTGTCCTAAAAATTCTCTGTTCTGGGCCTGTTTATTCCCAACTCGTGGCAACTACTGATCTGGAAAAAGCAAAACTATTTGTCTCCCTAGTTTTGCCTTTTCCAGAATGTCATATGGTTGGAATCGTACAATCTGTAGCTTTTCCAGATTGGCTTCTTTCACTTAGTAATATGCATTTAAGGTTCCTCTGTGTCTTTTCGTGGCTTAATAGCTCATTTCTTTTTAATGCTGAATAATATTCCATTGTCTGGATGTACCACAGTTTATACATTCACCTACTAAAGGACATCTTGGTTGCTTTTAAGTTTTGGCAATTGTGAATAAAGCTGCTATAAACATCCATGTACAGGTTTTTGTGTGAACATAAGTTTTCGACTCAATTTGGGTAAATGCCAATGAGCACGCTTGCTGGATCGAATGGTTAGAGTGTTTTGTAAGAAACTGCCAAACTGTCTTGCAAAGTGGCTGAACCATTTTACATTCCCACTGGCAATGAATGAGAATCTGTGTTGCTCCACATTCTTGCCAACAATTGGTGTTTTCAGTGTTCTAGATTTTGGCAATTCTATTAGCTGAGTAGTGGCATCTCATTATTGTTTAAATTTGCATTTTCCCAATGACATACGAAGTGGAGCATCTTTTTGTACATGTATTTGTCATCTGCTTATTTTCTTTGGTGAGGTGCCTGCTCAGATCATTTGTCCATACTTTAATTGGGTTGTGGTATTTTCTTCTTGTTGGGTTCTAAGAGTTCTTTACTTATTTTGGATACTAACCTTGCATATTTGTTTTCCAGTTTGTGGCCTATCTTTTCATTCTCTTGACAGTATTTTTTCATAGAACAGAAGTTTTTAATTTCAATGAAATCCAAGTTATCAATTATTTCTTTCATGTACTGTTGTGTCTAAAAAGTAATCACCCAACTCAAAGTCACCTAAATGTTGTCCTGTTATTAAAGTTTTATAGTTTTGCATTTTGCATTTAGATCCATGATTCGTTTTGAGTTTGTGAGTGTATGTGCGCGCGCGCGTGTGTGTGTGTGTGTGTGTGTGTGTAGCGTAGGGTCTGAATGAATTTTTTTAAATAAATGATAAGAAGTCACTCTCCTGTTTAAAAGTCTCTAGTGGCTTCCAATTATGTTTAGAAGTAAACCGAAGGCCTTACCATGGTCTCTGATTTCTACCCAACCTGACCACTTTCCACAGCTCCAGGCTGACTTCATATGATTCCCTCTCTTTCTGCCTCTTGGACGTGTGGAGCTCGTTCACAGCATACATTGAAGTAGGATCTTATACCCGAGAATCTGTAGCTAGCAAATGAGACCTAATAGGAATTAAATGAGTAAATACTATAGAGGAGAGTGAATGGAAGAAATTTGGGGCAATTTCCTCAAACAGCTTCCTTCAGTTTGTGTGTAGGACTTGGTAAGTAGATGGGTCAGGAGGAGGAGGGCTGAAAGAATCAGAAGCTGGATCAAGTGACAACTGCCTGAGAAAATGAAGAAAAGCTTGAATTGGATCTTTAAAAAAAAGAATCCTGGCTAGGCACAGTGGGTCACACCTGTAATACCAGAACTTTGGGAGACTGAGATGGGAGGACTGCTAGAGGCCAGGAGCTTGAGACCAGCCTGGGCAACATACCAAGACCCTGTCTCTACTTAAAATTAAAGTATTATCCAGGCATAGTGGCACTCACCTGTAGTTCCAGCTACCAAGGAGGCTGAGACAGGAGGATGGCTTGAGCCCAGGAAATTGAGGCTGTAGTGAGCTGTGATTGCACCACTGCACTCCAGCCTGGGCCACAGAGCCAGACCCTATCTCAAAAAAAAAAAAAAAAAACAGTCCTGAGATTGAACACTTTAAAATCTATAGTTACTTCATGTAAGTGAACACTTTAAAATCTATAATTTTAAAATCTGCAATTACTTCATGCAAGAATAAGGGGTCATTTTTATTGGGGTACAATGGGTCATGCATGCAAAACTTGTACTGTATTACAAAGGGCTGATTCTTTTTCATTCACTTATTTCTATTTGAATTAATAATTATATATACAGATGCTTCTTGACTTACAATGGGGTTATGTCCCAATAAACCCATTGTAAGCCAAAAATATTATAAGTAAAAAATGCATTCAATACTCTAATAAACTCATAGTAAGGGTGAAAAATTTTAAGTTGAGCCATCGTGAGTCAGGGACCATCTAAATACAGTAGTAGTTCCCCCTTACGTGTGGTTTCACTCTGCGGTTTCAGTTACCTGTAGTCAACTGCAGTCCAAAAGTAATTAATGGGAAATTCAAGAAACAATGCATAAGCTTGCGATTTCGTGCCATTCTGAGTAGCACGATGCAATCTTGTCTGTCCCATTCTGCCCCACCTGGAACACGAGTCATCCCTTCATTCATGCTGTCTGTGGTACCCGCCCATTAGGCACTTGGTAGCCTTCTCGGTTATGAGATCGACTGTCCTCATACCACAGTGCTTGTGTTCAGGTCACCCTTACTTTACTTCAGAATGACCCCAAAGCCCAAGCGTAGTGATCCTGGCGTATTGTTACAACTTTTCTATTTTATTAATAGTAACTGTTGCTAATTTCTTACTGTTCCTAATTTATAAGTTAAACTTTATGACAGGCCTGCGTACATAAGAAAAACAGTATATATAGGGTTTGGTACTATCCCTGGTTTCAGGCATCTATTTTGTGGCGGTGGAGAGTAGTAAAATATATCCCCTGAAGATAAGGGGGAACTATGCATATTTGAAACCTTAATTTTCCCGGAATCATGGTTTTTAAAGCATCTCTAGAGTGTACTTGATGCCTTGCTATCAGCTCTAGTTGACAGTGCATTCCTAATCCTCCACTCACGTGTCATCTAGGACGCTGTTTTCCCAGGTACACATCAGTTGCAGCGATTGAACTTCAGGACAGCTGTTCTGTATTCCTCTCTCTCACTGTCACTCATCACCATAAGTTTGGAGAGTTGTCCTGAACACAAGTATGCCTTCTGCTGTAACTAACAAAAATGTACTATGCCATGAAAGGAACTAAATGGCACTTAGATGCTTTTAAATAAAATATCAATAACGAAACCAGGAATTCCAGCTTCTCTTTTACACCTCATGAGGACACTCACGATGCGTTATGATACTAACATTTCTCAGTGATGTGCTCCTTTACTCCTTGACTCCCTCAAGAATAGGTTACTGCCGGGTGCAGTGGCTCACACCTGTAATCCCAGGACTTTGGGAGGCCGAGGCGGGCAGATCACAAGGTCAGGAGATCAAGACCATCCTGGCCAACATGTGAAACCTGATCTCTACTAAAAATGCAAAAATTAGCTGGGCGTGGTGGCACATGACTGTAATCCCAGCTACTCGGGAGGCTGAAGCAGGAGAATCACTTTAACCAGGGAGTCAGAGGTTGCAGTGAGCCAAGATCGTGCCATTGCACTCCAGCCTGGTGACAGAACAAGACTCTTTCTCCAAAAAAAAAAAAAAATTCCACAATGTTAAATCCTCCTTTATAATAAATAATAAATAACATTGTAATAATGTTACAGCCCAGCTTAGTTCAGTTGAAAAGAAATTCATCTTTGAATCTCTAGAAATAACACAGTTCTCTTCCAGGCTGATGTAAATAGCACTTTATTATTCCTTACATCCAACAACACTATGTACTTAATACTGTATCCAGCAAATAGTATATATTTGAACATTTTAATGGAAAGTCTACTTGGTAATGGTAATGTTATTTATATCTTATTGGGAAGAGAGATATGTTTCGTGCTACAGAAACCAAATTTATGAATTTCATGTAGATCTAGTGCCAGCTAGTGGTACCTATTATATATGCATCGAAAAGAAAATTGACTTTTTAAAAATAGCCAAAGACAACATGGCCTTACTGGGATTGAACAAATGCTTAAAAACAATGTTGAAAGAAATATCGTTTGCCATGTTGAGGAGACCCAACAGGCTGTGCGTGAGAATGGATGTCTGCAGTGCTCTGTTGCCGTATAACGCTCTGTGCCAACTTCCACGTAGTCACTGTGCTCCCATATCCCAATTATTCATGTATCTGTCATTCTTATTGTATGAGGAAGTTACTGAGGTATGGCTCAGGCCTTCATTTCTGCATCTCACCACTGGTCACAAGATCCGACAATTAGATGCAGAAAGAAATATTAATTGAAAAAATAAGAGGATTCAAGAAAAATTATTGCCATATTTCACTTACCACAGTGCGTGACTTATGAAAGCAGTTATTCAGGGGTTTTCAGCACTGGGTCATGACCTTAATTATTCAGAAGTATACCAGACAACTTTGGGTCTCTAGACTTTTTTAATCTTCAAAAATTTCCTAGTTGACTTAGATATCACAGACCTGTTGAACCATCGCTGTCGCATGAGTCTCCTTAGAAATTACAGGGTCTTAGACAAGCATCCCCCATCCAGCTTACTAATTTTAGCATTTAGTCATTAGTAACAAATTTTGAACAGGCAGATTTTATTTTGGGGTGATGGGAGCCGGGTTATAAAACATACCTCACAGTTCAGTCTCTAATAACATTTACTTTTAAAATCATTGCTTTCTTATTAATTTGCTGATTAGTGGTGTTAATAATTGGCACAAGTGGGAATTTCAGATGTAGGCTAATGGTTCATTAATCAAATTTAAAAGGCCATCTTCTTTTAAATGTGAGGATGAAACTTTTAATTCCCTTTAGGACTGCCAGTTGGAGATGTTCCTCTGGGGAGGGGATCTTTTCACTTTATGCCTGCAGTGCTTGCCACAATTTCCAGGGCCATTTGTTAATTATCCTGCCTGGCATGAAGTAAAATTGATTTGGAACCCTAGCTCGTTATGAAAGGAGTTTTGCAGTTCAAATGAGCTCAGCCTTCTCAGATGTGTAAAGAAAATACAATTTCTGTATTTTCTATAATCGACATGTTTTTCTCAGAAACCTATTTGAAGGGTAGGTTTCAATGCATGTGCTCTGCATGCTGCCATAATTGAAATAGTTGGTTTAGATGACTCACTCATTTGTGGATAAATGATCACACTTTCAGTTTTCTTGGCCTTTCTCTGCCGCTATCCAAGATTGGTTTGGGATGGGAGTTTGGGGTCTCGAGGTTTTGTTTTTACAATCTTGTGCAGTGGGGCATGAGGGCCAAGCATCCCCAAAACATCTTCCAGATCCTTGTCGATTTCTGCTGTAGACAGCTAGGCATGGGCTGCTCCCAGGACAGCTGCAACAGGTACCATCTCACCACCTGGAACTCACTGCTGAAGTCTGTGTTTCAGACATCTGCTTCCAGCATAAAATCCCTGCACACTTTGGGCTTTGTCCCAACCTCAGGCTCTCATCCACTCACTAGTCTTAGATCTTCTGTGCCTTTTACTACTATGGCATGTAACAAATTCCAGATGCCTTGACGGCCATATAAGAGGATTGGGAAGCATTGTCTTAAGCTCGTCTTTCTTGCTAACACCCATATGATATAAGATTCATCACGTGTAGGGCTTCTTCTAGGGGCATGGGACTAACTACCTCACAGGCTTCCTCATACCTGTCTGGGAATTTTAACCCTCCCTCTTACCTCTCCTTCTTGGAGTTTCTTCCACAGAGGAGAAAAATGAGGCACCTGCTGAGCTCAGTATCTTACCTTTATCTTTCTTTTTCTCCGGGTCATGAGAATCATGCTTTCATTTTCCTGGATATTATATCCTAATTTTTCCCACCCCTTAACATATAAAAGAAAATATCCATGATATATCTTATCATACTTGGCTCTTTAAAAATGAGAGAGAGAGAGAAAAAGAGAGAGAGATTTCACCCTGTCACCCAGGCTGGAGTGCAGTGGCTCAGTCATAGCTCACTGCAGCCTCAAACTCCTCAAAGCAAGTGATCCTTCCACCTCAGCCTCCAAAAAATGCTGTGATTACAGGAATAAGCCACTGCACTTGGATCCTGATATGTTAATAGGAATTTAAAGAATTTTACTGCCTCCCATTCCCTAATGGCTCAGATTTAGGGATGGAAGGCTGCAAAGAAATAGAAATTGAATAGAAAATGATGAAACCCCATCTCTACTAAAAACACAAAAATTAGCTGGGCATGGTAGCACATGCCTATAATCCCAGCTACTCAGGAGGCTGAGGCAGAAGAACCACTTGAACCCGGGAGGCAGAGGTTGCAGGGAGCTGGGATCGTGCCATTGCTTTCAAAAGCAAGACTTAATCTCAAACAAACAAACAAACAAAACAAAGATGCCTAGACCAACCATAAAAAATTAAATCAGAATATCAGATATTCAGCAACCAGATGCTGGGAGAGTTTAAGTGAATTGCTCAGTGTCACTTAGGAAATTAGTTCCACCCAACTGGGTGCCCTTCCTCCCTCCTGTGTTGCCAAGCTGACCACTGTGCTGAACCAGTTATTTCTATTCCTGAATAGATATGCAAACCAAACTCGTAATTTATTTAATATTTGTAGGACAGTGTGTGTGTGTGTATGTGTAGTATATACATATTCTACAAAAGAAAAGGAAAAAATGTTTTCCTCATTTACTTTCTTATCCATTACAATATTCTGGTGGAGTTTTGTCCCAATGGCTATGCTAGCAGGAGACTGCTTTTTAAGGAAAGTGCCGTATGTCCTCATTACACAGTGAGCTGATGCCTGTTACTGCAGTGAACAGCTGGGTCTGCCAGTCACATCAGCTCTGCCTTCTTGCCCTTGCTTCCCAACCCCATCCCAACTCCACAGAAGACTTCTCCACATTCACATTTTCTCTGGAGTCACTTCTAAAAACATCTAATGCTTTAATGTTCTTGCAATCTGTGGGAAGAAATAGAGAAATTGAACAGAGACATGCAACTTGATGTTTTTTACTAATACCAAAAATCCTTAAATCCTGCACCAAAAGTAAAGGAAACAGTTCATGTGGCCTTTAACTTCTAATCACTTCTAAAGGATGTGTGATGTCTAAGCCCTTCCTAGATTTAAGCTGCTATTTTTTAATCTCCTGTCTTCTCTGTTTCTTGATTCATATTCCCTCCCTTCTTCTCTTCTTCCCCCCTCCTTCCCTCTCCTCATCCAAACATACAAGAGGGTGGCAGCTATTTGTTTCTGTACAACAGAACAATAAATCTGACAGGATGAGACTCCTGGGGTGGTCAGGAAGCTGACAGCAGGCTGCCTGTACTTCTCCAGCTCCCTATTCTAAAGGGGTTCACCTGCCCTTAAGGAAAAGGAAGGTCAGGAATTTATCAGAAGCAGCATGGCATCTGATTTACCTTTCTCCATGCTATTTTTCTTTCTCCATCTTCCACTGTAATCCCAACAGTTTGACCGTGAACTCCATTGCATATACTGTCTATGGAAAACAAAGATTCCTAGTCACTGGGTTTCATAATCCCTGTAAGACAGTTCATTCTGGAAGCTGAGCTGGCTCAACTAAATGGCATTTTCGTTTTCCAACTGGAGAAAAGCAAGCCAGTCATCTAAAAGCAGCCTCACTTTTTTGTTTCTTTTGAGATGGAATTTCACTCTTGTTGCCAAGGCTGGAATGCAATGGTACAATCTCGGCTCACTGCAGCCTCCACCTCCCGGGTTCAAGTGATTCTCCTGCCTCAGCCTCTCAAGTAGCTGGGATTACAGGCGCCCACCACCACACCTGGCTAATTTTTTGTATTTTTAGTAGAGATGGGGTTTCACTATGTTGGCCAGACTGGTCTCGAACTCCTGACCTCAGGTGATCCGCCCACCTCAGCCTCCCAAAGTGCTGGGATTACAGACGTGAGCCACCGTGCCTGGCCCAGCTTCACTTTGTATAAAGAGAGCACTCCGTAAGAGGCTGTCTGCAGATACCAGCAGGTGGTATTGGCCCATTTGTCTGGGGACACCCTCGCTCTGTCCGTTGGGTTTGTTGCTATAAGTATTGACGCCACTGTCACATATGCAGCACAAGTATTTCTTTTTCTTGTTTCTCTTGGAGTTATTTGAGGATGGCGTCTGAAGGCTTTTAAGTGTGAAGAGTTAAGGGGTATTATTATGTCTTTTATGACTGGCTACTGGCTGTGGCCATCTAGAAAACACTGCCTTTGATTCGTATCATTGTAGCATTTGCTTGGGCTCTGGAGAGCAAGTCATTAATGCTTGTCCTGGCCAGAAATTTCACACCCAAAGATTCATTTGTCTCTCTGTTTTTCCATTTCCAGCCTGGATGTGTAAATACTACTGAAGTGGACATTAAGAAGTCATCCAGAATGAGAAACCCCCACAAAACACGGAAGGTAAGACAGACATTTGTTGTGCTGATCTTGGTGATGAATTGCCTTGTTTACAGGACGTCAGCCATAAAAAAACTTTCTTCCCATGTTATGGAGTATATTCCCCACTCTTCCCGGCCTTCCACAGCCCTCCCCTCCTCAGGATAGCCCCATCCCGATTCTCAAGCACACCGGGGTCTGACCAAGCACAGGAGAGGGACAGGACGCGAAGGAGCCCTCTCCTCTCCCAGAGAAGGGTGTGTCCTTCAGAGCCCAGGAGAGGAGGAAAAGAAAATGGGATTTCCTTAGAAACTCCGACACTGATGTGAGAAGGGCATTTTAAAACCCGAGGAAAGCGGGGACATCTAAAAGATAATTACAGAAGGAGTGCGGGGCCCCCTCTTAACATGGGGATTTTGTGACACAGCCGTAAGACGGTGTTTGTTATCTGAGAGAGTATCTGTTGGTCGTGTGGGGGAAGCTGTCCCAAATTCAGTGACATTTTACATAACCCTTTAAAAATGCATGGCAGTAGTTTCTAAATATTTTTTAAAGTAATGCAGATAACTAGAAGGCATTGTCCTCCATTCCATAAAGCACACTTGATGTACACAAGAATTTCTGGCCTGTAGCAGTCTGAGGACACAGCTCATAGATTGGCGCTGCTGGATTAATGCATTCCACAGACTTCAAGGTCTTCTTTTCTCTGGCTATTTCCTTAGTATTTCCTTACCATAATGTTTTCCAGAGTCTGTGTCCGTGCGGTAAGCACCCAACTTTTTTTTTTTTTCTAGTCTTATTTTGTGTGGCCTTTTTCTTCCATCCCTAGAAACCCAGCATCATGTTCAAAGGCCCCCAACTGGTCCGGGTACCTTTTCTTTCTTTTAAGGCAGTTTGCCTTGATGTTAGGATAAAGAAGCCACAGCAAAGCACCACAAAACCAATTCAGATGCGGTGCGCAAATGCTTCTGCTCCTCGGAGCTCTCTGAGCGAGGCAGAGCCGGACCGAAGCAAGCCTGCCTGGTCTGTCTCTCTTGCGGCTGGCCTCACTCAGTTGCTTTCATCCTTGATGACAGCACATCCTGAGGGCACCAAGAACTATTTTGCAGAACAAGATTCAAAAATGCTATCAGCTCTCCAAAAGGTGCATTAAGCCACCTCTGTCTGCTTTCTGATTAGTGAAGTTACTCTTCAAAATACTGAATTGGATGTACTCTTCAAAATACTGAATTTCCCCCAACAGACACTAACTCAGACATGCTGTGATTCAGAAGAGAAAGCATATGGATTAACAAGATAGCACTTAGACACAATAAGGGCATCGTTTATACTCTCTTTTCAGCACCATATTCAGCATTGATCATCTTTCTCATGTTTCACCTGGCACCCTCCTTTTGAACATTTGAGAACGATTAGTTTACAATGCTGTTCTTCACATACCATCACCCCTCACTTAATGATGAAAAGCTTACGAGCCACTGCAAGGTGAAATATTGTAAAGAAACAGGATCGTTGAGATCTAGCTCTCTTCATGTCGATAACGTCTCATTTCTTGTGAATCAACAACGATAGAACGACAGGGCCTCACCACAGAGTCTAGCACTAACATTTGCCAGAAGAAAACAAAAGTCTTGAAAAATCCGACAGCAGGTAGCAGGTATACCCTTACTTTCCACAGATGAAGAACACTGGTTTTCTCACCTTTCGATAAATATAACTTCTCACAGTCAGAAGTGTTCAATTTGCTAGCATCTTCGCAGACGATAATGTTATTTTACACGGAATGTTATAAGACTCCAAGCCACATACTGATGTGTTTTCTTCGAATTAGCACCACTGATGCTTTAGCTCATAGTCGTTTAGGAACTGTAATGATCCATTCAATCAGCAAAATTAATTTTGCTACCCTATGCCAGATATGTCCTGGGCTTCGGGCGCTCCACAGTAAAAGGGACAGTCAGGGCCCTGCCCCCCAATCCATGGTCTCATGAGGGTGCCGATACAGAGCAAGGGGACAAATGTCTGAACATGTTCATAGGTAGATGATTTTGTTAAGCTTTATGTGGTCTGCTGAGGCTGCCTTAACAAAATATCACAAACTAGATGGCTTAAGCAGTAGGAATGTATTATCTCATAGTAATGGAAACTACAAGTCCAATGTCAGGGTGGTGGCAAGTTCAGCTCCTGTGGAGTGTCTCTTCCTGGCTGGGGGTTGGCCGTCGCCTTCTTGCATCCTCAATGGCTCTTCCTGCGTGTGCATAGAGACAGACAGAAAAACAAACAGAACTTCCACCCTGGTGTCTCCTCCTTTTCTTAAAAGGACACCAGTTTCATTGTATTAGGCCCCACCCTGTAAACCCACTTAAACTTCCCTTCCTCTTTACAGGCCCCATCTGCAAATATAGCTACACTGGGGAATAGGGCTGCAACCTAAGAATTTGCGGGAGGAGACACAACTCAGCCCATGACATATCACAGAGAATTTCAGTGATTTGTGCTTGTAATTGCCAAGCGAATAACTTGACAACAATCCGCAAGCTGTTCCACCCCACCTCTGAAGGGTCCACAGCTCTGTGTCTGCAGAGCGGGCCACACGGTGGGATGACAAACCATAGACAGAAATGGCAGAGACCAGCCGGTGGCCTCTGGAAGCCGCCCTTCCCTCCGCCATAACTGGGCTGTCTCTGCAGCGCCTCTTTGCAGCTGTGTGGTCAGCCTCAGTCTTTGTACTGTGGCTGCTCAGGAAGTGGAACCCATGGACCATGCTTAATCTTTGAAAACAGATACTTCTGTTAGCCAGGAGAGCTGCTGTTCATTTCTTTGGGAGTGAGCTATAATAATATTTCCTGTGATTACACGTCATAGCAAGAGTAAAGGACCCAGTAAATCCCTAATGTAATAACCTAGCATAGGTGCCTAAAGACTATAAGAGTCATTTCACATTTCATTTGGGCATGTTGTATTTAATTGTTGAATTTTAGACATGTTTATCAAACATAGGAAGCAAAGGCTTGGCTGTATGGATGATACGAGATATTTTAAGAATCCAAAATTAGTCAGTCTTCAAGTCTTTATTTTTAACTTGAATATAGTTTACCACAATACAGGGAAATAGGTAAATACCTCCAGAATCTATGAAAGAATGATAGTGTAACATAGCCAGAAAGAAATCAGCCTCATCTAGATAAGTTTGCCTGATGTTATTCAATCTGATACTAAAATTTTTACTGGAACAGATTCTGTATTAGCCAGAGTTCTCCAGAGAAACCAAACCACAGACAGAGCATGGGGGGCGGGTAAGAGAGAGAGACAGAGACAGAGACTTATAGTAAGGCATTGGCTCACAGGATTCTTGAGGCTTGGTGAGTTCAAAGCCTGATGGCGGAGGCCAACAGGCTGGAGACCTAGGGAAGAGTTGCAGTTCAAATCCAAAGGCAGTCTGGGGAGACACAGCTCTTGAGTCGCCGGAAGCTTTTATTGGGTTGATGGCATCAGGGACCCACAGCAGCGTGTCATCTTGTCGCCTAGCCCCTAGTGCACCCCCGCTCACTGCCGTGACCCTGCACCCCCTCGCTGGTCTGGGAGTCCTGGCACCATGTGGATGGCGTCTCCGCAGAACGTGCAGGCCTGGCCGCAGCCCATGCCCCCAGAGGGCTGGACTTAGGAGGCATCTCCCTGCTCCTGCCAGGCCCAAGTGGTGCGAGGCTTCGGCCGTGGCTCCAGGCAGCTGGGCATCCCCGCAGCTAATTTTCCTGAATGAGTAGTAGGTAATCTTCCAGCTGATGTCTCCACTGGCATTTGTTATGGTTGGGCCAGTGCTGGAAGTGATGTCCATCAGATGGTGGTGAGCATCGGATGGAACCCATACCACAAGAATAGGAAGTCCATGGAAACACTTGTCCTGCATACCTTCAGGAAGACTTCTGTGGGGAAGTCTCAATGTGGCCCTTGTTGGCTACCTCAGACCAGAAAAGAACTTTGATTCTTCAGAGTCACTGATTTCAGCAAACTCAAGGCGACATTGAGGAAGCCAGGAAACTACTAGATTTACCAGAACATTTGAAACTCAAGACAAATTCTTCCAGGTTTCCAAAAGCAAAATAATGAATAGCCCCTGATGAAAAATCCTGTCATTTATGTATTCACTGTTTTCTACCATTTCATTGTTTATTACTGTCCAGCCTCATCCTGGTTATATTTTAAAACTCAAACATTTTCCTGCAGCTGTGAATTAAATAGTACAATGTAGTTCACATATCATGCTTCAGCAAGGCACAGTGGCTCATACCTGTAATCCCAGCACTTGGGGAGGCTGGGGCGGGCAGATCACCTGAGGTTGGGAGTTTGAGACCAGCCTGACCAACATGGAGAAACCCCATCTCTACTAAAAATATAAAAATATCTGGGTGTGGTGGTGAATGCCTGTAATCCCAGCTACTTGGGAAGCTGAGGCAAGAGAATCGCTTGAACCTGGAAGGCAGAGGTTGTGGTGAATGGAGATTGTGCCATCGCACTCCAGCCTGGGCAAAAAGAGTGAAACTCTGTCTCAAAAAAAGTACATATCACGCTTCAACTGGTAAATTAAGGCCATTGTATCATAGCTCTAAAAAGATTCATTTAAAAATCAGTATTTTAAATATATATATTGATTAAAATGTACCACTGGAAAGGTACTACATGTCTTATAATGGAAGTGCAATGTATATAAGCATGGATAAAAAGACAAATCACTAGTTTGAGATGAAAACTAAAATGTTCGTGGTAAAATACCAGCACGTATGTACTTGTATAGTTTGGCCTTCTAAACAGAGAAGGCTTATAAAAGTAAATGCATTCAATAGAAGTTTAGTAGCTTATCATAAACCTCAGGGAAGAAACCTAGACTTTGTATTTTTGATACTTTGTGCTTTAATATGTTATTAGAAACATGAAGATATTTGTGCAACTTTGTTTTAGTCATTTTCTTTGAAGTCACATCATTGTACCATCTTCATTTTTGTATGGCTCTGCTTCAATTCTAAGTCATCCACACTTCCTCTGCCTGTTTTTGTTTGTTTGTTTGTGTAATACAGTAAAATAAGTGTTTTTCAAATCTATCTCCCTTTTGTTGGATAACACTTGTTTTTAACAGTAAATATCCTTGTTCTCAAATAATAATAATAATAATACAACAGCAAAAAAAGGCAGTCTGGAGGCACTATCCCTTCTTGCTCTTAATAACCTTTGTTCTATTGAGGCCTTCACCTGATTGGGTGAGGCCCACCCACCTTATGGAGGGCAATCTGCTTTACTCAGAGTCCATTGATTTAAATGCTAATCCTATCCAATAAACACCCTGACAGAAACATCCAGAGTCATGTTTGTCCGTATATCTGAGTACTATGAGCCAGCCAAGTTGACAGAAAATTCAGCATCACAGGCTGTATCCTTCTACAGGGTAATAGCTAGAGGGGTCCTAGGACACAAAACCTGAGGGAAATAATAAAGGCATCTGCATGTGTGTGACTGAACCCACACTTTGGGCTCCTTCTTCTAATGTTAGCACCCATATTTCAAAATAACAGAAAGCTATTTTCTTACCCTGTTTTCCTTTTCCTCTGTCACCTTCGTGTGGACATCATGGCACTAGATATTATACTTAACAACATTAGCGGAAAGCCAATATGCATATCCTAGAAGAATAAGAGCAAATGTATCATTAGCTGTCAGTTTCCCTGTTGTTAATACTCCAGTGGTTATAGCTGTTTCTGCATAAAATATGGACATGTCCTCACCTCCATATGCTGCATGTGTACATTTAGATTTTAATGTGTTACTGAACAGAATAAACTACTCATGTCTTAGAGCAATGAAAAAGTGTGTCAAGTTAGGGGTACAGTAAAGGTGCAGGCAATAGAAACTCCTCAAATTATAATGAACAAATAGATAATTTTTTTTTTTTTTTTAAGATGGGGTCTCACTCTGTCTTGCCAGGCTGGAGTGCAGTGGCAGGATGTCAGCTCACTGCAGCCTCCACCTCCCGGGTTCAAGTGATTCTGCTGCCTCAGCCTCCTGAGTAGCTGGGACTACAGGCGTGTGCCACCACACCCAGCTAATTTTGTATTTTTAGTAGGGACGGGGTTTCACTGTGTTGGCCAGACTCGTCTCGAACTCCTGACCTCAGGTGATCCACCCGCCTCAGCCTCTCCAAGTGCTGGGATTACAGGCGCAAACCACCACACCCAGCCAAGAAGGGACTTTTCTGATTCATGATCTGAAACCTCGTGGCAGGCAGGGGTCGAGCTGGCCCTCTCACACTGTCTTTCTGTTCGCTTTCTCTCTGCTTCTTTCTCTGTATTGACTTTGTCGGTATTGTGTCAGATATGGTAACAATCTGTTCTCTAGCTCAGCTGAGCAACCTTGAAGGAAAGAGAAATATTAGCATGCCAGCCAGTTAGAAAAGTCCCGGAGATTACACTTCACATAGAAAGACAGAAAGGCGTCCGGCACTTTGTGGTTTCTATTTTACAATCCCTGTCTTGGTTCTTGGTCTGTTTGAGTTGCTGTGACAAAATATCTTAGACTGGGTAATTTATAAACAACAGAAATGTATTGCTCACAGTTCTGGAGTCTGAGAAGTCCAAGAACAAGGCACCAGTAGATTTCACATCTGTTGCGAGCTCACTCAGTACTTCAAAGTTGGTACCTTCTCACGGTGTCCTCACATGGTGGAAGGAGCAAATGAGCTCCCTCAGACCTCTTTATAAGGGCACTAATCCCATTCACAAGGGCTTCACCCTCATACCTAGTAACCTCCCAAAGTCCTCACCCTTTAATACCATCACATTAGGGGTTTAAGATTTCAACATATGAATTTTGGAGAGATACAAATATTCAGACCATAGCAAAACCCCACCGCCCCCAACCTAAAAAATAAAAGTAAAAAAGCAGGGGAGATTAGCTTTCTTCTAAAATGTCAAGGGAACTCACATGTGAATGGATTTACATAGCAAGCCAAATCGATTTTATTTAATGAATAAATAGATGGCACTGTATATGAAAAAGTGCTTAACACTGCAGGGAATAAAGAATGTCTTATTCAAGCCAAAGCACTGCAAATAAATGATTTTGCTATTAAAATTAAAAATGGATATCAATTAATTTGATTTTCCTCCAACTGCAAATATTAAGACATTAAAGAGATTTTATTTATCTTCCTCTCTAACCCGACCTGCTTCTAGCTCTATGCCACCCCATCCTGGACATTTGAATGCATTTTATTTTCTAAAACATGCAAAGCCTTTTACATTGCAAATAACTTTCACAACTTGCCTGCCAAAATAGGATTAATCTCTTGGCCTCCTTTGTCCACAAAATAAGCCCTATATATAAAATTATATTCTCAGCTGTTTTCATTGTAGCCAAGGATTAAAGTTAGAAGCTATCACTGTCCCCAGGAAATGAACAGTGCTGAGATTGGTAAAAGCCAGAGCTCCTGATGTTGACTTTTTTTTTTTTTGAGATGGAGTTTCACTCTTGTTGTCCAGGCTGGAGTGCAATGCCGCGATCTTGGCTTACAGCAACCTCTGCCTCCCGGATTCAAGCGATTCTCCTGCCTCAGCCTCCTGAGTAGCTGGGATTACAGGCATGTGCCAGTATGTCCAGATAATTTTGTATTTTTAGTAGAGATGGGGTTTCACCATGTTGGTCAGGCTGGTCTCAAACTCCCGATCTTAGGTGATCTGCCCACCTTGGCCTGCCAAAGTGCTGGGATTATAGGCGTGAGCCACAGCACCCAGCCTGACTTTTATGTAAGACAAGAAATGGAGTATCTTCATTACTCCATTTCTCCATCTGCAGTAACTTCAGAGCCAGTAGCCAGGCACCTGGAAGACTGTTTTAAGCAACACCTCCCAATGGTTTGGGTTATGGTCTCTTCTGGGACCTTTATGAAGTTTACAGGAAATGCATAAATGTTGAAATCATTATAGAAATGTAGAGATAAAAGATAACTTATGGATCATTTCACTTTCATGATATCACAAATTGCTGTTTTTCTAGCAGTCTTTTAAATTATTTTTTTTTATCTTAGCCGAAAAATTTGCTGTTAAAACCATTAGCCATTTTTCATAAGCACTGTTTACAGGACCTATAGATTATGATTTAAAAACTTTTAAAAATTAAACCAAGTTGAAAACAGAAAGGAAACTTCAAGTCTCAGAGTCTTTTTATTTTTCTTTTCAAAAATTAAGGTGATACAATTGAAAAACTAGCAGACACTGAAAAGTAGAACCATCATATAATTGGTGATCTTCTGTGGCCTAATTTTAATTGACAAATAATAATTGCACATACTTATGGGTAATATTCAGTAAACATATATACCATGGAATGAACCAATCAGAGTAATTAACATATTCATCACCTCAAATATTTATCCTTTTTGTGGCAAGAACATTTAAAATCCTCTCTGTGAGCTACTTTGAAATATGAAATACATCATTATTAACAATAGTGACTTGGCTGTCCAATAGAACACCAAGGCTTACTCCTTCTATCTAACTTTGCACCCATTGACCAAGACCTGTCTCTTCCCCACCCCATCCCCACTTCTGGTAACTATCACTCTATTGTCTGCTTATATGACTTCGGCTTTTTTATATTCCTCATATAAGTGCAATCCTATGATAAAGACCTCTCTGCCTAGCTTATTTAACTAAACATAATGTCCTGTAGGTTCATCCATGTTATTGCAAATGACAGAATTTCTTGTTCTATAAAGGCTGAAGAGTGTTCCATTTCGTATATATAGCACAAAATTTTTACAAAATCAACCTCTACTGTTACTTCAGCATTCAGAAGGTTATGTTATTTAATCATGTTCGAATATGGCTAGTATCAGTTTGGGCCATTTCCATTCCTTCAGTGTAAATTAAATCACTTTATATTCCAGGCCCTGTGCTTGTTGCTGTTTTCTGTTCATAGTACTTATCACGTTTTTAGTCATGTGTTTATTTGTGTGATTGCCTGTGTGACTTCTTTCCTTTCCACTGCGTTGTGAGTTCCAGTGGAGAAAGAAGCACATTTGTTTTGTTTATTTCTATTCTCCTAATCTTAGTACTATAACCAGCATATAGTAAGTGTTCAATAAACGTTGAATGAATGAGTGAGTGAATAAATGGATGAAATAAAAGAGCTGGTTTAAGCCATTAAGCTCTGTCCTGTTCAGAGTAAATTCAAAGCATGTGAGCAACTCCTTGTGTTGAAATGGATGGCCATTTACTGCCTCCTGTTTTGCATTATTAAATAAATAAATAAATAAATAAATAAAAAAGAAGTGGATGTCCTCAGTGATGGGAATTGGGTTCCAAGGGTCTGGGGCTAGGGCAAGAGAAGGGCATCGAAGAGACCTACCCAAGATAGTCTGGGAATAGACAATCCCAATGATTAAACCCAAGTGAAAATCTGTTAAAGAAAGGATAAGAACACCAAACAAAAAAGCAAACAAAAAAAAAAAGGACAGAGCAGGTGAGACACAAGGGCAAGGCCGATTCCAAAAGGTGCAGATACAGGGTGGAGAGGCACTGTTAAGTGGACATAAGGTCCTAGTGAAGACAGATCAGGAACAAAAATACATTGAATTTAGTGATACTGGCAAGCTTGGTGACCAGCCTGAAAATTGGCATCATTAGGCATCTGGATCTAACCTCATCTAATTTCAAACTGTCTTTGCAAACCTCATCTGGTAACCAATTTTGTGGAGTTCATGCAGTTTTCTTATGCCCTCATCTTTCTTGCTCATGTCCAAAAAAAAGTGCTCAATAACACACATTAAATTCTTTATTTTAAAGGAATAATACTTTGATATTCAAGAAAAAATAATTTGGCCTCTTCCTTGAGTTGACATGTGAGATGTCTCACTCTGAGTTACAAATAGTTTTTTATCCCTTTAGACACCAGATCTTTATTTATACTTACTAAGCAATGGGCCTTTCTCAAAAAAGAGTCTTCCTAAGTAGTAAGTCTGACCTTTTGACAAGTTCATAAAAAAGTACAAGGGAATTCCAAAGACGCCTGAAGCCTCTGGGGTCACTGGTGTTTACAAAGGCACCCAATGGCAAGGCCAGTATTGTGAAGGAAATAACCCACTATTGACATGGAGAGTAGGAATACCTTGATGTCTTCTATTGCACCTTCAGAAATCAAATCAGCAATAGAATTCTTGACTTGTCATTCTCAGTACCCCCATTTAATTCCTGTGTAAAAAAAAATCAAGTTATTTTTCAATCTTCTCTTGGGTTATCACATTTCTATTCTATTTTATATCTACCTCTATATTTTCTTAATGCTTATGAAATGTTAGTTAATGTTGGCATTCTCCAACTTAGTATTCCCAGCCTGCTCTCAAATTTTATCACACTCCCCCGTTCTCTATGTATAATCAATTATTCTGTCAAAGTTAGTAATCTATATATTTTTTCAGAGCTGTGCTTGTATTTTATATACATATGATATTTATCATAGCAATGCCTTTTGATTTTTGATAAGAAGCTTAATCAACTAATTTTTGAGTGACCTCACTGAATTTATGATACAGAGTTGCTTTTTAGAAAATATGTGACTATAAATGGTATTTTGTCCTAAAATATTTTATTTTTTTATTTTAATATAGTCTGTCTATGGTTTACAAAATGATATTAGAAGCCACAGCCCTACCCACACACCCACACCAGAGACTAAACCTCCAACAGAAGATGAGTTACAGCAACAGGTGAGTCAGCCTATGAGGTGGCCTGTTAAAGGTTTACAGAGTAATAGCTGTGAAGACCAGACGGTCACTGTTAACAGTGGGTATTTTTAAGGTGATTTGTATGATTGACTGTTTCATATGGAAGATTTGCAATTAAAAAATAATAAAACTTTCTAATTTTAAGAATTGTAATTACTTGAAAATGTATCAACACATGGTAATGGTTTTCAGAACCCCTCTCTCTTTATTTACCCAAATCCTTTTTCCTCTAGCCAACTGTAAAAATCACATATGCCGATTTGTAAATGACCCCATCATCAGTAGTTATTTTGTGCTCCAGAACTCTGTTGTAAAGTGTAAGAGGACAAGAGGTTGGGAACATTGAGTGCCACATTTCCCATATCCAATGGTATGACATTTTCTTCACATGAGTCCTTGTTCTTGCTTTCTGCAGTGCTGATTTCTCTCTACCTCTTGAAGTTTTTTCTTATCAACACTGATGTACAGTCATGGAGTCATGGTATACACTACTTTTTTTAAGCATTTGATCCATAGTGATGGCTCCAAGTAATATTTCAAAGCAAACTCCAGTGTCTCAAATCAAATAATAGTTTAAATCTCTTGATTACTTCAGTCATGGGGCTTTATTCTCATTTTGACTCCTTTCCCCTAATATTTTATTATAATATGATTTATCAAGAGTATGATATATGCTTTTCTAGTATATCTATAATAATTGCAGGAAAAGTCATTCAGAGAGTTTTTCATTAAGGTTTTCTATGTGTGATTATTCCATGTGAGTATTTGTCATGAATTGCTGATAAAATTATTCTCAAAACACATACCATTGATGCTTTCTTGGTATTAGGAGATAGGATTTATTTTGAAATTATAGTAACAAATACATTTATTTTCTAAATTGGGAGGGAAGTATGATTCTGGATTTGGTAATAACTAATCCAGAACGAATGTTTAGATAAACACCATGAATGACTGTTTAAAATCTCTACAATTTTATTTTTTATTTTTTTGAGACAGTCTTTCTCTACCACCCAGGCTGGAGTGCAGTGGTGTGATCTTGGCTTGCTGCAACCTCTGCTTCAAGGGCCCAAGCGATCCTCCTGCCTCGGCCCCCAAAGTAGCTGGGACTACAGTGGCTGTACCACTATACCTGGCTAATTTTTCTATATTTTTTTTTACAGACGGGGTCTCACTATGTTGACCAGGCTGGTCTCGAATTCCTGGCCTCAAGCGATTGACCCACCTCAACCTCCCAAAGTGCTGGGATTACAGGTGTGAGCCACTGTGCCCAGCAAAATCTCTACCATTTTAAAATAAAATCACATTTTATTAAAGTAGGCAGAACGGTCAAACCCATTGCTGTTCTAAAGTGATATCAATTGTGTTCACATTCAGACATTTCATTTTGTTAACTGTCTAAGAGCCCTCTGCTTTTATTTTTTTAAGCAGCTTTGAAATTGTACTGACCTAGAATATACTCTTGTTCAGAATTGCCCAGTCTTTCGTGATTTAGAGTGGAAAATTGTGAAAATGTCACTACTTATGTATCTGCTTCTCTAACCCTCTTTTCAGATAAAATACTGGCAAATACAGTTAGATAGACATCGGTTAAAAATGTCAAAAGTCGCTGACAGGTGAGTATTTCAAGATGTCTATATAAATTTTTAAATTTCATATGACAATTAAAAGTGTTTAAAAATGAAAGAGGACTGTTGGAACAGGAGTCGTGACAAATAATTGGAATCATGTAAGTAAATGTGATACTGTTTTCCTTTCTGCACATAGAAAACTTTCAAAGAACTCTTTTGGTGTAGTTTAAATGACAGGATGATTATAATTGTGTTAAATGTCCAGACATCTAATCCTTGTGCAACCAAGAATCAGATATAGAGGATGATTCTGCAGTCTAGCCTTTTCACTCCTGCTGGAAGACGTGAAACTTTTCATTTATTCATTACATTTTGGCATCTTGGAGCCTCTCTGTAAACGTATTTTAACAGTAACAGTTGACTCTGTTACTGCTTGACTTCAGAACATTTGAATGAAACTCAAATTTTAGATATTTTCCTTTTCGTCATTGACATCTATTCTTAATGGCATTCATATTCATCACTTTTGGGCATTGCCAAATCCTACCTTTCCAACTTCTTTCCCTTCTCCCTTTTTAAAATGTGTATATACATTTTAAAAATGTATCAGTTGTTCTTACTTTGCATAATTCCTGTAAATGCTTTTGACAAAATTTCCCTTTTAAGCCCTTCTCTAAGTTGGCTAAAATCTGTTCTGCTGTGGGTGGACTGATAACCAAAGATGGGAACTAACTGTTGGCGGTGCCCTCCACACACAGACCTCTTCCATAGTGCCTCGTGTTAACCAAGGGATGTTGATTTCTACAGCTTAGGCCTGGGGAGGGATGGTATCTTTAGCCACATTTGTCTGCCAGGAAGCACCATAAGTTGTTACATCCAAGTTATTGAAATGTGAAGATTGCCATTGGATTTCATTCTATAAGTGAGCAAAGATCCCTTGGGCCCACATTTTTATATTCTTTCTCTTGCTTTGGATTGGCCGCAACCCCAGTCAGAAAACTAAAGAACGTGGAAATGTCTTTTTCTCCCTAGTCTACTAAGTTACACGGAACAGTATTTGGAATACGACCCGTTTCTTTTGCCTCCTGACCCTTCTAACCCATGGCTGTCTGATGATACCACTTTCTGGGAGCTTGAAGCGAGGTAGGTGGCATTTTATTTCTTGCAAATATGTTGCTTTATTTCAGAGTCTGAGTAAAATGAGAAAGGTTTCGTTGTTGGCTAATTGTGAATGTAATTTTGTTCTTGGTCTACATTGGCCCATATCTAACATTCTTCTTCAAGATAATGGCTCTTGAACCTTAGACATTTGCATTTGCATTAAGATTTGCATTGCTGGAAAGACCGTCCCGAAACTGAGGTACAAGAGTTTCAGGATGCATTAATCAGAGTTAGGATTTTCAGTTCTTGAAATTTGGCTCATTGCTTTTATCTTCCTGAAAAATCCACATAGCCATAAAGGTTCATGTATTCAAGTAAAGTTAATGCTAAAGCCATACATACTTAAGCCCAACACAAGTATGTGTTTATAAATTCAATTTCAAAACAAATGGGCTTACCAAAAACACTGTAAGAGAAACTGGCAAGACACTTCCTAAGAAAAGCGAAGTACCACTGAGGACTCCCTAGTGTTTTTCATGAGCTATATAGAGGAAGAATTACATCATCAGTCTTAACAGGGTCATGAAAATATCATGGCATATCCCTTTACAAAGAGAAGATTAGTACTCTCATACTTCTAGCAGTTCTCTAGATTGCATCTCTGGACTGTGTCTTCCTTTTGCATCCAGACATGAATCTTTAAACACTGCACATATTCAGAACTCTTCATCCGCAAGTTAAAGATTTTATATATGAGAAAGCTGGAACCCCAAAACATTGTGAGTCAGCTAGGATTAGGTCACAGATTTAGTTGATACCAGAATCATAAGCTAGTATTGAGACTTTTGGTTATCAATGCATTTTCCCTAGTACAACATACCTTTCTGACACTGTGTGGTGTAGTGGTTATTGCTTAACACTCTGGCAGGCCGAGGTGGGTGCATCACCTGAGGCCAGGAGTTCAAGACTAGCCTGACCAATGTGATAAAATCCAATCTCTACTAAAAATATAAAAAATGGCTGGGTATGGTGGCAAGCTCCTGTAATTTCAGCTATTTGGGAGGGAGGCTGAGGTAGGAGAATTGCTTGAACCCTAGAAGCTGAGGTTGCAGTGAATTGAGATCATGCTACTGCATTCCAGCCTGGGTGTCAAGAGTGAAACTCCTGTCTCAAAAGAGAGAGAGAGAGAGTACACTCTGGGGTCAAAACATCTGGATCTTTGCCCCTTATTACTTGCCTGACATTGGCAAGTGATAGCTCTGTGCCTCACTTTCCTCATCTATAAAATAATGAGATTAATAATGCCTGTCTTATAAAGTGGCTAGCAAAAACTAAAAGAGAATTTATGTAAAGCACTTAGTAGATAACACTCAATAGATGTCAGACTTTATTGGCTGGGCGCAGTGGTTCACGCCTGTAATACAGCACTTTGGGAGGCCAAAGCGGGCTGATCACAAGATCAAGAGATCGAGACCATCCTCGCCAACATGGTGAAACTCCGACTCTACTAAAAATAAAAAAATTAGCCGGGTGTGGTGGTTTGCGCTTGTAACCCCAGCTATTCAGGAGGCTGAGGCAGGAGAATTATTACGTGAACCTAGAAGGCGAAGGTTGCAGTGAACCAAGATTGCACCATTGCCCTTCAGCCTGGGCAACAGTGTGAGACTCCATCTCAAAAAACAAAAACAAAACAAAACAAAAAACACACACACACACATAAACGAACCAAAGACAAAAACCACATGATTATCTCAATAGATGCAGAGAAGGCCTTTGACCAAATTCAATAGCCCTTTGTGCTAAAAACTCTCAATAAACTAAGTATTGACGGAACGTATCTCAAACTAATAAAAGCTCTTTACAACAAACCCACAGACAATAGCACACTGAATGGGCAAAAACTGGAAGCACTCCCTTTGAAATCTGGCACTAGACAAGGATGCCCTCTCTCACCACTCCTGTTCAATATAGTATTGGAAGTTCTAGCCAGAGCAATCAGGCAAGAAAAAGAAATAAAGGGTATTCACTTAGGAAAGGAGGAAGTCAAATTGTCTCTATTTGCAGACGACATGATTGTATATTTAGAAGACCCCATCGTCTCAGCCCAAAATCTCCTGAAACTCATAAGCAACTTCAGCAAAGTCTCAGGATACAAAATCAATGTGCAAAAATCACAAGCATTCCTATACACGAATAACAGACTTAAAGAGAGCCAAATCAAGAACAAAATGCCATTCACAATTGCTACAAAGAGAATAAAATACCTAGGAATACAACTAACAAAGGATATAGAGGACCTCTTCAAGGAGAACTACAAACCGCTGCTCAAGGAAATGAGAGAGGACACAAACAGATGGAGAAACATTCCATGCTCATGGTTAGGAAGAATCAATATGTGAAAATGGCCATACTGTCCAAAGTAATTTATAGATTCAATGCTATCCCCATCAAGCTACCTATGACCCTCTTCACAGAACTGGAAAAAACCACCTTAAACTTCATATGGAACCAAAAGAGAGCCTGCATAGTCAAGTCAATTCTAAGCAAAAAGAACAAAGCTAAAGGCATGACACTACCTGACTTCAAACTATACTACAAGGCTAGAGTAATCAAAACAGCATGGTACTGGTACCAAAACAGACATATAGACCAATGGAACAGAACAGAGGCCTCAGAGGCAAAGCCACACATCTACAACCATCTGATCTTTGACAAACCTGACAAAAACAAGCAATGGGGAAAGGATTCCCTGTTTAATAAATGGTGTTGGGAAAACTGGCTAGCCATGTGCAGAAAGCAGAAACTGGACCACTTCCTGACACGATGCACTAAAATTAACTCCGGATGGATTAAAGACTTAAACATAAGACTAAACACCATAAAAACTCTAGAAGAAAACCTAGACTTAACCATTCAGGACATAGGCATAGGCGAGGAATTCATGACTAAAACGCCAAAAGCATTGGCAACAAAAGCCAAAATAGACAAATGGGACCTAATTAAACTCCAGAGCTTCTGCACAGCAAAAGAAAAAATCATTAGAGTGAACCAGCAACCAACAGAATGGGAATAAATTTTTGCAATCTACCCATCTGACAAAGGACTTATATCCAGAATTTACAAAAAACTAAAACAGATTTACAAGAAAAAAACTAACCCATTCAAAAGTGGGTGAAGGATACGAACAGACACTTTTCAAAAGAAGACATATATGACGCCAACAAACATATGAAAAAATGCTCACCATCACTGGTCATTAGAGAAATGCAAATCAAAACTACATTGAGATACCATCTCACACCAGTTAAAATGGCGATCATTAAAAAATCTGGAGACAACAGATGCTGGAGAGGATGTGGAGAAATAGGAACCCTTTTACACTGCTGGTGGGAGTGTAAATTAGTTCAATCACTGTGAAAGACAGTGTGGTAATTCCTCAAGGAGCTAGAAATAGAAATTCCATTTGACCCAGCAATCCTATTACTGGGTATATATCCGAAGGATTATAAAGCGTTCTATTATAAAGACATATGCACACTTACATTCATTGCAGCACTGTTTATAATAGCAAAGACTTGGAACCAACCCAAATGCCTATCGATGATAGACTGGACAGGGAAAATGTGGCATATATACACCATGGAATACTATGCAGCCATAAAAAAACACTGAGTTTGTGTCCTTTGTAGGGACATGGATGAACCTGGAAACCATCATTCTCAGCAAACTAACACAAGAACAGAAAATCAAACACCGCACGTTCTCACTCATAGGCGGGTGTTGAACAATTAGAACACATGGACACAGGGAGGGGAGCATCACACACTGAGGTCTGTTGGGGGGGACTAGG
>NW_016107390.1:6567212-6588921 GCF_001604975.1 Cebus imitator
ATGTTGGTCAGGCTGCTCTCGAACTCCTGACCTCAGGTGATCCCCCTGCCTTAGCCTTCCAAAGTGCTGAGATTACAGGCGTGAGCCACCGCGCCTGGCATATCAATTTCTTATAACTTATTTTTACACTGTCTCTGTGTCTCCAGAGGTTTTAACTATACAAATTTGGTGACTTTGAAATGGGCTCTCTAAAGAAATACAATACAGAGAACCATCTTTGGCAAAGTGGAGACTGGCCAGTAACATTTATGAAGTTCCATTAAAATATCACCTCTTTGTCAGTGTTGCTTATCTCTGTATGTCGCTTCTCAAGCAAGTTAGAGAAGAGACTGGGCAGCTATATCCAATAAGCTGAAACCAAACTATTGGGCTGTTTCATTCTCTTTGCACATCTGAATAATAGCCACAGTGCAATTGAAAGCAGCACAGCATTGAGCTGTTCGTGAGACAGGGACAGCCATTCTGCCCATCTGTTGTAAACATCATCCTTATATATTTTTTAAATTAGCTAACATAAGGAGGATCTGAAAATTGCATTTTAAATATAAGACATTAGAGTGGATTTTAATAGCTCTATTTAACATCATTGAAGTGAGTGACAACTTTCCACTATGTAAGACTGTTTTCCCATGAGCTCTTTCATTCATTATTCTTTTGAAGCCTGATACCCAATTTTTACTTTTCCATGACTTATGCAGTCCTGTAAACTTCATTTGCCGAAAGGTCTCAGCATTCATTTATTTTCATTGGAACTAAGTAGTGCCAGGCATTGTCACATTCTTTTCAGGAGATTTGACAGGTAGCAATCCCAAACCATTCAGAAAGATGTAGGATGCTGACACCTGTCGCATGGATGGAGCAAGATGACCACAGGCAGAACCTGGAGGGGTTTAACTCTCCGTGTGTGCCTAGCATGGATTGCTGGCATGCAGCTTCCATTCTCCTTCCAATTTATGGGAACCTTTCCTGCCTGGGCTTTTGCAAGATCTTGCTGCTAAAGTTGCTAAAATTATTTACTGAGCCTACTAATAATGTTTTCTATATTGAGGTCACATTGTCAGGTGCAAGAATGCATTAACAGGCTAGGCATGGGGGCTTACGCCTATAATCCCAGCACTTTGGGAGCCAAGGCAGGTGGATCTCTTGAGGCTAGGAATTTGAGACCAGCCTGGCCAACATGGCAAACTCCATCTCTACAAGAAATGAAAACAAAATTTAACTGGGCATGGTGGCACATGCCTGTAGTCCCAGCTACTGGGGAGGCTGAGGAATGAGAATCGCTTAAACCCAGGAAGTAGAGGTTGCAGTGAGCGGAGATTCCACCACTGCATTCCAGCCTGGGCAACAGAGCAAAACTGTGTCTCAATAAATAAATAAATGAATTAGTAAATAATGCAGTAAAAATAAAGCAGAGATAAAGAATACTTTAGGCATTTTAGTGGTTGGGGAGATGGATTTTCCTCTCATTCTCTAAGTTTTTGAAAATATGCTGATATCATTTGTATCATCATGAGTAAATAAACAAGTAATAAGCCTTACCAGCCTCACCTAGCCAAATAAAAGCATCTCTTTCTCTCATTAAAATTACAGTCAATTGGTAGATACAGACAAGAAAACAAATCACAGCACAAAATCATGGGTGTTTAGGTGGGAGAAGCACAGAGGATGCCTAATCCAGAGTTAGAGCTCCGCAGAGGGATACTAAGAGAAATCACTTCTAGGCTGAGAGCTGCACAATGGGAAGGAGATAAACAGGTAAAACAGGGAGACAGAAGATGCTTTTAGAAAAAGAGAATAGCATGTGGATTCTAGGTTTCAAAGCATGAAATGAATTACTGCCAATTTCTAGTTCAAGCTTTAATCGTTTCTTATCTTAATCATTCAGTGCTGTACCATCTTATGTATATACACACATTATATATACACACACATAATATATGCATATATATATTTGAGCATCTACTGTATGCCTATCATGTGTTTCCTTAGGAAGTATAGACAGGTAGATAAATGAAAGATGTAGATTAGATTAATTCTTGAATACCTGCAAGACATCAAAATATATTTTCTATTTACTACTTTTAAGTATGCTATGTTATATTTTGCATTCATTATTTCTGATCATCACACATGTAACCACCAAAAGAAACATGAAATGTAAATAGTGCCTCATTTTTTAGATGAGAAAAGTATGGCTGAGAAAGTATGGCTAAGGAGGTCAGATTGCAGGTAGGTGGCATTCTTGGTTTTCTACAAACCAGTACCAAGCTGCTGTCCCCTGCTCCCCAAATCTGAGCCCTACTCTGCTTCGTTTCACACACTGAAGAAGGCAAAACAATCCAGTGGCCAACAGGGTTGTGAATAGCACTTAAAATAACTTTCCGTGCAGTGGGAGTGTGTCACTCATGTGAGCATTTCTTTCAAATGTTAGGACAGGAGAAAAATAGGGAAGCACTGCTTCTCCATAACTACTTATGTTTCAGATACGCCCTCTGCTCTTTGAAATTCTAAAATGTATTTCCCACATTCATTTTTTTCAGGCAAAACATATAGCATAGAGCAAGTGCTAAGAAAATGTAGTAATATGAATTTTTATCTTTGAGTGCCTAAAAATATGCCAGGTACTTTTCAGTGCCCTCTATGTAATTTATATCATTAGTTTAAGTTAATGGAATTAATCAACTAATCCAATGGAAACTAATTAATCCAATGGAAACCCAGTGAAATAAGCACTATCATCCCATTTTACTGATGAGGAAATCAAGAATCAAAGACATTAAAAAATACTTTCTTAGGTTCCAGCTATCATGAAATAAAGGATATGGGGGTTTTTTTGTTTTTTTTTTTTTAAGAGAGATGGGATCTTTCTTTGATACCCAGGCTGCAGTTCAGTGGCACTGTCATAGCTCACTGCAGCCTTGAACTCCTGGACTCAAGTGATCCTCCCACCTCAGCCTCCTGAGTAGCTAGGACCACAGGTGCATGCCGCTGTACCCAGCTCCTCCATTGTATTAAGCTATTACAATAATTACAGTAATGGTGATAGTAAGAAGGATAGTGATGACAAGAGCTGTGAGTGTGTCATCTGCAGATTTTCTGGGGGCAAACCTCAGCCGTGACACTAATAGTGAACAAACTTAAATAAGCAGCTTAATCTTCATATGCTCAGTCTCCTCTAAAATGAGGGAAATAATAGAACTTGCTTTATATAGTTACTGTGGGAATTAAATGAGTTAATAGAGGTGGATCACTTTGAGCAGTGCCTGCACCTGCGTGTCAGTGTAGGTGTGGTTATTAACCCACAGGCCCATTTCAGATGTCACAGGATTTATTATAGCTTTTTCTAGATCCCCCTTTTCCCGTCCAGCACTTGCCCCAGCAGAGAGGCTTTTTTCCCGCTTGGCATTCCCTGACAGTCTAGTTTGTTCTCTTCCTAGAGAGCCATTCATGTGCTTGCTAGTATTATGGTCATTTAAATGATTTATCTTTTCTGGGGGTTGTTGGGGATGGAGTCTCTCTCTATCACCAGGGTAGAGTGCAGTAGCACGATCTTGGCTCATTGCAACCTCTGCCTCCTGAGTTCTAGCAATTCTCCTGCCTCAGTCTCCTGAGTAAATGGGATTACAGGTGTGCACCATCACGCCCAGCTAATTTTTTCTTTCTATTTTTAGTAGTGACAAGGCTTCACCATGTTGGTCAGGCTGCTCTCGAACTCCTGACCTCAGGTGATCCCCCTGCCTTAGCCTTCCAAAGTGCTGAGATTACAGGCGTGAGCCACNTTTTTTTTTTTTTTGTATTTTTAGTAGAGTCAGGGTTTCATGATGTTGGCCAGGATGATCTCGATCTCTTGACCTCTGTCCACCTCAGGCTCTCAAAGTGCTGGGATTACAGGCGTTCACCACTGTGTCTGGCCTAAATGGTTTATCTTTACTTATTCTTTGGGAACAGAGACTTTGTTTTGATTTATGTGTTGAAAGTGTGCTGGAATGAACTTGACAGAGCATTTATTAATTTCAATACTCCTGCTCCCTTGGATTACGCATAGGATTCCTATTAGAGTGCATAGTGTCTAAATCTGTGTTTTAAGGGGTAATGGTCTTCAGCCTTCCTTTCTAAAAGTCATGGTGTTAGTTTCCTGTTTAAGGCATTGTCCAAGTTAGATTATCCTCTGTTACACATATCTATAAGAAAACAAAATCTGGAAATGAAAACTCAGAAATCACTAGACTGAGTGGTAGTTGATATGCTAATTTTAACTCACGTGCTTCGTTACTGACTTCTGATTATTTATTCATGCTCAAGTTAAAGCTTAGTAGCTGCGAAGGTACTGCTGATTACCTGTGCCTCTCTTAAGACTCTGGAGCCTTAAGTCTTAAGAGCCTTAAGTCTCTGGAGTCTCTAAGACTCTGGAGGTTTCCTGTCTCTGTGGCTGTCTTCCTTCACTATTAGAGTGATAAGTGTTGATGGAAGATAACACAGCCCTAGCAGTTCCTTTTTCACATATGGTGTTTGTTTCTATTAACAAATTATGATATACCCATTTATCTTTTAAACAGTATTTCTGGAGATCTAACCAGTAAGCTTTAACCTAGAGCAAAACACTGAAGAAATGTAACCCGTTAATACAATGTGGCCCCTTCTCACTAGACTTTGCCACTTGCTATTACCAACCAAAACACACTCCCAGGTTTTATCAGTTTACGTATGCTATCAGTAAGTTTATATTCAGAAGTAAGTCCGTATATAGTATTCAGTGGCTTCTGAATTGCAATGATGCCTCTACACATTTAAACTTTTCCAGTAATTACATGTGAAAGCTTGCTGCTTCAGTCATTCCATACCTCTCTCAATTAAATTAGCTTGACATTAATTAATTGTTCTTATTTTCCCAGCCAGGGCATTTTCTGATCTATGTCCAGGTCTCTTTTAACTCCAGCAAAGCTTCTTTGTAACTCCCTTACCAACTAGAACAGAAAAGCCTCTCCATATGAGCCCTCATTGCTCAAATGAACAGAAGATCCAAAAAACACAATGTAACGGACGCTTTACCTCCCAGTTGGATGCCCATATCCCCGCACCTTTAATGCCCTTCATACTCCTCCTCATTTTCAGTCAACAGGTGGCAATGCCACTTTCCTTAGGTAAAATTAAAGTTATGCAGGGCTCTGGCAGATCTGCTTTTAACAACAAACACTTAGAAGAGATCGTCTTTAATAATTCCTTCAAAAGAAGATTATACCTTTGAATACAACTACTGGGGAAAAAATAAGTGAGTACCACCCTGATATTGGAAGTCCTCAGAGAAAGTGAGTTTGCTGGGAGTCATCACTGTGAACTGCATGATCCATAAATGTCACAAGAATCTTCAGTTGATGGGCCATCAGAATAAACACCTGATCTCACATTTTGCATAGATTCTGGCTGGCAGTGGAGGACCTGAAAAAAAGGCCTATTAAAGAAGTGCCCTCAAGAGTTCAGGAAATATGGCAAGAATTTCTGGCTCCGGGAGCCCCCAGTGCCATTAACTTGGATTCAAAGAGTTATGACAAAACCACACAGAACGTGAAGGAACCTGGACGATACACGTTTGAAGATGCTCAGGTGGGTGCATGGTGGGCCTCACATCACAAACGTGCTTCTGAGAAGTTGATAGTTCGATATATTCATTTTATTTTCATTATAAATGGCAGCTGTTTCTAAGATTTTCAATTTAAATAACTGTAAAATAACTCTCACTGATCTAGGAAGGAACAAAGACATAGTTTTTTAAATAGTTTTTAAAGGCTGGGAATATTTTCTTTTACTTTTTCTTTTTTTTGAGACAGAGTCTCACTGTGTCACCAGGCTGGAGTGCAGTGGCACGATCTCTGCTCACTGCAACCTCCGCCTCCTGGATTCAAACGATTCTCTTGCCTCAGCCTCCCGAGTAGCTGGGATTACAGGTATGGGCCACCATGTCCAGCTAATTTTTGTATTTTTAGTAGAGACCGGGTTTCACCATGTTGGCCAGGATGATCTCGATCTCTGGACCTCGTGATCTGCCCGCCTCGGCCTCCCAAAGTGCTGGGATTGCAGGTGTGAGCCACTGTACCCAGCTAAGCCTGGGAATATTTTCTAAGTTTGAATATTTTTATGTGAAGGGGCATATATGAAATATTTGAAAACTTTTACTTCATTTTCTACTCTGTTTGTCCCCCAATAAGTGAGCAAACACTATCTAATGATGACCCCATCTAAGTAAAAAAAAAATTTTAATATTTTTTTTAAAGATTTATCATCTTTAAGGCATCTTCAATATAGAGATCCTAAGACTCTGACATTCCTAATTATTCATTATTATAAATTATTCAAACTGTATTAGTTTAAACTTTTGTCAAACTCAACCCAGTTTTGTCTGTGGTGAAAAAATCAAATTGTAAATTCTGATGTTTATTAATTTTTCAAGTTAATTATTTAGCCTACAGAAAGAAAAAAAAAGAAAACTGATTCTAACTTCCTAAGACAAAGTTTTAGTAATCTTTTCTCAAACTGGATCTTAATTCCCTCTGTAGAAACAACTTGAATTTCTGCTTTCTCTCAAAAAATATTGATACTCAAGAAGAAAAATAAACTTGTAATGAGGGAATAGTGTTTCCTAATAATGTGGTTTTTTAAATATATATTTTATTTTATTTTTGGAAACAGGGTCTCTCTTTGTTACCCAGGCTGCAGTATAGTGGCATGATCGTGGCTCACTGTAGCCACGACCTCCTAGGCTAAAACAATCCTCCCACCTCAGTCTCCCAAGTAGCTGGGACCACAGGCATGCACCACCATGCCTGGCTAATTTTTTTATATGTTTTGTAGAGACAAGGTGGGTCTCCCTATGTTGCCCAGGCTGGTCTCCAGCTGCTGGGCTCAAGCAGTCCTCCCACCTTAGCCTCTCAAAGTGTTGGAATTGCAGGCATGAGTCACTGTACCCTCTCCCTAATGATGTGTCGAAGTTGGTTTTTAAATCAGAACCTGCATACTTTATAATTTCTTAAACTTCTTTTGGAGAAGAATATTAATTCTAAAAAGTACCTTTAAAAAACACACACACACATTACTAAAATAAAATACAGATGACGAAGAGTGAGATACACAAATATCCTTTCTTATTTCCACTCTCTGTAGAAAATATATTTCCCCTTGGCTTTCATTTAAAAAAAATCAGCAACTGTGTAGAAAACTAACATGGATTTTAACAGCTAACTGGATACCTATCACATGTGGTTCAGCCGTGGTCTCCGATGTAGAAATAATTACACTCTGGAGAGACACATGACAGAGAGCAGGCCAGAAATTCTGGCCCTATTGCTCACTTCTCTGCTGATTTTTCTTTCCTTCAGTCCAAGATAAAATGTCAAGCATCTTTGTAGAGCCAGCAATGTGTAAAATGTTTGGAATGTCCTTCCTGAGATTTAAAAAAGAACTTTTTTTTTTTTTTTTTGGTTATCAGTGTCATTTAAAAATATTCTTGCCTAATAGGATCCTCTTTTCTTAAAGAAAAAATAATATTATCTATAGAAAACATTACCACTCGGCCCTAGATTTTTCAGTTAAGCTCAGATATTTAATTCTAGTTTGTGTGTGTGTGTGTGGTTTTAAAAGAAATCCTATCTTAAGGTAAATTGCCTGGGTTCTGATTTCAGCTTTGCTCTGCGACCACTTCTCCATGCCTCAAAATTTCTTCATCTTGTAAAATGGACGCAATGGTTACCAATCCCATAGACGCTGTGTAAGGGTTAAATTACCTAATATCGAAAAGCACTTAAAAAGAGTACCTGCCGTATACCCAAGTATATTTGAGCACTTGCTATGCACCCCCATGCTTCGCTACACATTTATTATTCCTTTAATCATCACAACAATACTATTTTTTAGATTAGAAAATTAAGGATCAGAGAGATGAAAATTGGCCTAAATGTATTCTATTTGTAAGTGGTAGTTCTTGAGCAAGGTAGGATCTGAATCTTAGAATGCTTAACTCCAAAGTCAGCCATTTGCCTACTTTTCAAACAAATTCCCATATAGTTCCAAACTTAAAAAATTTTTGAAGATTCACCCTTGGGCTAGGTCTTGAGACTTAATCCTGAATGTCTTTAAATAGATTTAGAGTAACTTCAAATGATTGCTGTTATGTTTAAGACCAGAGAACTGGAGTCATTTTTTAAAACCTATTTTCTAGGGCCAGGAGCAGTGGCTCACGCCTGTAATCCCAGTACTTTGGGAGGCTGAAGCAGGTGGATCACCTGAGGTCAGGTGTTCAAGACCAGGCAGGCCAACATGGTGAAGCCCCTGTCTCTACTAAAAATACAAAAATTAGCCAGGAATGCTGGCCAGTGCCTGTAATCCCAGCTACTCAGGAAGCTTAAGCAGGAGAATTGCTCGAACCTGGGAGCTGGCGGTTGCAATGAGCCAAGATCATGCCACTACACTCCAGGCTGGCAGCAGAACAAGACTTTGTCTCAAAAAAAAAGAAAAAAAAACATATATTTTCTTCAAGCAACAACAACAAAAAAAATTGGGACATCCAGAATACTCTCCAATAGTTTGAAGCTCTACACCTAACTGATATTTCACTAGACTAGGAAGATCAAGGCACATGTAAGCTTCCTGAGCTTCAGTAGACGAGAGTAGAATCTCCCTAGATTGGGTCAAGATTGAATTGAATGAGTACCTTTTTTCTTTCTTTGACTTCTTTATCTACCAAAATTCATCATCAAAACAGAATTTTGCAAACTTCTTAGGGGTGAATGATCCAATATTTACCTAAGGTGTCACTGAATAAGTAATAAAAAAGAGCACACAGATTTGGAGATTTAGCAATTAAATGTCACAAAATTTATTTTGGGACTTGTGCTCTGACCCAAAGTGGGTGTGGAAGACAATTTTCCATGCAATTTTGTACCAAAGAGATGATTTGATTCATCTGGGCAGTTGGCACCCTCCCAGTAAATATAGAGGCCAAAGGCATCCGGGATGATTACTCAGTCTGACTTCACATTACCCACTTCAGGCCTAGAGTAATTTTAAGAGACAGTGAATTTAGTTATATTCTCTAGTGATCTATATAAGTCAGTAACTTGATCTGAAGTTATTTTACAACATCTTGTTAACCAAATTCCTTTTTTTTTTTTTTGAGACGGAGTTTCGCTCTTGTTACCCAGGCTGGAGTGCAATGGCGCGATCTCGGCTCACCGCAACCTCCGCCTCCTGGGTTCAGGCAATTCTCCTGCCTCAGCCTCCTGAGTAGCTGGGATTACAGGCACGCGCCACCATGCCCAGCTAATGTTTTTTGTATTTTTAGTAGAGACGGGGTTTCACCTTGTTGACCGGGATGGTCTCGATCTCTTGACCTCGTGATCCACCCGCCTCAGCCTCCCAAAGTGCTGGGATTACAGGCTTGAGCCACCGCGCCCGGCCTCCAAATTCCTTTTTTTTAATGACCGGATGTGATTTCCTTCCTCAGTAGCTCCTAAACCAATTTAAACAATGATCCATGAATGAGATAATGAATTTGAAGATCTAAATGTCCTGTAAACAGAAGGTATTCTAACCAACATTGTTATTACTGTTACTGTTTTTGTGCTGCTACTAGATTTGGTCTCTATTATTACTTTTCCCAAGAAATACTAAAGAAGCACCTCAACCATTATTTCTTTTTAGGAGCACATTTACAAACTGATGAAAAGTGATTCATACCCACGTTTTATAAGATCCAGTGCCTATCAGGAGCTTCTACAGGCAAAGAAAAAGGTATTGTTTTTTTGTGAGTTGTTTTCTCTTGACCTAGTTCTCAGTTATAATTATTTGGAGTAATTACCTCTGCTGAATCCAGAGTATTGGACTAATGGTAAGTGAACATACTCCAAGACCCTCCCCCAAACCTTTGCATTTTATAAGGGCTATTTAAGTTGTTTTTGTTTGTTTATTGTTTACTGTATTACTTTCTGTTTGTTTGTTTCTGCAGATGTTCATGCTTTGCAAAATTTATTAGAAGCTTGTTTTCATGTTTCATGTTAGTCTTCTGTATGCCTAGTTTCATGGAATCAAAATTAAAAAAAAAAAAAAAAGAAAGTAACAATGTCATTAGGTCGAAAACTTGAAGAGGGGTTTCTTTGTTTAGTAAGCTAGAAGGTATGTTTTGAACCACAGACCTCATAACTGAAAGTAGACTCACCTTTTTCAATAATAGATGACAAAATATAGGAATGTTTGCTTCTGAATATTTTCATTTGGCATTTATCCTGAATCACTTAATATCCCTGAGATGAATTTTAAACACCTAGAATGGTAGCCAAGCAGATTATAGGAGCATTGTAGTAGACCTCATTATTCAATAATGTTAATAATCAATGTCTCTCTTGTTCATAACTCCTTAGGTAGTCAATAGAACAGGGAAGAGAAAATCTGGACATCAGTATCAACATCATTATTTTTTATCTTAAAATAGTTCATACCTTCTTGAAATTCTGAGTTTAAATTGTAATTTTGTGTAATTCATGATTATCATGCAGGCTAGTAAGATTTTTAAAAGCCTTTACAACTGGCAATGGATGCTTTGTAGTAACACCATCCACTACAGCAGTCACTAGCCACATGAGACTGCTTACATCTTAGTTAATTAAAATTATATAAAGTTCCAGCCAAATTTCAAGTGCTCAATAACCACAGCTAGACGCTTCTGTATTGGACAGCATAGAATGAAATTTCCATCCTTTTGGAAAGTTCTATTAGACATTAATACTCTATAGAATTATGTTGTCAACAGAAATTTTTTTCTGATAAAAGTTTTGAGGATACTCTGAGGATATGCTGCCAGACTTTTAAGTATTTAGGCTTTGCAAATGTCACTATAAAGGCTTCACATATTTACTTCATTTCGGCTTAATTTGATTTTGCTTGAATCACTCCATTTCGTTTGTACAAGGAAAGTATCTGGTGTTAGCACTAATGAAAGCAGAGCCCCATGTCCTTTGAGAAGAAGTCTCCCTTGGTGGCTCTCCCACCTCCGTGCGCACTCTGATTTAGAACATGGATTTGGTGTTGCATCATTTCATTATCCTGTCTTTTTCTGCTGTTTTCCTTGCTTTCTTTTTTTGTTTTCAACCTTCCCTTATTTCCCTTCACCCTATCCTACCCCACATACGTTAAGTCTGGAAACTCTATGGATCGCAGAACATCTTTTGAAAAATTTGCACAGAATGTGGTAAGTTTTATTTTTTTGAGGAATTATGAATCATTAAGTCCAATGAAATTTTTTCAATTTCCCTATTTCTAGCCCTGATGCCCACCTTGATTTCTTGATAACAGCAAAAGTGTTTCTTTTATTCAAATTCAGAACTTCCTGTTTCCTGCTTAACTTTCTGTCCCATCCCCTTCCAGAGTAGAAAAAGATGTTATATGAGAACAAGTATCTGTACAGAACTAAAGTTTGGAAGGAAGTTTATATTACGATATATAAAAGGAAGGAATAATAATTATTCTTTATATTTTTATTTTTATTCCTTATATTCCTTTCTTTATGAAAAATAGTGCATGCATTTCTATGCTCTTTCCCTTAGCCCTTCCTGAGACTTAAAAGATTAAGAACAGTGAGAGTTGTGTGCTTTTTCCTTCTGCAGAGAAAAAATGATTTACCAAGCAGTTTAAAGTTAAAGATTTTATGAGTGGTGGTTGGTGAAAAGATATGCCCCACCAAAGACCCACTAGCCTGCCTTTCTTATTCCTTATTTTTCAGGAAGGTGCTGAAAACTTTGCATAAATCACCCGAGAAAACAGTAGTTTTCTCTACCTGTGTTTTCTCAGTATCTTGCCATGTGTTCTGATGATATATATTTGTTTGTAAGATTCTTTTTTTTTTTTTGTATTGTGCCAGTACCTTTGGAACTTTCTGACATTGTGTAAGCTCAAACTAAAGCCTTCAACACATTTATTTTTATAGGGCAGAAACATCCCTATTTTCCCATGCCATAAAAACTGTACACCAACACTGAGGGCCAGCACTAACCTGTTATGAAAAGAGGTAGAAAAATCTTGGTTTATACTCAAGTTTGTCTGCATTGTCTGTTGAGCTGTGTGGTTAGCTCCATGCTGCTGTATGTGTGTGTTGTGGCTTTTGCTGTGATGGCCAGTTCAGTGGAGTTATGTGTGTGGAAATGTGAGCCAACTGGATTCAACAAAGATATGGCTTTTGTTTCCTTCAAGGATCCTTGTGGTGGGAATGTTATTCAGTTCTACTTGTGAATTATCATTGCAACAGTACACAGAGTATTTGAAAGAACAGTATATATTCCTGTGAACACTATCTATTCCTATGAATATTCAATGTGGTTGCATCAATTAAAGGGATGGAGAATGACAGACTCCAGGAATTAATCACATTGTATACGAAATTTTGGTTGGCACTATTGGAACCTCTGTTCTTTAATATAGAATTTTCTGAAGCATGCCTCATAAGCCACCGTGGGGTAATAAGGACAATGTCAAAAAATTCTCAAAGATTTTGCTGGAGAAAGTGACTATCAGATATTGTAAGGTACTCTGTGTATTGTTTAAGAAGCATTTCGAATTAATCCTTTTCAAACATAATGCTGACAGAATGTGTGGTCTCGAAATTCTAATGGAAATTTCTGTGATATAATTTAAAATAGTGATGTAAGCTGGGGAAGAAGGAAAGGGGAAGTCAAATGGTTGTCTTTCTTCCAACGTCATATCTAACCCACTTGTCAGACTCTTAAAATAGCACCATATGGTCTCACACTGCAAACTTTAAGAAACAACCAATAGGAAATAAAGGGAAGGGAGGACTGCTCATCCACACCTTCACTCAAAATTCACACAAATGCCACCTCTATTCTAAAACGTGGGCTATGTCTTGGGACCATGTAGAAAGCATAGACTGGCAGCCATGTCCAACCCTTTGAATGCAAGGACTTTTTTGCTTATCTGTGGTGGTGGATATTATAAAAATTACGCACAGACCTTTTTTTTAAGATTATCAGCTATCATTAGTGTCAGTATATGTTATGTGTGGTCCAAGATAATTCTTCTTGCAATGTGGCCTAGGAAAGCCAAAAGGTTGGACATCCAGGGTAGAGCTGGATTGCAACCCAGTGGTATAAACAAAATGTTAGGATGTACAAGGGGAAAAAAAACAATTTCTATTGGGTGTTAGGGTGATGAGGGAGGGCCAGTATGTAATCTGAGAATTCCCGGAAGTAATATTTAACTGGATTTGTAGAATTTCAGTAGACCAAAAAGAGCAACCACCTTCTTAAAGAGAGGTTAAAAAAAAAATGGAATTATTGAAGGAAAACAAGTACCTTCCATACACACACACACACACACACACACACGCCACAATAATAATTTTCAGATTTTCAGACACTGTTGTTTAGTGTGAATCCTTTTCCATCCAGAAAAATAAAATGTGATCTTTGTTATTTAGTACCTTTATTTGGGTGTTATTTTGAATAAATGGAGTAAGGAAATTAGAAAAGGTCTCTGAATTTCCCCATGGTTTAATGTTCCATATTTTATAACTTAAGGATCAGCAGCTGTATCAAGCATCTTAGGTCTTCACATCCTAAATTTTATGAGGCATCTTTATAGGTTCAATAAAATGATTTAACATAAGATAAAGAATGAGTGATTTTTATCATAATCAGATAGACTTAATGGAGTAAAGACAGAATTTATGTAAAGATTTTAAAGGAATCTTCTACACAGGTTGCTCTGGTACATACACGGAGGCTACATGGTCAACAGTATCCAAGAAATAAATGGAATTTCTTAAATTTCCTAAACAAGTATGTAGTCTAGGAAAATAATGTGGGAAAATGAGTCAACAACTCACATTCTTTGAGTATCTGCCATGTACCGGGCTCTGCACTGGGCACTTATAGTATTATCTAATTTAATTTAATCCATATGCTGACTCTGTAAGGTAGGTATTATTATGCCCATGATTTTCCCCATTTTATAGGTAAAAAATTTGAAAAGTCAAAGGAGGTGCATAATTTTTTCAGAGGCACATAGTTAGTGAAGGAGCCGGGACTGACTCCAAATGTATTTTGTTCCCTGATGCTATTTCCAAGGATCCACCCTGCTCTTTGACATTCTCACAACTGACAAAAAATAAATAAATCTTGACACCTGATGACACCCTCCTCCCCAGTCGGAATCCATTTCCAATTCGTGCCTATTTTAGTAAGTTGATTTACATGTTCCAGACTAGGGTTTTTATAACCGAGGTTAGAAAAATGGCATTGTTTTTGTTTCACCCCAGAGACAAAAATATTTTGCTAGTCAGCCATTCCAGGGAGGTTTTGTTAGTTACCCAGACTCATAAACACATACTGGTACTTTAGAGAAAAATTATAATAAACATCTGAGGATTGCATTGCACTTTCACTCGTCCAAAAAATATGGCTTCCTTTTTGTTTGTTTTGTTGTTGTTTTGGTCATCGTTCACATGCACAACAATCCCGGGAGGTGGTCAGGCAGGTGTCACCTCCTTTTCACAGACAGAAAAATGGGGGAATGGTGAGAGGAGCTCACCTTTGCCGTGTCTCAGCTGTTGAGTGTTACAGCCGGAACCGGAAGCAAGCTTTGTTTTTTTACTTTAAATCCATTACTCTTTATAGATTACTCTCATTCTTTTCATTAATCCTAAAATGGGTAGGATAAAAAGAACTCACATTTGTGTAATGCCCACATTGTGATTTGCTGTCTCAAGAAAGCTCCTTTTCATTTCTTGTTGTTTACTCTCTTATTTCTTTATTTTTCTTGCTGTCAGAGAAGTCTCTTAAGGTTGGTGTTTCAAGGGTTACTCTGTCCTTTCATACCTTTAAATGTTATTTTTATTAAGTTGACTTTATTCTCTTTCAATAAAGTTCATAGGCTTTAAGAATTATGAAAATTATTTTCTTCATCACCATCATCAAATCTGACACCACTTTTTCAACCATTAAAATATCGTAGCATCTGCTGGGTGAGGTGGCTCACACTTGTCATCCCAGCTCTTTGGGAGGCCAAGGCCAGTGGATCACCTGAGATCAGGAGTTCTAGACCAGCCTGGCCAATATAGTGAAACCCCATCTCTACTACAAATACAAAAATGAGCCAGGTGTGATGGTGCATGCCTGTAATCCCAGCTACTCAGGAGGCTGAGGCAGGAGAATTGCTTGAACCCCGGAAGCAGAGTTTACAGTGAGCCAAGATCGCACCATTGCACTCCATCCTGGGCACCAAAATGAAACTCTGCCTCAAAAATAGGATAAGAAAAGATGATAAGAAAAACCATAACATCTGTCTGCTACACAGACATTAAAGAGGGACAGATAGGAAACAAGGGAAAACAGGATAGGATGACTGATTAGCCACACCTTCAATCAAGATTCATAATCAATGCCAACCATATGTGACTCACCTCCTGTCTTTACTTTGTGTGAAGTGGAAATTACATCAGCCTGACTCTGGGCTACAAAAGTCGTAAAGTGAAAATGAATATTAGGGAGTATTAATGTTGAATGCCTAGGGGTTCACCTAATCTAATCTCTGTTGGGAAATATTTTCACCCTCTCCTAATGAAGACAATTATCTGTAGAGGCTTTAAAAGAATCAATAGAAAAAAGATGATGCCTCCTTGCCCGTCCCATCCCCTCTGTCCTGGTGTATGGGTGCTAGTGCACTGAGCTACTAACTGTGCACTGGAGACTGCAGGGAATGACAAGAAACGGTGGCAACTCCGTGAGAGAAATTTAACAGGAGTGGGTCGACTCTGAAGTCAGTTGATCTTTAGGATCAAATCTGTTTTGTTGTTGTTGAGACACAGTTTCACTCGTCACCCAGGCTGCAGTGCAGTGGTTCAATCTTGGCTCACTGCAATATCCACCTCCCTAGTTCAAGCAATTCTCTGGCCTCGGCCTCCTGAGTAGCTGGGACTACAGACACTCACCAACACACTCGGCTCATTTTTTGTGTTTTTAGTTGAGACGAGGTTTCATCATGTTGGCCAGGGTTGTCTCGAACTCCTGACCACAAGTGATCTGCCCACCTCGGCCTGTCAAAGTACTGGGATTACAGGTGTGAGCCGCTGTGCCTGGCCCAAGTCTGTTTTTAACTGTGTAACTCAATTGTTGAAATGTTGATAGGAGAAAATGTAAACATAAACCCTCTTTTATGAAATTTAAAACTAAGAGGATACAATGCTTAGTTTTTTTTTAGAATGTTCTTTTGGTTACATAAAATTAAATGATTTATCTAAACCCACTATGGAATCACTGGTTAATACAACCTTATTCAGATTATATAAGTGGTAACATGGTAAAAAGAGCCTGGGTGAAGGAATTTGGTGTGTTTCTATTCAGGTTTGAAACCTAGTCCTATATTTTCTCACCATGTGAATTTTAAAAAATCATTGAAGGCTGGGCACAGTGGCTCATGCCTGTAATCCCAGCACTTTGGGAGGCTGAGGCAGGAGGATAGCTCTAGTCCAAGTGTTCAAGACCAACCTGGGCAACATGGCGAGACCCTGTCTCTACAAAAATAATAATAATTATAATAACAATTTTCAAAAAGCATTTAAACTGCTGAACCTCTCTTTCTTCACCTCTAGACCACTCTCTCTACCCAGACATAGCTACAATTAGCATTTATTAATATGAAAACATTATATTAATAAATATAAATATTTAAGAATTTAATTATATTTAAATATTCTTTTGAAACATTCTTTATTCACTTAAAATGCATTGTAAATGTCTTCCAAATAATTGGCTCTTCTCCTACAAGATTCTACTTATTAACCACGCAAAATTCCTTTGAGTGGATATGCCCTATAATTTGTCTTACCATCTATTAATAGACATTTAGGTTGTTGCTTATGTATTTATTCATTGCTTTTATAGGTTATAGTATGATAAAATCCAAGTTATATATTGATTTTCTTTTCATAAAACATTGAACTGCTTAGTTAACTGGAATGTAAATTTACAAGAGAAGAGGTATCTATCTCTTTTTCTCTGTTTTGTATCTTTATTTTTCCTTAATGCAAGAGCATACACTAGAAGGAAAAATAACTTATTCTGGAAGGTGGGAATCAGATGTTGTATTCTTCAGATGTTGTATTCCTGATTTCCAAAACCAGTGTATTACCCATTAATAACAGACCTCCACTACCAATTAGTCTTTAGTCAGTGAAGAACTGTAGCTACTTTCCGGGAAACTAAAATTGTTTAATTTAAGACACTGTTGAAGACAGTGGATGGTTTCCAGACCCTGGTCAAATGATTTTTTTTTTTTTTTGAGACGGAGTTTCGATCTTGTTACCCAGGCTGGAGTGCAATGGCGTGATCTCGGCTCACCGCAACCTCTGCCTCCTGGGTTCAAGCAATTCTCCTGCCTCAGCCTCCTGAGTAGTTGGGACTACAGGCACACGCCACCATACCCAGCTAATTTTTGTATTTTTAGTAGAGATGGGGTTTCACCTTGTTGATCAGGATGGTCTCGATTTCTTGACCGCGTGATCCACCCGCCTTGGCCTCCCAAAGTGCTGGGATTATAGGCTTGAGCCACCGCACCCGGCCGGTCAAATGATTTTTAACTTGATTTTTATTAAATGTAAAATCTAGTGTGAAATTTCACTCCATCCTCTAATAGCCACCAAGACTGTGAGCTGGGAACTACCCTCTGCATGCAGTGTAAACCTGTGAATAATACAGATGCCACGTTTGGGAAACACAGACCCAGCCCAGCTATGGAGCCAGGGTAGGAGCAGGGTAGTACAGTATTGAATCCTCTTGGGCCGTCCCTCAGCTGCCCATTCCTGGCACGTTTGGGCTGGACCTTGGTTCTGTTCAGGGTTGAGCCATGTCACTCCTGGCTGAGCACTTTGGACTTTATAATTGGACCTACACGCACAGTAGTGTAAATAGGCTATTTTGGAAAGGGTCCTGGAACACCTAAAAAGAAAACGTATAAACTTGCCACTGGATTTGTTCCCCTTAAATAATACCAATAAAGAAAACTGACCTGGTGGCATCTGCTACATTTATAGCATTGTTTTTATATACCATTATACTAGTTTCTAAATCATTCATTCATCAACCTGTATTCAGTTTTGATCAAGTGTCGGGTTGTGTGATACTCTTTTGTGCTTAAAAAAGACAGCTTGACTGTCCATACTTTCACTTCCCTTGATATCAGTTTCTACCACAATAAAGTAGAGACAACCTTAGAGTATTCAGAAAGGTCATTTTCTAGATGATGTATATACTAATGAAGCTGTAGGCATGGTAAGCGCTCCACGGAGTGAGTCAGACCCTCAATTTACATAAACACCGTCATAACGAAGCAGATTATCGGCTTTGCAAAACATTCATCATAGGACACAAGCAGACTGGGAACTTATGAGAAGGAAGTTTTGATTTTATATCTCTGCCTCTGTGAATTTACCTTAAAGAAAGACTTTGTGCATATTCTTTGGTGGTTGAGTGCTGTGGATTCTGTTGCTTGGGATTACAGATACACTAATATAGGTAAACTCTGCTGAAAAATGCCGACTACAGCCAGGTGCGGTAGCTCACGCCTGTTATCCCAGCACTCTGGGAGGTTGAGGCCGGCAGATCACAAGGTCAGGAGTTCGAGACCAGCCTGGCCATTATGGTGAAACCCTGTCTCTACTAAAAGTACAAAAATATTAGGCGCGTGTGGTGGCGGCACCTGCCTGTGATCCCGCCAACTCAGGAGGCTGAGGAAGGAGAATTGTTTGAACCTGAGAGGCGGAGGTTGCAGTGAGCTGAGATCGTGCCATTGGGCAACAGAGCGAGATGCTGTCTTAAAAAAAAAATTCCTACTACACCTTCAGTGAAAATAATTTATAAACTGGTCATTGAGTTTCCCCACCGTAGATATTACCAGCAAGCACATGAAGTAAGTCTGCTCAAAGATGAACTATTTTTCTCTTCTTTCTTCTGCGGTGGACCTGAAACCATCTCATTTGTCATTCTGTAGTTGGCAGATATGGCTATCCATCTTATTTTATTGAAACTGGAGGTGATGATGACTTGCCTGAGAAAGCAATTTTCGTTTCGCTGCAGCATGATGTAAATCGATCAGTGGGCAGTGTATCAGACCATGTAGCCTAATTTAGTTTGGCCAATATATCTTCATTTTTCCCCTGGTAGCATCGTTAGTTCTTAAGTTGCTGCTCAAGTTCTGTGAGCCCTGAATTGTATCATGGGTTTTTGTCATAGAGTGTCCAGTGCAGCCCTGGGGTTCCTAAGGAATGCTGTGGGACTGCTGAGTACACACTCCCCCAAGTGGGAAATGTCCTCCCTGCAGCTACGTATGCCAGGGACATAAGTTTCTATAGCATTTCCCAAAGTACTGTTCCCAAAGCACATTTCCCACAGTACTCTTCCAATAAATATGAAGTTTTGGGTTTATGCCAGGAGCTATGAGACCTCAGCCAGAGACCAGCCTGGGGGCTCTGTATGATAACTTACAACCCAAGGGCACCCATGTATTCAAGCACCACTGGAGTCTTTTATCCAACAACAACAACGAAAAAGAAAACAGTTATTGGGAACCTACTGTTTGCCAGGCTCTTTGTTCTCAGAATGGATAGCTAAGACAAAGCCCCTGCTCATAGGAAGCTTACACTTTGCAAGAGGACAGATATGAACACAAATTACCACTCCGGGGATACTACTAACATGTGTGCCTAAGCTGGTTCATTCTGCTCATGCACGTTAACTGTTCAGTGAACACATCTGGCTTTCCACTTAGTTCCTTAATATAAATGATGATAGTTTTTCTTAAAGCAGTGCAAAGTAGGCAGGGAGAGGAAGAGGCCTAAGCAAGTGGCCTATCTACTAAATAGTGGGGCAGCTGGCACTGCAGGAGAGAGAGACAGAGCAAAGGTGGCACCAGAAAGAGGATCTGAAGACGGCAAATTCAGGCAAGGACTGCTGTGGAGGTTGCCAGAGAGAGAAACAGAGCACAGAAGAAGGTAATCAAGGACATAGCCTGTGCTCTGGATTTACACATGGGCCATCTTCATCTACGCCGCAGTGAGGACAAGCTAGGAGGATCTCAGGATATGTTTGCAGCATCAGATTACTGTCGTAATCTGCACATCAGATGATAATAACAAAAACGTGGGTGGTAAAATAGAAGAAATGAAGGAAGAAGAAGACTTGTAGCACCAATAAACTTTTCAAACCATTTTTGAACCAAGTTTGCTGGAATACTTGACAACAGAAAAATAAATGTCACACAGTCTCACTTCGAACTCATATTATATGACCATTAGCTCATTATATTGCATTATCACTTTGATTTTATTTGAAGCTATTTGAATTTGAATTATGATTCAAAAATGATCGGAATCTCATATTAGGGTACAAAATTGTAGCTCAGTAAGGCAAGGAGATGTAGGACTTATCTCTTATATGTAATATAATCTCAGCATTTCAACATTTGGCAAAGTACCTTGCAGATGGCCAACTCTCAGTCTCAATTATGTCACTGAGTTAAACAGCATTGAATAGAATGAAAAAGAGCTTAGCAGAATTTCATCAATATTCTAAAGGGTAATATTTGCACATTATTTTTAGGTTTGTTTTAAATATCTAGGGAAAAGATGAATGGACCTTAAGTTGATAAGGTTTGGGTTTATTAAGATATCCAAATTTAATTTCCATCAAAAGCAGAGTCATATATTAATTATTTCTAGTTGTGAGGTCACTCACTAGGCAGCCTGTGTCATCACGAAGATGACTTCCTCCTTTTCTCTCGCCTGTTCTAAAGATGCATGTAGCATCGTACGTGTTCATTAGCATTCTTTTGTGAACCATCTTTCAGAAAAGAAAGCCATTCATACTGATGACGAGCTGTGGGTGTAATTTTTACTTTTCCATAATTGTGCTAATACCCAGAAAGCAATAACACTAAAACAGACCATCCGAAATGGCTATACATTAGATGTCTTTCCCTAAATGGCATGCATCTATAAGCATGGATGTATTATGTGTATATTTGCAGACACCCTGCTGCATTTTTCATTTGTTTTTGGCTGATACTATACACGAGCCCAGATTGGGCAAAATCTCATGCCCTCTTCAATGTGCACCATGTTTTAATGGCTGTTGTCATTGTCTTTGTCAATGGCCAGTATCTAAGAAAAACAGGAGCACACGTTGGACAATCCTAAATACACCACTTATACCTGTAATTTCAACCAGCAGAACCCATTACTAAAATAGGCTGTGGCCGTTATTGGAAATTTAAAGCACATTATCTAGAATGCTCTATTATTTCTGGGGAAAAACAAGTTCATCCATCAGTTTTTTGCCTCTTCAGGTCATGCATATTTTATGTTGGTATTAAAGATGTTTTTCATCTGTTTCATCAGCCAAAAATAAATTACTCAATGCACATGGGCTCAGTTACTACAAAGGAGAATAACAAGCTTCTATTACCAACACTGTTCACCTAAAACAGACATGTTAATATCTAGCAAGAATATATTCCTAATACGAGATAGAAAAGATTATTGTGGCCAGGTACGGTGGCTCATGCCTGCAATCCTAACACTTTGGGAGGCTGAGGTAGGTGGATCACAAGGGAGTTCGAGACCAGCCTGGCCAACGTGGTGAAACCGCATCTCTACTAAAAA
>NW_016107390.1:6589008-6622434 GCF_001604975.1 Cebus imitator
GTAATCCCAGCTACTTGGGAGGCTGAGGCAGGAGGATTGCTTGAACCTGGGAGGCAGAGGTTACAGAGTGCCATTGCACTCCAGCCTGGGCAACAATGTGAGACTCCATCTCAAAAAAAAAAAAAAAAGATTATTGTGAGAGCTTTCTCTTTTCTGACTGTAAAATGTAAATCTTCGTTAGAAATAAAGCTTGGAGGTGTAAGGAAACAGAGCACTTAGACAAAGCATTTTTTAGTAAAGCAAATTGACTTCTGCGCAGGAGGGTGCTTCTTGTATGACTGGTTGCTAGGAAAGCAATTTGAACCAAGAGAGTAGAAGTCTTTATTTTCAATGTAACTTTTGCCTTTGTGTTTCTTCTTTATTGGTCGGGTTGGACTATACAATATATACTTATTGGCTAGACATTTAAACTTTTTTAGGTAAGGTGGATGTGAAGAGGAAGGAGTTGTCTGCAGTGAACTAGAGAGCTAGTTTTTTAAAAAAAATAAGGAAAGGAACTACTATGCAGTCATAAAAAGGATGAGTTTATGTCCTTTGCAGGGACATGGATGAAGCTGGAAACCATCATTCTCAGCAAACTGATGCAAGAACAGAAAACCAAACACCTCATGTTCTCACTCATAAGTCAGTGTTGAACAATGGGAATACATGGACACAGGGAGGGGAACATCATATATCCGGGCCTGTCAGGAGGTGGGGGGCTAGGGGAGGGATAGCAGGGGGAGGGGTATTGGGGAGGGATAGCATTAGGAGAAATACCTAATGTAGATGACAGGGTGATGAATGCAGCAAACCACCATGGCACATGTATACCTATGTAACAAACCTGCATGTTCTGCACATGTACCCCAGAACTTAAAGTATAATAAATAAATTTAAAAAAACAAAAAGGAAAGGAATGCGAGCCGGTGTGAATAACACCACTGGTGCTGTGTGCTTGGGCATGTAGGAAAGTTAGAAAGAAGAAAAGGGGAAGAAAGTGGGTGGAAATGGAAATTAAGGAATAAAAGATTGAGCAGGCTGTTTGAAGAGAAACTTTCTTCAAGGTACTTTCAGAAGATATTGAGAATGATAACATTTTTGGAGTTTCAGAATTGAAAAGGAACTTAGAGGTCCCTGTTTCCCTAGGTCCAGTCCCCAGTCCATTGCAAGAATCTTTTCTGTAGGTTCAGTGACAAATGGGTATAAAGCATTTGCCAGCTCCTAAGTATCTGAGATGTGGTACCCTTAGACAGTAGACCATTCCATCTCTTAGAAATCCCTTCTACAATCCACTTTTCTGTAACTTCCAACTATTAATCCTAGTTCTGTTTCCTGAAGCCACCGCAGAGTAATGCAAGCCCTTCCTCTAGATGACAACTGGTGAATTGCTTGAAGGTGTGATTTATTTCACCTCCCCCAAGTTTTCTTTTTCTTTCCCTTAGTTAAAATCTCTACATTGGCTGGGCACCGTAGCTCATGCCTGTAATCCCAGCACTTTGGGAGGCCAAGGCACCAGGTGGGGGGATCACTTAAGGCCAGGAGTTCAGGACCAGCCTGGCCAACATAATAGGCCTGTTCTCTATAAAAAACAAATTTATAAATTAAAAAAAGAAAAGAAAACTCTACTTCATTATTTTTCATTTTCTTTTTCTTTCTTTTTTTTTTTTTTTTTTTTTTTTGCAACGGAGTCTCACTGTCACCTAGGCTGTAGTGCAGCAATACGATCTCGGCTAACTGCAACCTCCGACTCCTGGACTCAAGTGATTCTCCTGCTTCAGCCTCCCATAGAATTTCAGGCATGCACCACTACACCCAGCTAATTTTTGTGTTTTTAGGAGAGAGGAGGTTTCACCACGTTGGCAAGGCTAGTCTCAAACGCCTGACCTCAAGTGATCCACCCGCCTCAGCCTCCCAAAGTGCTGAGATTACAGGCCTGAGCCACCAAGTCTGACCTCGTCCATTATTTTTCTAAGTGTGGTGCAACTTTCCATACCTCAAAATCACCAGGGGCTTGGCAAATGCAGATTCTGTAAGCTCATCTCTGATTACGTTAGAATTATTCTTTTCCTCTGCTCTGCATTGGTTATAAGCATCCCCAAACCATACAGGTTAAAATTCATCATGCAAATAGAAGCATTCCCAGCTGACCTCTCCTTTCTAAACATCCGTGGATCTTACTTGAGGAGCATCAGAATCACCTGATGCTCATTATAACACAGGTTGTTGGACTCCATGTTTCACAAAATCTGCTTAAATCATTTTCTGATGGATTCCAATTCAAGAATTTCATTTTTAACCAATTCTCAGTGACACTGACCCTCCTGATTTTAAGACTACACTTTGAAAACCACTGCCCTAGACATACCAGTGTTCCCTGCCTTCTCCATGGTGAATGTCAAGAGCACAGGAATGTCACAGCTGAGAGCCTGCCCTCCAATTATGTCCTCACTTGTCTGTAACCACCCATTGAATTATATGGTGTAAGAGTCCATTGTGTTTGTTCCCATAGCTGTTTATAATTAAATTTATTGCATATTGCATTTAAGTACTTTTTTTAAAATAAAGCTGTTGAAATTTGAGTATAAAAAGAAAAAGATATTTCTGTGAAAACTATCCTGAACACAAAAAGACTTGATAAAGTAAAGATGATCTTAAGTGTGGCTAGCAAATTAAATCTTAGTGACACACTGCGAAAGTGAGCTTCCAGTGTTTTCTCATTTAATAATTTCCTGTTCTTTCATCATCCTGATTGCTCACTTTGTACATGTGCTCCAGATCATCAATAGGCTAATTGTAACCAAACATAATATTTGAGATTAGATTAGATCATCCTAATTGTAACCAAACATAATATTTGGGATGTGGCCCAGGCAGCATAAAGTGGGAATATCACCTCACTTTTAAAATCTAACCTGAAAATTGCATCAACTTTCCCACTGTAGCCCCTAACCAGAGCAGTATATAGTGTCATCTGGGGCTTAAAATAAAATATTTTTAAAAATTGGATTGTTTTTTCTCATGTGCTAAGATTACATCTCCATAATTTTGTTATTTGTCATTCTTTGTTCATTGTTTACTTATTCACTTTAGTGTACATTGGTTCTTTAACCTTCTTTCTTTCTTTCTTTCTTTTTTTTTTTGAGACAGTCTTGCTCTGTTGCCAGGTGCCAGGCTGGAGTGCAGTGGCGCAATCTTGGCTTACTGCAACCTCTGCCTCCCGGGTTCAAGCAGTTCTCCTGCCTCAGCCTCCCAAGTAGCTGGGACTACAGGCGTACACCATCACACCCAGCTGATTTTTGTATTTTTAGTACAGACGGGGTTTCACCATGTTGGCCAGGATGGTCTGAATCTCTTGACCTCCTGATCTGCCCCCCTCGGCCTCCCACAGTGCTGGGATTACAGGCGTGAGCCACCACGCCCAGCCCTTTACCTTTCTTCCTACTAAATTTGTCTTGTTAATTATAGCTCATTTTTACAGCTTTACATAATTTTTGAAGTATTTCTTTGTTACTCAGTCTTTTAACCAAGGTTATCGTATGTAGATCATACATACATTTTATCAGAATTTCATCAGTCGAATCATCCAAATTACTGATTAAAAGGCCATAAGGAACAGGAGGAAGACAGAATTCTACTGCCCTAAAAGCACACCTTGAAGGTTATTGTTGTTTAGTTATGAAGCACATCTTTCTCTTTTTCAGTCACAGAGATACCACAAATACTGCTGCATGCCTTACTTAGCCAAAGATCTTTTGTTTAAAGCAAGTTCCTGTCCTCAAATCTGGTAACTCCTTTTCAAAATGAATAAATGAGCATCTCTATGACAGACAAAAATTTAACATAGGGTCTACAGGGAGTTCCTTGCAAACATATAATTACGTAAGAGCAACACTCCATTAGAACAATGAGGGAAGGACATAGGCAGTTTTAACAAAAGAAATACAAATAGTAAATCCATATATGAGAAGACAAAAAAGAAAACCTACTGTTATTAATAGCCAAGTACAATTCAGAAAGCAGGAAAATCACTTTTTCCTCCAAATAGATTTTTTTGTTAATATAATATCTAGCATTAGAAAGGGTGATCTAATGTTAGAAAATAGGTGATCTTGTATACTGTTCATAAAAGTATGAATTATTACCACTTTTCTGGAATAGAATTTGACAGAATCGGCCAAAACGCTCAAAAAATCTCTCACTTTGAATCAGTAATTCAACTTCTAGTAATTTAATCCTTTGAAAGTCCAGATGTTCTCACATATAAAAAATATTTGTTGCATCATATAATTGTCAAATATAGAACACAATCTGAAAGTATAGTAATTGTGAATTTCTTAAATCTATCAAGACATATCTACTGTTGGAAAATTATACAAATATTAAAAATTAAATTTTAAAGCAGTGGCTTTCATTTTTTAATGATACCCATATTTGACACATTTTTTTAAAAAATATTAATTTTTCTACTGTTCCTTACAGAGCAAGGCTAACCCATGAGCAGTGTGCCCAGATTAGCTGCATTTGACCAACACATTATATGTCTGTGTTTGTGTGTATTTGTATATGTGTGTTTACATATATATGGCTACTGTATAAACTGTATTTGTGTGTGTCTATATATGCCTAGAACTGAAATAACATAACAATACATTCCCTTATGTGCAATGCAATCTGAAATTTTAAAATGTATTCTATGCTTAATTTTTTCTCCATTTTGGTTGCAACTCTCTGAATTTATTTCCTTACAACAATGCATTTAGTTGGTAAAACAATATTGTTTTAGAAGAAACATTCATAACATGGGTAATTGAACAAAATGCAATCTCTTTAATATACATGTTACTCATGAGTACCATGCTCAGTATAAGTTCAGTTTTGTAAAAAAAAAATTTTTTTAAACATGTATCTGTGTATAAAAAGGACATAGTAGAATGTAAGTGATCATATTTCAAGTAATACTTATTTCTTCTCTGTTTTTCTGTTTTCTTCATTTTCTTTAGTGAACACGTGCTGCTTTTATTATGGAAAAATATTTTTAACTAAGAAAATGAAAATATTTGGCTATACTTATTCTTTCTCAATTCTCATAGGAAGCTAATGATCAGTACTTAAATGCGTGTGTGTTCATAAGCTATCTCTCTTTAGTACATGATGCTAGAATTTTTTGCAGCATTCAGCATTAAGTATGAGAGTTTTAAAACTAACTACAGAATCCTCTTTCCCTTTTCCTTTCCATCTTAAATCTAAAGAATTTGAGCTTATCTTTAACATCGTAGGAACTCACCTACTCTCCACAGTTTTGTAAAAATTATTCACTTGTAAGTTTACATGGGAAAACCGGTTTCATTTAAATCATGGAAGAGCTTCCCAACACCTAGCCTAGCTTCAGTTTCTCCTTAACACCTACCTACTTGAAAAGATTCAGATTTGATTAGTCAATCTGTTAACAATTAGGGTGTGACCAATGACCCCCATCCCTCTCTCCACCATGCCTTGCCTCCCCCAAATTAAAAGTTACTTCTCCCAAGACCTTGGAATCTCATTACCCTGATTTCTATAAGTTCATTCCCATAATGAGATTTGCAGCCAAGGAGCTCAGTCATGCAGATAATCAAGTACTTATTTGGAGACTGTGATCATCGTAATGTTGAACAGCTGTCTGTTATTCATCAGTCCAGGTGACTTACAAAATCATATAGGAAGGCATAGAAAAGCACTAATGCAGGTTCAACCAGTGAGAAGAATTCAGAGAGGGAACTGGCAGAGTTTAGGGGTAGTTAGAACGCTTCAGCAAGGACATAGATAAGAAGTTCATCTTTGAAGAGTGAGTAGGGTCTGAACAGGTACGAACACAGACAGGTGGCTAGCTGAGACAGCAGGAGGTACAAAGGTCAGCCAAAGAACCACTTTGTGGGTAACAGTGAAGAGTTTGAAAGGCCACAGAATGCAGGTAGTGAAGGATTTTGAAATCCAGGCAAAGATGTTTGTATTTATAAGTGAAACAGAGATATTTTCAACATGAGAGTAAAATAACAAACATATTGCATCCCTTAGTTTAGACTCTGCTAAAAGCACTCCTTATCCCTCGTTCAATAAGTGGAAAAACAGGCTTTTTTTATTTTATTTTTTTTTTTTTTTTGAGACAGAATCTCAGTCTGTCGCCCAGGCTGGCATACAGTGGCGCAATCTCAGCTCACTACAATGTCCGCCTCCCAGGTTCAAGCGATTCTTCTGCCTCAGCCTCCCAAGTAGCGGAGCTACATGCACCTACCACCACACCCAGCTAATTTTTGTATTTTTAGTAGAGACAGGGTTTCACCATATTGGTCAGGCTGGTCTTGAACTCCTGATCTCGAGATCTGCTGGTTTTGGCCTCCCAAAGTGCTGGAATTACAGGTGTGAGCCACCGCGCCCAGTGACAATTTTCAAAATGAGAGTAAAATAACAAATGGATAACATCCTTTAGCTCAGACTCCTAAAAGCACTCCCTGTCTCTAGTCCAGTAGCATCTCATTTTGCCATCATATGGTCAGCTCTTTTTATTAACATAGCTGTGGGGTGGAGCATCTGGCCAGGCAGCTGGATCACATAAACCAGTGGAAAGGCAAGGACAAGATTTTACCTTTCTTATTCCCAGTCCCTCCCCATAGTCTCTGCAGGCTGCCAGGCACTCAAGAATATATGTCCGAGTCTACATCAGCATATGGCAGAGACTCAGAGGCAATGGCTGACGACAAACAAGCAGGAATTGTAAAAGGATAGCAAATGGAGGTTAAATTTTTTTTCAAAGAAAAATCTAAAAGATGCTGATAACTCTCTTCTCTGTAAGCTGTTTCGTGGACACCCTCTAAAAATCTGCCCTTTATTTCTGCTTAATCTCTTCAGTGTCCTGTAGACTGGAAGAGACTACTGATTTTTTTTTTTTTTTTTTTTGCCCAAACTGGAGTGCAATGGTGCATTCTCGGCTCCCTGCAACCTCCACCTCCTGGGTTCAAGTGATTCTCCTGCCTCAGCGTCCCGAGTAGCTGGGATTACAGGTGTCTGCCATGACACTCAGCTAATTTTGTATTTTTTTTTAGTAGAGACAGGGTTTCACCATGTTGGCCAGGCTGGTCTTGAACTCCTGACCTCAGGTGATCCACCCACCTTGATCTCCCAAAGTGCTGAGATTACAGGAGTGAGCCACTGAGCCCAGCCATACTGTGTGTTTTTATGACAGCAATAAAATAAGTGGGCTTAGTCACTCAAGCAAACGTAGCTTCTCTCTACTTACATTGTGAAGAAAGGATTGCAGGAGAGGAATGTAGGAATTTGCTTCCATCTCCCTAATGCCCCAGGCTCTCAGGGCTCCTTATCATCAACTTTCTGTTGCTACTTTAAGACCAAGAATGTTTTGTGGGTTTTTTTTGAGACAGAGTCTCACTCTGTCACCCAGACTGGAATGCAATGGCACAATCTCAGCTCACTGCAACTTCCACCTCCTAGGTTCAAGCAATTCTCCTGTCTCAGCCTCCTGAGTAGCTGGGATTACAGGCACGCAACACCATGCTCTGCTTTTTTTTTTTTTTTAAGTAGAAACTGTTTTGCCATGTTGGCCAGGCTGGTCTGGAACTCCTGACCTCAAGTGATCCACCCACCTCAGCCTCCCAAAGTACTGGGATTACAAGCGTGAGCCACTGCACCCGGGGCCAAGAATGATTTTTTAAAAGTTAGGTAAAATGTATACTTTTTATAGTTCACTAGGAAAAGTTAAGGGCAAATACATAGGTTGTTATTTTTGTTTTGAGGGTGTTTCCCTGATTATAACAAAGTTTCTACAAACCATTGAGGACAGAAAGGAATTGGTTTGGTGGAGGGGAAGTTTTACTGTGACACGCTAGAGAACTCTTTGTTTATATGATTATTATATTACAGACTAGGATGATGCTCTCTATTCACTTACTTGCCAGCTGAAGCCTCAGCTTTATTTTGTCCTGAAACTGATTATATGCTTCTTTTTCTAGCATATTGTCATTAACTAGATATCACAAAATTTCCTAGGATCTTGAGTTTTTGTTATTTTCTGAGTATAATCATCTTTTGCTATAGATTTTTGCTTCTACTATAATCTGTTTCCTTTAGACTCTGACAGGAATATTTAAATCACATAGCATGTAATCATGGGATTAAAAATAAGTATTAGTCACATAGAATGATTGAATTATTGTAAGCAACTTGGTTTTTAAAACATGCTATTGATGAGGGTTTGTAAGCCTTTTTAATTTCCGGAATTAAGAGTTTAAAACTTAGCTATAAAAATTTCTCAGATTTGGCCAGGCACAGTGGCTCATACCTGTAATCCCAGCACTTTGGGAGACTGAGGTGGGAGAATCACTTGAGCCCAGGAGTTTGAGCTCAGACTGGACAACCTGATGAGACATCATCTCTACTAAAAATAAAAGATCGGCGAGGCATGGTGGTGCATACCTGTGGTCTCAGCTACTCAGGAGGCGGAGGCAGGAGGATCACTTGAGCCTGGGAGGTTGAAGCTGCAGTGAGTCATGGTCACACCGCAGCCTGGGTGATGGAGCAAGACTCTATCTCAAAAATTAAAAAAATTAAAAAACGATTTCTCAGATTCTTCCATTTGGAAAATTTAGGGAAAGATCGTTGGCTGGGGCTGGTTTCATGCAGCATCCAAGGGACTGCACTGAAAATAATTGTTACAAAATGGCTGACATGCAAATACCGGACCGTGTGTACTTCCCGGAAGTGACCCGTGTCCCTACCTGTGTACTTCCTGGAAGTGACCCGTGTTCTTCTTAACTTCATACATTGCAATACAGTGATCAACCAGAAGCATACACACAATCGTTTTTTGTGTGCACTAGAGTAGGGCTTATGCATTTTCCTTTCCAGTATGTGAATAAAGCAGGATTTGCACATGGTTTGCAAATAGATCCGAGTGATGGAAACCTTCCAATCCAGATGGCCTATGGGGCATTCATGCTGTCTGCTTTGACCTCGGGGATGCACTTAAGATCTTTTAACTGTTAGTTGTACCCTGGTTTGCCTTTTAGTCATCTCAATATACAAAACAAATATCCTTATTGCACATTTGATAAATCTATACCACACACAGAGGTTGGTTTGTTTTTTGAGACAGAGTCTCCCTCTCTCACCCAGGATGAGTGCAGTGGTGAGATCTCGTTTCACTGTAACCCCCGCCTCCCTGGTTGGAGCAGTTCTCCCTGCCTCAGCCTCCTGAGTAGTTGGTACTATAGGCACGTGCCACCACACCTGACTAATTTTTGTATTTTTAGTAGAGACGGAGTTTTACCATGTTGGCCAGAATGGTCACAAACTCCTGACCTCAGGTGATCCGCTCACCTCAGCCTCCCACCGCACCCAGCCCACACAGAATTTTATTGTTAAAATACACCTGTCTCATTTCTGCCCATTGTTATGCTAATAACACAAAGCTCTGGGTTTACTTTGGGCCTGTATTTCTCTATGGGCTTCTATGAAAAAGTGTTTTTTAATTATTTCCTGGGACAAGAGCTTGTCAGGCTTAACTCGTATCATATCCAATTTTTAATGAAGTCTATACCAGGTCAAGTACCAGTAGCTTTGAGGATTTAAGGATATTTGAAAAAATAAAAACAAACAAAACTGTAGAAAGAGAACCATGTTTCTTTTTATTAAATTGATAAAGGCAACAGTAGAGTTCATTGTCCAAATTTAAAAAATGACTGTATCTGAGTTTCAAATGGCTTCCAATTTCAGTATAACTATTTCACTTTTTTCCCCAGAATTTTAAACCAAATCACATTCATCTGTGGTTTTAAAAGAAACACTTTTATATTTGCAACTTTCCCCTAGTCTTCCACTGTCTACAAATTTATTCCTGTGCCTCAACCAACATTTACTGACTGATGTGTACCTTCCTTTATCCCACAGAGAGTGAGCACTTTTTTTTTTTTTGAGACAGAGTCTCACTCTGTGGCCCATGCTGGAATTCAGTGGCCTGATCTCCACTCACTGCAACCTCCGCCTCCCGGGTTTAAATGATTCCCCCACCTCAGCCTCCCAAATAGCTGAGACTAACAGATGTGCCCCGCCACATCCAGCTGATTTTTCTATTTTTAGTAGAGACGGGGCTTCACCATGTTGGACCGGCCGGTCTTGAACTCCTGGCCTCAAGTGATCTGCCCGCCTTAGCCTCCCAAAGTGCTGGAATTACAGGCATGAGCCACCATGCCCAGCTGAGTAAGCACTTTTTAAAGATAAATTATTCATTCTCAGAATAGGTATATATGCACATTTGTATACAATTCTATTCATAGCATAGAGACTACAGTAGTAAACATGGGAAATAGCATTGTATTTAAGAACTAAATATTTTTTATTTTAACATCATTTGATTAATTTATTGCCCAGGATTCAGGTAGAAGAGCGGTATGATTTTAGCTTTCCATTTGTTTGTGCCTTTCTGTCCTTCTCAGAGTCAGAATAGTGACTCTGGATTTCGGTATCCTAATGAAGACAGCATATAGTGACAGTACTAATCATTATAACCATAGTATAATATGGTAATAGCCAACGTAAACTGAGTGCATAAAGTGAGCCATGAATAGTTTTAAGCAATTTACTTGTATCAGTCTTCAGAACAAGATTTGAAAGTACTATAATTATCCTCATTTTACAGATGAGGAAATAGGCGTAGAAGTAGGGGCAGCATTTCAGTCCTTTATAGTCAGCTATAACAAAATGCCATAAACTGGGTGGATAGCTTATAATCAAAATAAATTTGTCTCTTACAGTTCTACAAGCTGAGAAGCCCAAGATCAAGATGCTGGCAGATTGTGTTCAGTGAGGGCCCTCTTCCTGGTTCATAGAGAGCCATTTTCTTACTGTACCCTTACATGGTGGGAGGGGCAAGCAAGCTTTATTGGGCCTCTTTTATAAGAGCATGCCTGTAATCCCAGCACTTTGGGAGACCAAGGTGGTCGGATCACCTGAGGTCAGGGGTTCAAGACCAGCCTGGCCAACATGGCCCTGTCTCTACTAAAAATACTAAAAATGCAAAAAATTAGCCAGGCGTAGTGGTGCATGCCTGTAATCCCAGATATTCAGGAGACTGAGGCAGGAGAATTGCTTGAACCCAGGAGGCGGAGGATGCAGTAAACGAGATTGCACCACTGCACTTCAGCCTGGGCAACAGAATGAGACTCCGTCACAAAAAAATAAATAAATAAAAAAGAGCACTAATCCCATTAGTGAGAGCTACGCCCCCATACCTGATCACTTCCCAAAGCCGCCACCTCCTAATAGCATCATACTGGGGAGTAGGTTTTCAACACATGGGCTTTGAGGGGGAATAACATTCAGACCAGAGCAGGCAGGAGTGCATATTTTGTTTATGAAGCAGTCTCTTGTTAATAAACTATGATATCTCTTACTGCTGTTTCTCCAATAAAGTGAATAAACGTAAGCCTAGCGGGAAATACCAACATTACACTTTGGTATCTTCTACTCCCAGTTGCTGAAAGCTAAGTTGAGGACTCTTTTTCCCAATTAAGAAAAAACTAAAAGAAAATGGTGCATGATTTTCATTGCTGCAGTTTGTGTCGGCAAAAGGGCCTTATCAGTAAATACATGGTGTGTAAAGAAAGGTTGGTTATGGAATTACTAATCTTTTCTTAAACATGTCATTCTTTTCCCAAAACGTGGCTGCTATGAACTATTTGTGCCCCTCCCCCCTCCAATTCACATGTTAAATACTAACCTCTAGGGTGACAGTCTTACGAGGCACGGCCTTTGGAAGGTAATTAGATCATGAATATGAAGCACTTATGAATAGGAGCTTTTATTAAATAGGTCCCAGGGAGCTTATTTCTTTCTTCCATTATCTGAGGACACAAGAGAGTGCACCATTGATTAATCAAGAAGAAGGCCCTCACTAGACAAAGAATCTGTAAGCATCTAGATCTTGGACTTCCCAGCCTTGAGACTATAAGAAATATTTCTGTTGTTTATAAGCCACTTCGTCTATGGTGTTCTGTTATAGTAGCCCAAACAAACTAAGACAGTGGCCATGAGAGATGATATGTCTCCCATCACCACTGACCTCTTTCTAAAGCTGAGCCACATCAGGTAGCAAATCAAGACTATTGCCATGACTTTAACTTATTACTAATATATGTTTTTCGGATTTTTTATTTTTACTTATTATTTTATCTTCTGAGATATACAAAAATCCATTAAATAACTGATGTGTTTTTATAATAGAACATAAAAAATAAGAGATGGAACCAAAACCACCAGTTTTATATTCCAATCAAACATTTCAAATTTCTTATCTCTCTAGAGTACTTGTAATGAACAGGAACAGTGTTGACTTACAAGATTTCTAAAACATAAATATGTCCTTTATGTAATCGTATGATATGTGGAATCAGAATAGATGAGATTTTTTCTTGGATTAGGGTTGGAAGAAGTCAAGTGGAAAAGGACAGGAAGACATCAACAGCTGGAAGCAGGGAACAAATAGAGGCTTATCTTCAGATGTGTAATTGGCACCTTTTACTCCATTATTATGTGGGATGGGGACAGATTCAGTTTTAAGTTTCATGAATCACACCCTCAAAAACTGAATGTTATTTAATTAAATCATACATACCTTCTACAGTTCTAGATATTTATAAATGTGACATTAATTTCCACCACTGAACAAGAATGCACTCACATTGTTACCTTTCAGAGCAGTGTACTAAGATTCGTTGTAACGTGTTTATAACCAGTTGGGAACCTAGGTGTTGCTTCATTGCTAAGCCTTGATGGAACATTTATGGATCTGTTTTATGATTTGCTGATCTGTGCTGTGAAACCATCAGTCTGTTTGCAGTGGGGCGGAAGGACTTGGGAGGGTAGGAGGGTGGAGGGAGGGAGGATAGTTTTGTTTGATGTGTCAGTGGAGGGAGGGGGGAAGGCAGGTTGGTCATGAAGTTTGAACTAAGATGGACTTAAAGGGTTCAGTTTTGACCCTTACACAAAAATCAGTTACAATAAATAGTTGCTACTACTAAGCAGGTTTTCAGTGATCATGCTTGATTTTCTTTCTTTTTTCTTGTTTTATGTATTTTCTCAGGGGAAATCTCTCACGTCAAAGAGGTTAACAAGCCTTGTTCAGTCTTACTAAACGGATCATCTTGTAGCATGGATGCAGACTGGAATCATTGCACATACTTTGTAGCTCGCTGTTGTGACCTGGAGCAGAGGACATTAGACCAAGATGTTGCATGAGCAAAGGACCTAAATTGTTATTTTTGTGTGTACATTCCATCTCCAGTGGACTCTTTACCATCTCGATGCCTCCATTCCAAACCGTTGTCTGCTTTCTTTCTCCTCCTACTATGCTGGATCTGTGTTTTTTCCTTTTTAACAAGTTCAAGTGAAGTAAAACCTTTTCTTTTTTCCTTCTCTCTCTCTCTCTCTCTCTCTCTCTCTCTCCCTCTCCCTCTCCCTCTCCCTCTCCCTCTCTCTTAAAGCTTCTGCTAGACACACAGTTCACTGAAAATTCAGTCAGTCACAAACTGGAAGAATTGTAAAAGACAAAAAGCATTTATCAATAAGTATACATATGGCTTCACATTTATTAAACAATAAATTAGCACAGAAAGTTTCATTTCACCAATGTATCCACAGTCAGAAACACACTCATGTCTTTGTCTGTTGTCTGTACATTCTCCGTTAATGTTTCTTGCATTTATTTTTATACCATATTTAAAGAGGAAACACCTTTTACTCCAAATGTATTAAAGTTGATCCTTTCTCTGTAAATTTGTGTATGTTTATATTGTTGTTTTATCTTTCATTAAAAGATGCAGAATCTCATTGCTTTTGTAACTTTTGACTTCCATGCTAACTAAAAACAAAAATAAAAAATAATAATGCTGAGAAATCCACAACCCACAACCACAGAGAGGACTGGACTTAACCACAGAGTTAAATTTAGGTTGTCACCTTGAAATTTATTTCAGTGTTTCAAGACAAGCTTGGACAGTACAGAAGACATGGGCAAATGGAAATAATTTTTTGGAGGCTTACCTGAGACTTGGTAGATTCTTTTTCTCCCATGGAAGAACAATGCAAATTGACCTTCCACATTTTCAAAGCTATTTATAAGGCCTTTCTGCCTCTTGATGAATATGCATCTGTATGTTTTGCAAATTAGTATTTCTGTTCTAATTAGGCTTGAGTGGGACTTATTAAATCAAGTACTGATTTGTTCTTTAAAACACGGTTCTAAAAATATCATACACCAGTGCCTCTTAACTTTTTGGAGGTTACAGATTATTTTGAGAATACAGTCACCTCTTGGTATCCCTGGGAAATTTGTCCCAGACCTCTTCAGGTACCAAAATCCACAGATGCTCAAGTGACTAATAAAAACTGGCATAGTGTTTGCATATAACCTACATAAATCCTCCCATATACTAAATCTCTGGATTATTATATCTAATATAACCTAAATGCTATATAGTTGTTATATTTTTAATTAATATAACTTTATTGCTATATTGCTGTTGTATTGCTATTTTTAGTGTTGACTTTTTTCAAATATTTTCCATCCAAGTTTGCTTGAATCTAAAGATATGGACGCTGTGGATATGGAGGGCCAACTGTGTGATGTAATTAGTAAAATTTACTGACCGCTGGTGAAGTGCCTGCCACTTCATTGAGCGTTTTCCATGGCCACAAAATTCTCACATTTAATCATCACAGCAGTCCTATAAGATCATTTCTGCAATTTTGAAAACACTGAAGCAGGGAGAAGTTACGTAACTTGTTTGAAGTCACCTAGCTAAGTAGTGGATTAGGATTTTAGGAAAAGAAAAAAGTCTTTTGTTTCTTCCCTTCTAGGTTCTCAGCTGTGGCTCTGTAACAAAAGACAGACTAACAAGAGAAAAGCATACAAATGTACGTGATAGAAGTATTACACGTGACATAGGAGGCCTCATAAAGAAATGAATACATTAAAAAGGATTAAACCTGAGTGTTTTGTTGTACTAGGCTTGATGAAAAGTCATGGGAAAATGTGATAAGGCAGAGGGGTAGGCGCTAAGGGTGGTAAACTGGGGGAAACTAAGCAAGGCCTGTTCCTTCAGACTCCTCTCAGTGTCTCCATCTTAAGGGAGATGAATGCTCCATTTTTCTGGGTATAGGGAGAGTGTCTCTCACAGGAGGGTCTTATGACCTGCTTCAAGGGAAAGCCAGAGAGTCCTCCTGAACCTGCCATTTCTCAAATTTCTTCAGCTTAAAATATTCAATATGCCAAGGTACCATATTTGGGATAGCACTCAGAAACCCCCTCAGCATATAAATCCAGGCAGTCTCACTGCAGGGCCCACTCTGCTGCCCACCCATCCATTATACCACAAACTTCTTTTGATAAAAATTGGGTGAAAATCCACATACACTCACAGTGGTACTGAATTTTAGGACATTCACAGACTAATTAATCCCCTTAGCTCATCTGTGGACCCCAAGTAAATAACCTAACTCACTTTAAGGGCAGGATCAGTGACAAAAAAAAGGTTACCCAGCCCAGAGATGGGCCTGACCTGTCTGCTTTCGCCTACACCAAGGCTCTGGTTATTTAAAAAAGAGATCAAGTTGTTAATGGCTGTTACTTACTGTAGGTAAATTTAAATTCTCAAAAAATTTCTATTATTGGTGATAAATCAGCAGTGGAGTCTGTTGGTTAATAAAACTGTCACAAAATGGAAGAAATTTGATAGGAGAAATTTATATATAAGCTATAATCTAAACACTGTAAACAATATAGGAGAGATATGCTCATGAGTTTTTTTTTCAATCTATAAAATGCAAATAAATTATATTGATAGACTTTCTCCCTTAAAATCACTGAATTCAGGACAGTCTTGGACAGACAGCACTGAAGTTAGATTAAAACTCATTAGCAGAAACATTATTTTAAGGAAAACAGTAATCCTATAAGAAGAATACAGTATTTAAACAATGAGCCTTGCACAAATACGATTGGTTATTTCAGTCCTTAGAAGTCCATCATCCCTGGCAATTCCAAATCATGGAAAAATTCATCCTTACTGGCGTTTTCAAACATACAAAAAAGAGAAACCCTCAGGCAAGTATCCCCAAGTCAGGAATTCCTAATAAAAAAAATTAGTTTCTGAGTTCAAGTACATAAAACATTTAAATAGCCTAATGACTCCATTTAACGTGGTCTAGACAAGACTCAGATGCAAAGCAAGGGTATTTCAGGAGAAGCACAGAAAAGTTTTGGAGTTCCTTGCAGTTCAGTAAACCCTTGTCATTTGCCTCCCACCCCACCCTAAAACCATTTGATCTCTAAGGCATAGAATAAAAAATCTCTCAAATTCCTATTTAATAAAGTTGGTTTTAAAGCTTTTTTTTAAACTTTGAGACTATCAAAAAAAGTTACCCTCCAATAAACCAGAATTTCTACTCTCACAGTAGAGCTATTTTGATCCTCTAAATTGCATTGACCCAATTCTCCTCTTAGCGATGTTACAGTAATGTGTTCTGTGAATCTGCACAAGATCTTCTGCTGGAATCAAAATAACAGAAATATGGCCAGCAACCTTCTCTAAGCTGCATCCTAAAATAAATGAAGGCAGAAACCCTCTGTCTTCATAATGAGCAGTGTGAGACTTGATCCTGCTACTTAGGACTCGTAGCTGTGCCCTTGGGTCTCCTGGTTGACTGCTCACTTCTCTTTACATGATGGTTTATGAATAATTTTGGTCTACTGAGAGAGGCAAGTCTTGGCTGCTAGCATGAATTGAGTCTACCTACATGTGCTGATTGTCTCCACAGAGAAGATTTTGTGTCCTTAAATACACATTTGAAAGAGCACATTGAATATCTAGTTGGTTTACTGTTGTCTGTGACTACCTCTTTGCACATTTTAGTAGCCCTCTAAAACATCAGCCAGAAACAGCCAAAGCTACCAATCCATCCCCTATGCCATTTTAAGAAGTGGTACATAATAATGAAGAATTTAAAGAAAAAGAATAGAGAGGAACTATATTCATGTATCATATACACACATATACACAAATAGGTATCTTATACATTTTACTGTACAACCACATATTTATATATTTTTATGGAAAATGTGCTCTAGAACTCGTTTTTTAAAAGGCATCAAATAATGTATCAAATATAAGATGCTTCCGTTTAAAAATCAGATTAGAAGAAAAGCTTGCACACGCCCTTAGATATTTTGGGGAGTTTCTCTGGACCTGAAATGTGTAATGTGTTTGCAACTTCATTTTCAAAAAGGTCATTAGAGGCTGGGAAGACATAAATACTTCTTGATTTAAAAATTGATTCACAGGCATTGTGGGAAGGAGGCGGCAGCGTCCCCGGCCGGCAGGAGGGGCACCAGCGGCAGCGGTGGCGCAGTAAGTCCTCCCGGCCGCTCATAGCGCTGTGCAGCCGCGTCCCCAGCCAGCCTCAGACAGTGGCGCCCCTCCTGGCCCCTATGGCTTCTCGCCCGCCTGCTCCTCCCCTGCGTCAGAAGGCATGGCTGCTCTCTCTGGTCCTGACGGGGGCAGGCGGGCTGATTACCTTGAGGAGGCGGGCGGGCCACGATTCCGAACTTCTGCACTGCTCCCTACTACATTTGGAAGAGCACGCAGCCCGCCCTGGCCTTCTTTAGGTTGCCACCGGACCTGGCCAGATGCCAGAAGTGGTTGAATTGTTGGAGAGCAGACTTAGAAGATAAAACACCTCATCAGCTAAATAAACATGATCCATTATGTGCCAGACATTTTGAGACGTCTGTAATCTGTAGAAGTAGTCCTTAACAGGACAGTTCTTCGCCGTAATGCAATACCAACAGTATTCGAGCTTACCAGTCATTTGAACAACCCACGTAGTAGACACAGTAAACTAATGAAAGAATGTTGATGAAACTTCCAAACAAGAACAAAAACATAAAGAAACCAACAACAGCAAGGTTCAGAACTCCAGTGAAGAAGTGGGTGAAGGGCCAGATGAGGACATCTTACCTCTAACCCTTGAAGAGAAGGAAAACAAAGGATGCCTAAAATCTCTATTTGAAATCTGGACTCTGATGGGAAAGCAAAACATACCTCTGGAGGGGACATGAGGCTGATGAAATCCCAGAAGGTCTCTTTACTCCAGATAACGTTGAAGCGCTGCTCGAATGCTGGATAAATTCTGGTGAAGAGGTCCTAAGATAGCGCTTTGAGACAACAGCAGTTAGCACATTGTTTTGTTCAAAAACACAGCAGAAACAGATGCCAGAGAGCCGTGAGAGCCGTAGTAGGGAAGAAACTCTCATGGAGGTGAGAGACTCACACTTCTTTTCCAGTATCAGTGACGATGTACTGGATGTAGGGGCACCTGCCTGTGTTGATGAGGTTGATGAGTCTCATAACCTAAGAAGAGAATTTGTAGGCTTCCCGCCTTATAAAGCTGATGCAGAAATTTTGGCTGTAAAATTTCACACTATAACTGAGAAGTGAGGATTAAATATGGAGTATTGTCATGGCCAGGCTTACATTGTGTCTGGTGAATTTTCTTCCAAAATGAAAGTTGTTGCTTCTAGCCTTTTAGAGAAAAATCCCCAAGCTGTCTACACACTGCAATGCCTGTGCCTTATATATGCGATTAGTAAAATAGTACCTGTTACAGGAGTATCTGTTACATTAGAAACAATGGAGGAAGTTTGTTCTTTTTTCCAACGATCACCGCAAATGCTTTTAGAACTTGACAGTGTAATTTCTGTTCTTTTTCAGAACAGTGAAGAAAGGGGTAAAGAACTGAGGGAAATCTGCCATTCTCAGTGGACAGGCAGGCATGATGCTTTTGAAATTTTAGTGGAACTTCTGCAAGCATTTGTTTTATGTTTAGGTGGTATAAATAGTGACACAAATATTAGCTGGAATAACTGGATAGCTGGCCGAGCATTTGTACTCTGCAGTGCAGTAACAGATTATGATTTCACTATTACTATTATCGTTCTTAAAAATGTGCTATTTTGACCAGGTGCAGTGGTTCACACCCGTAATCCCAGCGCTTTGGGAGGCCAAGGCAGGTAGATCACAAGGTCAAGAGATCAAGATCATCTTGATCAATGTGGTGAAACCCCATCTCTACTAAAAATACAAAAAATTAGCTGGGTGTTGTAGCGTGTGCCTGTAGTCCCAGCTACTTGGGAGGCTGAGGCAGGAGAATCACTTGAACCCAGGAGGCGGAGACTGCAGTGAACTAAGATTGTGCCACTACACTCCAGCCTGGGCAACAGAGTAAGACTCCATCTCAAAAAAAAAAAAAAAGTCCTATCTTTTTCAAGAGCCTTTGTGAAAAATCTCTAGGAGCAAACCTCCGATGTCTTCTTTGCAGCCAGTAGCTTGACTGCAATACTGCTTTCACTCAATGAAACGATGGAAAATATTGAAATTTATCATGAATTTTGGTTTGAGGAAGCCACAAATTTGGCAACCAAACTTGATATTCAAATAAAACTTCCTGGGAGATTCCGCAGATCTCACCACAGTAACTTGGAATCTCAGCTAACCTCTGAGAGTTACTCTAAAGAAATCCTAAATGTCCCAGCAGTGGAGCACATTATTCAGAAACTTAAAGATATAATTTCAGAACAGCACCTCAATGCTCTTAAATGCTTATCCCTGGTACCCTCAGTCATGGAACAACTCAAATTCAGTGCATCGGAGGAACACCATGCTGACATGTGTAGACATGAGTTACCCAATCCCAACATGCTCTCAGCCAAGCTTCACTGTTGGAGAATCAAATGGAAATGGGGGAAAGACATAGAGCTTCCGTCCACCATCTATGATGCCCTCCACCTGCCTGACATGAAGTTTTTCCTAATGTGTATGCGTTGCCAAAAGTCCTGTGTACTCTTCTTGTGAAGGCTGAGAATAAGCAGTATGAAAATGGACAAAAGCATACTTGAGGAACACTTTGACAGACCCAAGGTTGAGTAACTTGGCTTTGCTTAATAAAGTTTAATATAAAACATGATCTGGATTTAATGGTGGACACATATATTAAACTCTGTACAAGTAAGTCAGAGCTTCCCACAGATAATTCAGAAACCATGGAAAATACTCAAGAGACTCTTAAAAATAGCCTTTCTTATATTTGATATTTGGAAGAAAAGCCATAAGGTGTATGTAGGCCACCTAATCACTTAAAATCTTTGCCTATAGGTCTCCATTGAATACATTAGCCATTGATAATCTACTTTTTTAAATGCCCCTGATTGAACTCTCATGCTTTGAAGACCTATCTTTTCTTCCAGAAGAGAACATTGAAAGTGCCATGTTTCACTTCCTCATGATCTCTGCTGGTGGCACTCTGGAATTGTTTTAGTTAAGTCATTTTAGACATAGCATTTATTGTCACTGTGGATCTCTACTGGTTGGGTGTTGAATTATCAGTTCTTTGAAGAAATATATTTTGAAGAGGTGTGGGAGGAAGGAATACATTTTTTAAAATGTTACAGTGAATCCCACAATTGACCTTTAACTAATAGGAGTCTTAAGTATGTTACAAATCTATACTGGACAGTTACAAGTAATTACCAGAGAAAGAGAAGCCTGTGAGCTCACCAAACAAGGATTTCAATGTAAATTTTGTCTTTCACAAATGAACCTAAAGGAACAAATTACAGTTAAAGTTTGAATGAAAGAGCCTGTTGTTGCTCCACATCTAGTTGTTGCTGTTTAAATTCCTTCGTGGAGCCTACATCTTCCTAAGCTTTTTAGCGGGTATATCTTGAATACTTCTGTTTCATGGTTAAGACAGAATCAGAGGCTATGAATACTGACAACTGATTCATCGGCTTTTTATTTTTTCATGACTTATCTACTGCCTCATCTTGATTTATAAGCAAAACCTGGAAAACCTACAAAAACAAGTGTTGTGGTTTATCTAGCAATATGGAAAATATTGCTGTTATTTATGGTGAAGTCAATTTTGTATAGTTTATTTCAATCTAGATAAATGTGAATTTAAAAAAAATTGATTAATAAATCTTGATATCTTAATCAGGGTATAGAACCTTAATCATTTCACACTTGTTGGGAAATGAAGCTGAGCATGTTTGATATCTTTTTAAAGGTTAATATCATCTTACTCCAGTATTGGTTTAAAGGATGAAGATAATGTAAATCATCAAGCCCAGTGCTTGACCCATAATGGATAAAGCAATGTTTATCTTTCCTGCTTCCTTTCTTTTTCTCCAAGAGGTCATCGTTGCAGAAGGATAAAAGAAATATCGACACATCTCTCCTAGCTGGGGTGGGGTCAGGGATGAAGTTCAGGAGGCCAAAACTGAGTGGTGTGGATCAGGATCCCAGAGAGCACAGAAAACACCTAAAGCACAGTCAGGTATGGGGGTGGGTTGGAAACCAATCAGATAGAGTCCATAAAGCACCAGGACGAAAAACGAGACCAAGAAGACAGCATCCTTGAACAAGTGCATTCTGGAAACTCCACTTCTAGAAGACACAAGATTCACTGGGAAGAATTTCAGTCTAGGCTATAAGACATTATATAATAATATTTACAAAGGCAGGCCGGGTATGGTGGCTCACACCTGTAATCCTAACACTAGGGAAGCTGGAGTGGGAGGATCACTTGAACTCAGGAGTTCGAGACCAGCCTAGGCAACACAGTGAGACCTCATCTCTATAAAATAATAATAAAACATATATATATATAATTACAAAGGCAGGTGAAACATATTCTAAACTCTTCACTCTCTCCAAATGGGAATGATTTCAAAGTTTCAGACTAACTAACACATGATTCCTTAGGAAAAGAAGAAAGAAAGGTGACTATTTTCTTTTTTCTTTTTTTTGAGATGGAGTCTCACTCTATTGCCAGGCTAGAATGCAGTAGCGCAATCTCAGCCCAATGCAATCTTTGCCTCCCGGGTTCAAGCGATTATCCTGCCTCAGTCTCCCAAGTAGCTGGGACTGCAGGCACACACCACCACATCTGACTAATGTTTGTATTTTTAGTACAGATGGAGTTTCACCATGTTGTCCAGGATGGTCTCCATCTCTTGACCTCGTGATCCACCCACCTCAGCCTCCCAAAGCGCTGAGATTACAGGTGTGAGCCACCACGCCCAGCCTAAGATTTTTACCTTTACAATTAGCTAATGAAAAAAGCATCCAGATTAGTCTTGGTAATAGGATTGCAGGCACTGGAAGTCCCACTGTGATTGACTACACGGATTATGGGTGAGGTAATTTCCAAAAAAAAGACTAGGTTGCTGTTAGGAAGAAAAAGTAAATGCTGAATAGTGTATTATTAGTCAGGGCCCTCCATGAAACAAAACAAAACAAAACAAAGAAACAGAACCAATAAGAATGTGCATCTATAAAGAAATTTATTTTAAAGAATTTGTTCACAAGACTTCTACACTGCTGGTGGGAAAGTAAACTAGTGCAACCATATGGAAAACAGCATGGCAATTCCTTAAAGAAAAGTAGAACCACCATGGGATCCAGCAATCCCTCTACTGGGTATCTATCCAGAGGAAAAGAAGTCATTATATGAAGAAGATACTTGCACATACATGTTTATAGCAGGACAATTTGCAATTCCAAAAACGTGGAACCAACCCAAATGCCCATTAATCAATGAGTGGATAAAGAAACTGTGGTGCCTATATACAATGGAATACTACTCAGCCATAAAAAGAATGAATTAATGGCATTCACAGCAACCTAGATGAAATTAAAGACTATGATTCCAAGTGAAGGAACTCAGGAATGGAAAACCAAACATCATATGTTCTCACTCATAAGTAGGAGCTAAGCTATGAGGATGCAAAGGCATAAGAATGACACAGTGGGCTTTGGGGACTCTGGGGGAAGGCTGGGAAGGCGGTGAAGGATAAAAGACTACAAATTAGAGCCACTGTATACTGCTCAGGAGATGGGTGCACCAAAATCTCGCAAATCACCACTAAGGAGCTTACTCATGTAACCAAATACCACCTGTTCCCCAATAACCTATGGAAATAAAAAAATTAGAGAAATAAGAAACAAACGTATAAAAAAGAATTTGCTCACACAATTGCGGAGGCTGACTAGCCCTAAGATTTGCAGGGTGAGTCGGCCAGCTGGAGACCGGAAAACCCAGCGGTATAGTTCCAGTCCGAGTCTGAACGCTTGCGAACCAGGACAGCTGATGACAAAGTTCCAGGTCAAATGCTGATGGGCTCCAGACCCCAGGAAGGATTTCTATATTTCTTTTAGTACAGATGGTTTTTCACCATGTTGGTCAGGCTGGTCTCCAACTCCTGATCTCAGGTGATCTGCCGGCCTTGGCCTCCCAAAGTGCTGGGATTACAGCCAAGTTAGGTGACTATAAAAAAAAAAAATCTTAAGCCGAGCACAGTGGCTCACCCCTGTAACCCCAGCACTTTGGAAGGATGAGGTGGGCGGATCACGAGTTCAGGAGTTAGAGACCAGCCTGGCCAACATAGTGAAACCCCATCTCTACTAAAAGTACAAAACATTAGCCGGCACGGTGGCACGCACCTGTTATCCCAGGTACTCGGGAGACGAAAGCAGGAGAACCGCTTGTACCCTGGAGGCGGAAGTTGCAGTGAGCTGAGATTGTGCTGTTGCACTCCAGCTTGGGCAACAGTGCAAGATTCCATCTTAAAAAAAAAAGTTTTTAATAGTTGCTTTCCTTTAGATGTAGCCTCAGATCGTCACTGCTATCTGACCACTCTGGTTTCTCTTGTCATCATTTGATTTCCATAGGGTTTAGCAGGTGTCTTTATTCCTCAACATAATTTGAATCCATGGACAAGTGTGGATCCACAGTGCTAGCACAGGGGTGCAAAGACAGCACAAACTCTCCTTAAAATTTTATCTCTGAATATTTAACGTGATGGGTATCCCAACTACTCCAATTTGAATCATTAAATATTATATGAATATATTAAAATGTCACACATACCCCAAAATATGTAAATATATTATGTATCAATAAAAATTAAAATTTACAAATGTTTCTTTAAAGAAAACAAATTCTATTGGCATGAATCACAGACTCACAGACTCCCCAGACAAAATTGATCCACATATTAGCACATTCTAAACCAGTGGAAATGTGACCCTCGTGAACCATTGCCAAAGCCACTGAAAGCTTCTTCAAAGAAGGAAAGAAGCCAAGCAAGGTAGTTCACACCTGTAGTCCCAGCACTATGGGAGGTGGAGGTATGAAGGAATGCTTGAGCCCAGGAGTTCAAGACCAGCCTGGGCCACATAGTGAGACCCCATCTGTACAAAAAAATACAATTAGCCAGGTATGGTGGCACGTGCCTGTAGAGCCAGCTACTCTGGAGGCTGAGGTGGGAGGATCACCTTAGCCCAAAGAGGTCGAGGCTGCAGTGAGCTGTAATTGTATCACCACACTCTAACCCGGGCAGCAGAGTGAGACCCTGTCTCAAATAAATAAATAAAGGAAAAAAATAAAAGTGGTTTTCAAGTCCTAAGGGTGATGGTTTAACACATTCCTAACCGTTTAACAAGCCTGACATCTAGTGGTCAACCAGTGCTTCTAAGGTAGCTAAAAGAGACGGATTGACCCTTATTCAGGTTAATTGTGATGGAAGTATTGTATAGCTATTGTAAATGTACCTCTGTCAGAGTCAGTAAGAATGGATTAAAAAGGGAAGAATGGAAATTGTTATGCAAGCCACTCAGATGTTTGTTGCACCTGTCCATGATAAGATAACGTAATTCAGGTTGACCGAGAGCCGGGCGTTCTCAGCAGTCACTTCACAAGGAAAAGGGAGACAGAGAAAAAAGAATAAGCCTGAGGTAGTGCATATTTGCACATTTCTTAATAATAATCACAATAATAGCTATTTGACATGATGCTATATGATGGGCCTTACACTAAATGCTTCATACCTTGCTGTTTTTCCGGAAACTTTGTAAGATAAGTATTATAATTCTCACTTTATCAATGATGAAACTAAGGAGCAAAGTGGCTTGCTGAGTTGCCCAAATTTTTATAAGCACACCTTAGTAGAGCCAAACCACTATCCTAGATCCGTTGTTTTGTGTGTGTGTGTGTGTGTGTGTTTTTTAGTGTTAGTCAGGGTCTCCCTCTGCTGCCCACCCTGGAGGGCAGTGGCACAATCAAAGCTCACTGCAGCCTCAACCTCCTGGGCTCAAGTGATACTCCCACCTCAGTCTTCCATGTAGCTGAGGCCACGGGTGTACGCCACCATACCTAGCTAATTTTTTGTAGAGACGGGGTTTTGCCATGTTACCAGGCTGGCCTTGAACTCCCGGGCTCAAGCAATCCTCCAGCCTCGGCCTCCCAAAGTGCTAGGATTACAGACGTAAGCCACAGCGCCTGGCCTATCCTAGAACTTTTACATTCCAACTAAGCCACACACTATATTGTCTCTATTATTGAACAGGCAGAGGGAGGGAGCAAAAGCAATTTATCTGCTCTGAATTTACAAATCATTATGACATCATATTCATCCATACATTGAAGACAAATTATTTATTTATTTATTTATTTATTTGAGACAGAGTCTTGCTCTTGTTGCCCAAGGTGGAGGGCAGTGGCGATCTCTGCTCATCGCAACCTCCACCTCCCGGGTTCAGGTGATTCTCCTCCCTCAGCCTCCTGAGTAGCTGGGACTACAGGCACACACCACCACACCCAGTTAATTTTTTCTATTTTTAGTAGAAATGGGGTTTCACCATGTTAGCCAGGCTGGTCCCGAACTCCTGATCTCAGGTGATCCACCCGCCTCAGCCTCGCAAAGTGCTGGGGTTACAGGAGTGAGCCAACGTGCCTGGCTGGAGGCAAATTTTTTAAAAAGCATTCATACAGAGTTTTGAGTGTTTTTGCTATTCAGCTGGTGTGTGAGGGAATCGTATTGGACTTCCCTCTGATCCTGTTTCGTGTTTGCTTTTGGTTTTCCCTTAGAATGTTATAATTTCCAGGTGGCAATTATATTAGACTAGAAGCGGCAATCAAAGATATTTTTACGCCCTCCAAAACCCCATTTTCTGGTCAGAGGGCAAATTTTCAGTAGACATGGATAGCTTGAAAGTTTGATACTGCCAACTTTCACTCTTGGAGAAGCCTTTCAACCAAGGACAGTGGTTTAGGTGTATTTCCAACCTAAACTCAGCCTTTAGAAATTCAGTGACCTCCTCAAAGATTTTTAAATTTGGAGATTACAGGGCCCTGGCAATAACCATGGCTGGCCTTTGCATTGCTTTATAGGCCAGCTTTTATGTCACTCCAGATGTCTTATGACATTATTCAGCTTGTAGCTCACAATCTCTGGAAGAACTCCTCTGAATCCTCCAGTTGTCTAGGCACTTACCCAGAGCTTCCAGATCCCTTGTCTGTGTCAGACACCCTAGTATAAATGAGCTAGTATCAGATACCCCTGCTATAACTGAGCCAGCATCAGGATTCTAGGGGCAACGTGATCCAAAAACACACCAAGTAAGTGACACAGAATATGCTCCTATGCATGAAAACAAGGAAGAAAGTGGACGGTGATGTACATGCATGAGATGCCTGTGGGGGCAGGTAACAGAAATTCATAAAGCTGGCACACTCTCACTGCCTACAGCAGTCACTGGTCATTTAACGCTGGGCCACTTGTCCTTGAAAGAAATGTTGAGCAGGAAATGGGTAGGCCTGGGATCGGATTTCTTCTTGTCTAAGGCCTGGATGTTGCTTCACCCAAGAGTTGAACTCTGGGTGCTGGGGAGCACCTGACTCTCGGTGTGGTACACTGTAGACAAAGATTGAAGTCTACGGGCTCAAAGAACTGGGTAACCAGATATGCCAAGTTTGGAAGTCCAGGCATGTGGTCAACAAGCAATGTCAGCCAAGTTTAGTACCAATAGGAAGGGGCTTCTTCATCTGCGGCATGCTGAGAATTCGTTGCTGGCCCGATAGTGTCAGAACACACCCAGGGCTTTTGGCTGCAGTCAGGCCTCTGCACCCTAGAAAGCCAAGTCTTGATGGCTTCGTCATTAGGTCATCTGCAGCCTAACCTAGGGGACAATGACTCCACCAGGCTGCCAGAGATGGTTTCAACAAGACCACATGGCAACAACAGCCACAACAGTGAAGGCACTGACATTGCTCCAATAAAATGGGTAACACCTAGGACTGACCCTTTGAAAATATCCATGTAAGTAGATGCAAGTTTTATTTTATGCCTAAAGTGGGTGAACGGGATTATAGTTAGTTAGGGTCCTGCAAGGTGTCTGTTAAAAAATCAATTGCTTTGATGGAGTTTTGCTCTTGTTGCCCAGGCTGGAGTGAATTGGTGCAATCTCAGCTCATTGCAACCTCCGCCTCCCAGATTCAAGCGATTCTCCTGCCTCAGCCTCCGAGTAGCTGGGATTATAGGCATGGGCCACCACGCCCGGCTAATTTTGTATTTTTAGTAGAGACAGGGTTTCTCCATGTTGGTCAGGCTGGTCTCAAACTCCCAACCTCAGGTGAGCCACCTGCCTCAGCCTCCCAGAGTCCTGGGATTACAGGCGTGAGCCACCACACCCGGCCACCTCTCTGAACTTTCTGTGCCCATATGCTCCCTCAGAAGAACTATAGCTGGGAAGGTTTTCCATTCTAATCACCATTTAACTTCCAACTTGAGTGGAGAATAGGAATTTAAACCCCAGGGTCAGAAGTTTTTCATTCTAATAACTTTTCAGGAGAGGGGAGTAGAAATAGAAAATATATTTCTGTAGATGTATTTGTCTTCCTTGGAGATGTTTTAAAAATGATTTTCACTTTTTTTTGTTGTTGTTGTTGTTAATTGTTTTAAAGTACCTAGGATTCCTTTATCCTTGGGGCATGCATGTCTGACCCTGGCCCTGACTAAATGCTGGAAAAAGATACTTTGAACAAAGTAAGATAAATTGAAAAATTCGCATGTGGTGTAATCCACTCTTCCCCTTCACAATGACAGAGCAATATAAATGGATGGTCTGGATTTTTGCAGATGGTTGATCTTATTTATCTTCCCACTTCTCCCTAGTTTTCCCTGCTTTCTACAAAGGACCTTAACACATCTTTTTTTCACCTTGTGTTTCCTTCTTCATGTTTCATTTTATACATTCTAAGTTCTTTTAATTCCTACTTTTGCTAGCTAATATTTAAGATATGCACAATCAAGGAGCTTGAATCTTACCCTGTTTTATATCCTTTGATAAGGAAAGTAAATGTATCATCGATTTCATAAAAATTAGTGAATAAGCTTGAACTGAGCACTTCTCTTCTGTTTCATTCCTAGGTGATCTACATCATCAAGCTTTCCGGCTTTTTTCTTTTCTCTTCTTTCCTTCTTTTCTTTTGAGACAGCATCTTGCTCTGTTGCCCAGGCTGGAGTGCGGTGGCACCATCATGGTCCACTGCAGCCTCAACCTTCTGGGTTCAAGCAATTCTCCCACCTCAGCCTCCTACGTAGCTGGCACCACAGTCGTGTGCCACCACACCTGGCTAATATTTTTTAAATTATTTTGTAGAGACAAGGACTTGCTATGTTGTCCAGTCTGGTCTCAAACTCCTGGGCTCAAGCAATCCTCCCACCTTGGCCTCCTAAAATGCTGGGACTACAGGTGTGAGCCACTAGGCCCAGCCAAGTTTCCTGGCTTTTTTTTTTTTTTGAGACGGAGTTTCACTCTTGTTGCCCAGGCTGGAGTGCAATGGCAAGATCTCGGCTCACCACAACCTCCACCTCCTGGGTTCAGGCAATTCTCCTGCCTCAGCCTCTTGAGTACCTGGGATTACAGGCATGTGCCACCATGCCGAGCTGATTTTTTGTATTTTTAGTAGAGACAGGGTTTCACCATGTTGACCAGGATGGTCTCGATCTCTTGACCTCGTGATCAACCCGCCTCAGCCTCCCAAAGTGCTGGGATTACAGGCGTGAGCCACCGCGTCCGGCCCCATAAAACAGTTTTTTTTTTTTTCTTTTGAGACAGTTTCACTCTTGTTACCCAGGCTGGAGTACAATGGCACGATCTCGGCTCACCGCAACCTCCGCCTTCTGGGTTCAGGCAATTCCCCTGCCTCAGCCTCCTGAGTAGCTGGGATTACAGGCACGCGCCACCATGCCCAGCTGATTTTTTTGTGTGTGTTTTTAGTAGAGACGGAGTTTCACCTCTTGACCAGGATGGTCTCGATCTCTTGACCTTGTGATCCACCCGCCTCGGCCTCCCAAAGTGCTGGGATTACAGGCTTGAGCCACCGCGCCCGGCCTTTTCCTGGTTTTCATTTAAAGTGTGAGGCCATGTACTGTAGTCAAGCTGCATGTGTATTCAAGCTGCATGTGGTGGTGTGTGCCTGTAGTCCTAGCTACCTAGGAGGCTGAGGTGGGAGGATTGCTTGAGCCCAGGAGTTCTGAGTATAGCCGGGACAGCACAGTGAGGCCCCATCTTTTAAAAAAATAAATGTACATCCACTAAGAGTCAAATATGTGAATTCCTGGCTAAACTCCCCACACTCCCGGCCCTGAATCCCAATCTCAACCATCCATGTGGATGTCTAACATATCCAAAATGCATACTCTTGATTCTCATAGGACAACAGCTGCACCATGTTGACTTTGCAGTTATCAGAATCCATCATGTAGGCGAAGGCTTGAACCATAGCTAAATCTGAGTTTTGGCAGATGCCTTGTGATTTCCCCAGAACACAGGAGGATGGAAGGTCTACAAGTTACAGCTATGAGACCATCCCTCACTTGCCTCCGTGTCTTCCCTTGGAGGCTATCAGAAGACAGGTTCTCATGGGGTCTCTAGTTCTGATGAAGTGTGGGGCTTCCTGCCAACCACCCTCAGAACAGAGCTGCAGAGGCCATGTACTGTAGTCAAGTACTGGCTCTTCAATAACAAAGAGGCAGCATTCCTGCTGCCATCATCCAGCCCTTTTTGTTTTGGATCATTATTCTGGTGTGTCAGACAGGAACCAGGGGGGACTGGTCCCTTTCCCTTATGTCTCTGTTCACTACCTGTGCATTTAATAAGCTGTGCAAATCTAAAAGTGGCTCATGATATCTTTACCAGCAAGACCAGCCAAATCAAGGCCTTGGCCTTGGCCAGCCTTGGGCTTATGACCTTGACAACCTTCGCTGCAGCCTGCTTCCTTCTTCGGCAGTCTTCTCCTTCTCGGTACATCAGTGAGGCCTTCCTTGTCTGCTGTACAGCAAGCCTCTGCTCTCCGCCCTTTGCATTTAGTTTCCTTCTTTCCCTGTTTTATTTTTCTCTGTAAGAACTATGATATGCTATAGAATCTATTTATTGTCCAATTGTTTATTTATTTTGGAAACAGGATCTCATTCTGTCTCTCAGGCTGGAGTGCAGTGGCACAATCTTTGCTCACTGCAGCCTCCACCTTACTGGCTCAAGCAATCCTCCCATCTCAGCCTCCCTAGTAGCTGGAACTACAGGTGCACACCACCGTGCCTGGCTAAATTTTATTCTTAAATTTTTTGTAGAGATGGAATCTCACTATGTTACTCAGGCTGGTCTCAAACTCCTGGGCTTAAGCAAACCTCCTGCCTTGGCCTCCCAAAGTAGTGAGATTACAGGTGTGAGCCACTGTGTCTGGCCTTGGAGCTCAATAGAATGTAAAATCCATGAAAGCAAGGAGTTCTTCTGCTCTGTTTCTCCTGTACCTAAAACAGTGCCTGGCACCTAGTCAAATGCTCAACTAATATTTCCTGAAAGTCTGAGCCACAAAAAAATTCTTCAATGAAACAACAGTAGAACCCAATGTTTACTACATTATAAATGTGTGAAGTTGAATCAGTCTGTCTTGGACTTATGAATGAATTTGAAAAGATATTTTGAAAGGATAATAACTCAATACTTAATTGCTGTAAGTTTTGTAATGACAACTAAATTAGTATTTGGTAAGTATGTAAAATAGATATAACAGTATATCACTATAGTAGAACAGAGTCTAAAACCTTGAATTAAGCCAGGTGCAGTGGCTAATGCCTGTAAACCCAGCACTTTGGGCGGCCGAGGTGGGTGAATCATCTGAGGTCAGGAGTTTGAGACTAGACTGGCCAACATGGTGAAACCGCATCTCTACTAAGAATATAAAAGTTAGCCAGGCTTGGTGGCATGTGCTTGTAAACCCAGCTACTCAGGAGGCTGAGGCAAAAGAATCGCTTGAACCCAGAGGCAGAGATTGCAGTGAACCGAGATTGTGCCTCTGCATACCAGCCTGGGCAACAAGAGTGAAATTCCATCTTAAAAAAACAAACAAACAAACAAACAAAAAAACTAAGACTGAATGTTTTGAATTCTTTATCTCTGCTTTAAGAAAGGTAGGATTTGGGGATGCTATGGCTTCAAAAAAAATTACACATACCAAAAATAAGGGTAAAATTATATCATTGGATAATCTGTGTTATTCACATAATACGAGTTTCCACTGAGTGAGAAAATATTATCTTTCTTTAATTCCATTTCCCTTGAAAATAGTGGTTTCAATTAAATGGAGGAAAAAAACTTGAAAAACGTAAACTTCAGGAAATAGGATTTTTTAAAGAAAATTAAAATATACAAAGTAGTTTGGTGAAATCAAACCATTACCAGATTCCTTTTTTTTTTCCAGAAACAGATTTGATATTAATCTAATTGGCTATTAAATGTACTTCATTTATAAAGCCAATTATATAGTACTCTGTTTCAAAGCTTTCAAAGAAGAGAAATATAAATAGTATCTCATCCTAAGCAAAATTAAACTAGTGTCATTTCATTTGGAAATAATTACCTAGAAAAACTTATAAACGTTCAAAAAAGGAAAATCTGTTAGAGTCTGACAAAATCATCTACAGTGAAAAGGCAGCTTCAGGAAGGAAAATTACCTGCTGGCAAATTAGAAAGCTACAATTAAACCATTGACATTTCCCTGAGAAGAGAAAAATAGTAATCGTGAAGAAGTGAGGGAAAACAAATGATGGCGGTCATGTTAAGGATAGGAAATACACATCCTTTTGTAAAGGATGTTGTCACCGTCACAGACTGTTTCTTCCAATATGGATTTGCAAAACATGATAGCTGAGCCCACCAAATCTCTCGTGGTTGCCATGGGGCAGGGGGTGGTGGCCCACACCTGTAATCCCAGGACTTTGAGAAGCCAAGGAGGGAGGATTGCTTGAGCCCAGGAGGTCAAGGCTGTAATGAGCCGTGATCATGCTGCCACACTCCCCCCAGGGTGACAGAGCGAGAACCTATCTCTAAAAAAAGAAAAAAACAATAATAAAGGTCATCATTCTCCCACAAAGGAAACTAGTTAAGCCCTCTTCTGCCCTCTTAAATACAACTCCAAAATCCATCTGCCATATAAGAGAATGAGGCTAATTAAAAATACATATCAGATGAGAATAGGCCTTCAGAGGTCCTGGAATTTGTCCTACTCCGTTGTCACATATCGTTAGGTAACCTCACAAACTTTGTACATCTCTTAAGAATACATTCTGGAAGAGAGATCCAAGATGGCCGATCACTAGCAGCTCAGGACTGTAGCTCCCAGTGAAAGCGCAGAGAACGAGAGGACGCTGCACTTTCAGACAAATTTTTGTTACTCACGGACCAGGCGATTCCCAGCGGAGGAGCCCCACAGGTTGCCAGCGCAACTCTTGTGGCCGGCCCGGTGGTTTTGCTGGCGCCCTGGCGCGGTGGTTTTCGGTGCAGAGTAAACGGGACTGGGTCCCCTTTTGGCCGACATTTGGAGCTCCGGGAAGGCAGAGTCGCCCATTCAGCTGATTGAAGGACGGACTCAAGAAGGAAGCCAGACCGGAGATTCCCTGGCAGAAAAGCACCACGAATCTTAACGCCGCTGTTTTGGCCAGCGCAGTGGGTTGCTCAGATTACGGTGCTGGGAATCAACAAGTTGGACGTCTGCTCAGAGACATAATTTGAAAGTCGGTAATTACAAAGACGACAGGTGGATAAATTTACAATGATGGGAAGAAACCAGCGTAAAAAGGCTGAGAATACCCAAAATCAGAATGCCTCTCCCTCTACAGGGGATCACAGTTCCTCATCAACAAGGGAACAAGGCCTGATGGAGAACAAGTGCGTTCCATTAACAGATTTAGGCTTCAGAAGGTGGATAATAAGAAACTTCTGTGAGTTAAAAGAACACAGTCTAGCCCAATGTAAAGAAACTAAGAACCTTGAAAAAAGATTTGACAAAATCCTAATGAGAATAGACAATCTAGAGTGGAATATAAGTGAATTAACGGAACTGAAGAATACAAGAACGCCTCGAAGTATGCACAGGTTTTAGCAGTAGAATTGATATCAGAGGTCAAAGACCAACTTAATGAAATGAAACGGGAAGGCA
>NW_016107390.1:6623962-6654213 GCF_001604975.1 Cebus imitator
AAAAAAAAAAGAATACATTCTGGCCTGGCACAGTGGCTCATGCCTGTAATACCACAGTGAGAGAGGCTGAGGCGGTAGGATCACCTGAGGTGGGCGGATCACCTGAGACCAGCCTGGTCAACATGGTGAAACGCCGTCTCTACTAAAAATACAAAAATTAGCCAGGCATGGTGGTGTGTGCCCGTAGTCCCAGGTACTAGGGAGGCTGATGCACAAAAATCTCTTGAACTCAGGAGGCAGAGGTTGCAGTGAGCCGAGATCGCGCCACTGAACTCCAGCCCAGGCGACAGACAGACAAACAAACAAACAAAAACATTCTGATATTTTATTTGCCAACTTTTTTCCTTTTCTTTTTTTTTTTTTTTGGGGCAGACGTGATCTCATTCTGTCGCCCAGGCTATAGTGCAGCAGCATGGGCAGGTCTCGTTGCACCCTTGAGCTCCAGGACTCAAGCAGTCTCCCGCCTCAGCCTCCTAGGTAGTTGGAACTATAGACAGGTGCCACCATGTTGGTTCATTTTAATATTTATTTTTGTAGGGACAGGGTCTTACCATGTTGCCCAGGCTGGCCTTAAGTTAGTCTCCTTTCTTGGCCTTCCAAACTGTTGGGATTACAGGCGTGAGCCACCGCGCCCGGCTATTTTCCAACCTTGATGTTAGGAATTGTACCGAAATGTTTACCATGGTCTAGGGCTGCAAGCAAATCATTTCTCCTTGCTTAGGTTTTAAAAGATAACAAAGCCTTCCCACAACCTCCCAGAATTCTATGCCTTCATGTACGTAACCCGCCTTCCCTCAAACCCAGCTTCCACAGAGATGCTTTTCCTCATCTTCTTGGTTATATCCTAAGAATACATTCTGGCCGGTTGTAGTGGCTCATGCCTGTAATTTCATCACTTTGGAGGCTGAGGTGGGTGGATCACCTGAGGTCTGAGTTCAAGACCAGCCTTGTCTGCTTTTTCTTAAATCTTTATTATCATCATTGGTCTCCTCTGAACTGCTTGTAATTCAGTTTTTAGAAATTAATGCAGTATTTATTGTATGTTGCACTGAAGTACCATAGAAAACTAAGCTGGCTGACATCAGCTCCTTAAAGGAGACAATCAAGATAAACACCTAATGTGTGGAATCCTGAAATGATTCATTCCAAATCAGAGAAGTGTGTATTTTCTAATTGCATAGTCATTTATTTATTTAAGTCTAAATGTAATTGGGCAACAAAATGCAATTAAATGCTCGTGATTTACTAAGACACAGCCATTTAGATGTGAATTTAGAGATAGGAAGTGACTCTGGAGTCAAAAGAACGAAAAATATGTGTGTGTGCTCATGTAATCTACATGTGTGTGTATGTGTGTATTTGTGTGTTGCAAAGAGGACTCCTGTCTTAGGGAGAGAGCCAAATGACTCTAACAAAACGATATTTTGATGAGTTAAGTGTAAATGAATCAGAAACATACAGATTAAATTTTCGTTAATGCACATGGATTTAAAAATTAAGGGAAAAATATTTGGCAAAGTGAATTTTGGCTTTGTCCAAACCCAAAGCTCTGGAAAAATAGTTGGAGACATTCAATGATCCAACTGAGGAAAGCGTGGCCCACTTCCCCTCTCCTTTTTATAAAATCTTTATTTGTTCAAACACATGGCGTCAGAAAAGTTCATTTCTATTGGAGACGACGCCTGCTTCCAAACAAGACTGTGAGAAAATCCCTTGTTTATTCGGGAGCTTGCCAGGCATTTATGTTTATGGAGCATAATTACTTCACAAATCTTCTGAAGATGTATCACTCTTCCTCAGCCTTCCAGAGAGAAAGGACATCCGCTTCTGTCTGTGTGCTAGTGTCGGTCTGTCTCTACATCATAAATATATTTCCAAATGATTCTCAATAGAAAGTATCTTCTCTTAATTCTCTCCAGATGTTGTTCTTAGTAGGGATGATTCTTCTGACTACTCAGTCTCCTAAATCCTGCCGGGTAATTCTGCACATGGTCATGGTTATCTCAGATGTGGAAGTAATCAAAGTGATCTACAGATCTAAGACAATACTCCAGGGAACAAATGAGGGGTAGTGTGAGGTCAGAGCAATTCAGGAGGGTCACACTGGAAAGCCTGGGAGTTGTGCAGCAGGAGAAAGAGTGAGCAGGTGGGGGGAAAGAATGGGAATCCCTCATAGTTCAGAGTTATCCCTTCTGTCTCAGAAAACAGGGATCGGTAAAAGAGGAGGGATATGAAAACCTTTATAATTTAGTTACTGTTATTGGGGTAGCTAGTCTGCTTTTCTATGTGTCTTGAAGGCAAAAGATTACTAATTTTCTGTCCTTTATATGTGAAATCGCACCAGATGTGATTGTTTGATTGAAACCATTAGACCACGGTGTCAAAGACAGACAAAACAGGAAGACCTAAGATAGTTGTAGAAAGTTGATAGAAACAACATCTGGCTTACATACAGTGGAGAGAAACCCAGCAGGACCATCTAGGCAGTGTGGGATGGCAGAAAGCAGATTTGCAGTGGTAAAACCTTGAACACAAATGCCAGTAACATCTATGGCTGGAGACACAAAACAGTTCATTTTTTTGTCTTGTAAAATGACAGTAATACCACCTATCTTGGAGGCTTGGATTAACGGAGAATATGTTTTTAAATTACTTTTTAGCAAGAAGTGGCAGAATAAAACTGAATTTGGGATACTTTAGTGGGGAGAAATGAAGTTGTTGTGAGTTTTTAAATTTAATTTTATTCTTCTTAAATGAATATGTTGTGCTTTTTATTATAGAAGTAATACACAAAGTCACCCATTCATTCAATTCGAATAATTACGAAATACATGAGTAAATTCCCCCTTTTACTTTCTAATTCTCTCCTAGCCCCAGGTAAGCAATATTAATGGTTTGATATGCATCCTTCCCCACTTCTTCCCAGACTTATGCACATATATTCATGTTATAGGGATTTTTTAAAAAAGGAAAATGGAATCATAAAATAAATAGATAAATAATCCTATTGTCTGCTTTATTTTTCACTTAATATAGTAGGAGCAAAAGGCATTTTAATTTTATTACAATGTTCAAGAACTGTGCATTTCTTATGAACATAGAGACAAACCTCTGGATTAGGTACTATAATGAAAAATGCAAGCGTAATTTAATGAAAAACACAATGATGATTCAATATGATTTAACATATGCCTATTTTCCATCACATCAATAAATCAAAGCAGACAAATCATATGCTCAGTTTGCAAGATGAAAAAACTCTTTCGATTAAATTCAATATCCATTCATAATTCTAATATATATCTTCATAAACCATAACAAAAGGATATTTTCTTAATGTGATAAAGCATATCTGAATTAAATAATAGCCAAGCTCACACTGAATGGCAAAATTAATAGAGCCAACCTCAGTGCATAAGGAAGAATAGAAGAATTCTTGATATTACTACCTTAATATTTTGCTGAAAATCATGTCATAATACAATGAGAAAAAATGAAAATATTCATATGCAAAAGGAAGTGAAATGTAACAGGGTGCCCATGAAAATCAGCTAAAATGTTATTACAATAAATAATAGAGGGTTTGGTAAGCTGGCTAATTACAAAAATACGCTAAAACCTCAGTGATTTTTTTTCTTTACAGCTGCTACAATGAAAAATAAATAAAACATATAAGACAAGGTGACACAGTTCACAAGCATAACAAAAATACCAAATTCTTGTGAATAAACGTAAAAAAGATATGCCCAACTTCTAGAAATAAAAATATATTTATTAAATAACAATGATAACATAAAAGACATTTATTAAAATATTTCCTAAAAGATAACATTCATAAATGAAGAGCCATACTATATATTAGAGGTAATGAATTAGCACTGGAAATATGGTGGACCTTCCCTAACCCATCTATAAATCAATACAATTATTGTAAAATTCTGAATATCTTTTTACACCTAATTTTGCCCAGACTCCAGGAGAATGAATTCCTGAAGATAATCATGGAAACTTACAAAGAGGCAGATCGATGTATATTAAAAGACATAAATAAAGCCATAATTATCAAGACAGTATTCAGTATTGAACTGATGCTGAGACAGGCAGAAATTAATGAAATAGCATGGGTAGCTCAGAAACAGACCTATGTATATCTAATATCATGTTAAATGATGAAGGTGGTATCTTCATTCATTCCAGGCTGCCATAATAATATACTTTAATTGGGTAATTTACAAAAACAGAAATCTGTTTTCTCATGGTTCTGGAGGGAAGGAAGTCCAAGATCAAGGCTCCAAAAGATGAGTGTCTGGTGGGGACACAGTCCTCATAGACAGTGCCTTCTGTGTATGCTTACGGGGCAGAAAGGGCAAGCAGGCTCTCTCAAGCATTTTATAAGGGCATTAATCACCTCCCAAAGGCCCCATCTCTTAATGTCATCACCTGAGGGTTAGATTTCATAATGTGAATTTTGGAGAGACATAAATATTCAGATCATAGCAAATGTCATTTCTTAGCAGTAGAAAAAGTAGGAATTATCCAATCATTGGCTGTGTAATTACTGGCTATTAAAGAGGAAAGAAAGAAAGGAATGAAAATGAGAAAAGGAAGAAAAGGAGAAATAGAGAAAGAAGGAAGGAAAGAGAGAGAACAGGAAGAAAGAAAAAAATTTGACTTTAACATCAGCCGCAAAGTAAACTGCAGATGCAATAACATTTTAAATGTAGAAATGAAAACTAGCTCCAGCGTGGTGGCACATGCCTGCAGTCCCAGCTCCTCAGGAGGCTGAGGCAGGAGGATTGCCTGAGCCACAGGAGTTCAAGGCTGCAGTGAGCCATGACTGTGCCAACAGAGTGAGACTCTGTCTCAAAAAAAAAAAAAAAAAAAAAAAAAAAGAGGGAGAGAGAAAGAAAAGAAAACTAAAAAGAGAATTTGAAGAAAGTATAAGAGAATATGTCTTTCATATTGGGGGCAACTTTCCTAACATGATTCAATGAAGAAAAAGACTGATTAATTTGGCTAAATAAACCTTGCAAGCTTCCCACATTTAAAAAAAAAAGCATCACAAATAAATATTTGCAGCAAAAGTGACACAGCTGTTGAGCTTTACTGACATTTCTGTCGTTGATCTCTTTGCTCGTGTCGTAGTGAGTCTCTTTCTTTTCAGCAAACACTCTACTTTCTGTCACTCCTGGACATCCACAAAACTGTTCTGTTCCAACAGGAAGGGCATCCTAACCTTTTTGAAGGGCACTCTTTCAGAGTGTATCAGAAGCGTTCTGCACGGTCCCTATGCCAAAATATTACGCTTCCTTTCTAAGGAAAGAACTTTATAGACACACGAAAGACGTTATTTACAAAAATAAATATGCTACTATGCTGAAAAGTCTAGCGCTCAACAATAGGGGATTATGAGTTTTTTCTTTTTATTAGTGTACATCCACAAAGTAAAATATTATGCAGTCATTTAAAATGATATTTTAGTAGAAGGATCAAATCTGTCCCGCTGCCTGTTTTTGTAAGTATGATTTTATTGGAATGCAGCCAAGCTCACTCATTTACATATTATCTGTGATTGTTTTCTCAAAATAACAGCAGAGTTGACTAGTTGTGGCTAACCTTGTGGCTCCAAAAGCCAAAAATATTAATTATGTGCGCCTTTACAGAAAAAGCTGCTTACCACATCACAGTAGAATATTTGGTATCTGGGTAAATGTTTATAATTTATTATTACATTTGTTATAGTAGAATACAAAATAGAAAAAAAAAGCTGGGTGCAGTGGCTTATGCCTGTAATTCTAGCACTTTGGAAGGCCAAGCGGGTGGATCATTTGAGGTTAGGAATTTAAAACCAGCCTGGCTAATGTGGTGAAATCCAGTCTCTGCTAAAAATACAAAAAAAAAAAAGCCAGATTTGGTGGCAGGCACCTGTAATCCCAGCTACTCAGGAGACTGAAGCAGAAAAGTCTCTTGAACCCAGGAGGTGGAGGTTGCAGTGAACTCAGATCACACCACTGCACTCAAGCCTGGGCCACAGAGCAAGACTCCATCTCAAACAAAAAAAAAAAAAAAAAGGAAAATGTAAATTTAAACATATATTAAATATATGGGTTATATCTAACTATTATCTAATCATAATCTGAAATATATGTGTATATTATATCAGAAGTCTATCAATGAAATGTTATTTCGAGATGTCAGGATTGCTCAGTGCCGTTTTGTTTTTGTTTTTCTGTTTCATAGAAGCCTTCTATAATGAATCTATATTATTTTCAAAATTACTTAAATAGGTTGAATGTGATGTCTCATGCCTGTAATCCTAACACCTTGGGAGGCAGAGGCAGGCGGATCACCTGAGGTCAGGAGTTTGAGACCAGCCTGGCCAACATGGTGAACCCCGTCTCTACTAAAAATACAAAAATTAGCTGGGTGTGGTGACATGCACCTGTAATCCCAACTACTTGGGAGGCTGAAACAACAGGATCATTTGAATCTGGGAGGCAGAGGTTGCAGTGAACCGAGATGGCACTACTGCATTTCAACCTTGGCAAGAGTGAGGTTCCCTATAAAAAAAAAAAAAATTACTAATTAAATATATTAGTAAATGTTATTTAAAAATAAACCTTTTTTTTTGAGAGAGTCTCTCTCTGTCGCCCAGGCTGGAGTGCAGTGGTGTGATCTCGGCTCACTGCAACCTCCACCTCCCGGGTTCAAACGATTCTTCTGCCTCAGCCTCCCCTATATCTGGGACTACAGGCGCACACCACCACACCCGGCTAATCTTTATATTTTTAGTAGAGGCGGAGTTTCACCATGTTAGCCAGGAGGGTCTCGATCTCATGATCTTGTATTTTGCTTGCCTTGGCCTCTAAGTCCTGGGATTACATGTGTGAGCCCCAGTGCCTGGCTTAAAAATAACTTTTTGTATTACATAAGATCACCAGTTCAGACTGAGATACTCCAAGGTACATTTCTATTTTGGACCGAATTTTAAACCCAAGCCCACTTTTCAGGGTTTATGCAAACCTCCCTCCATTTCCCCTCTGCACTCACACATTGAGTCCAGCTGTATGAGTTAGCAATGAGCATGAATCTTTTGGGAGCATCTCAAAGGACACATGAAATTTCCTGCTTTCTCTTAATTTAATTGTTGTTTCATTCTCCAACTTTCTCAAGGAAAAAGTTGGTCTTCTCCAGGTTCATGGACTCTGCCACAACATTTCTGGAGGTTTGGCAACATAAATCAAAAAACTATTCCATAGAGTTGATGGGGAAGAAGAGGAGAAGAACCTGATATGGTAACAGGCAGGACACAGCTCTTAGGCACCTCCTCCTCCCTCCTCCATAATTAGCTTTACCTTGAGGCCATTAAATGGAAGCTTACTCCTCACAACCACCTGCTAGAAAAAGTTGATTCTGGTTGGCATGGTGGCTCACACCTGTAATCCCAGAACTTTGGGAGGCCAAGGTGGGCAGATCACCTGAGATCAGGAGTTCAAGAACAGCCTGGCTAACATGGCGAAACCCCGTATCTACTAAAAATATAAAAATTAGTCGGGCATGGTGCCTCATGCCTGTAATCCCAGCCGCTCAGGAGGCTGAGGTGGAATAATCGCTTGAAGCTGGGAGGCAGAGTTCGCAGTGAGCCGAAATCATGCCATTGCACTCCAGCCTGGGTGAAGAGAGCCAAAATGTGAAGAAAGAAAGAGAGAAAGAAAGAGAGAGAGAGGGAGGGAGGAAGGAAGGAAGGAAGGAAGGAAGGAAAGAAGGAAGGAAGGAAGGAAGGAAGGAAGGAAGGAAGGAAGGAAGGAAGGAGGGAGGGAGGGAAAGAAATTCTGTTCTCATTCACCACCAAAATCTCAAGAAGATTGATTTAGAGTCGTCACCCAACTTCCTACTATTATACAGAAAGGAAGGAGTTAAAGAATCTGCCTCACAACTATTAAACACTTCCTTATTAAGTAAACACTGAATTGGGCATCTGAAAATAAGCTTCTTTCTCTCCTGGAGACCAAAGTATTTTAAGTTTTGAAATATAGTAATGTTTTATATTTGCATAAAAATCTTACATCCCAAAGCAGTCTGCATTTCTGAAACTCTTTTTCTGGAAATGCCAAGTTGAATTTGGCTTCAATTTAATAATATGCAGAGACAGCAAAGAATAATACTAATAACGCTTGCCTGGTCACACAGCAGAATGTGAGGACATTAGGAAAGACTGTAGCGTTTTCTTCTCCTCAGGAAAACAGAACTAAATACTCGTTAGAGTCAGGAGAGCAGTGAAGCCTTGAAGTTTCTGAAATGTTCCAATGATTCCCCCAGAACCCCATCTACACCGGGCTGGAGGGGAGAACTTCGGGGATGATGACATCAGCTTGAAGAATCTCAGAAGGTTAGAGCTGAAAAGGACACTGCCGGTGGGATAATCCCTGTGAGACTAATCCCATATTTTTCAGAGTGAGAAACTGATCCTGAGAGAGCTGATTGCCCACCACCACTCAATGAAGTATCAACAAGTGAGCTCTTGAACACAGGTCTCTGTATTTTTAGGAGTGCTGTGTCTTCAACTGGCCTTCATCCTCTTCCCTCTTTCACTCCTGTGTTGTGTTCCTGTTAGAGGAACCACAGTGTGGCAGGCAATGGGCTACCCTGGCAGCCTTTATTTCCTTTAATTTTCCCCACAGCACTGTGAGGTATGGTTACCGCCTCTTTCACAGATGAAGAAACAGAGCCTCAGAGAGGTGAAGTAATTTAGACACAATCTGGAAGCCAATTGCGTTCAACTTTGAAGCCTATGATCCCAAGTATTCCTGTTGGCTGAAAGCAATTCTGTCAGCCCTCCTTCCCACTTGCCTGTTGTTTACCCATTGGGTTATCTGGAATAAGGTTTTCTTTTTCTTCGCTTTTCTTTTTTTTTTTTTTTGAGATGGAGTCTTGCTCTGTCGCTTGGGCTGGAGTACAGTGGCGTGATCTCAGCTGACTGTAACCTCCGCCTCCCGGGTTCAAGCGATTCTCTTGTCTCAGCCTCCTGAGTAGCTTGGACTACAGGAGTGTGCCACCATGCCTGGCTAATTTTTTGTATTTTTAGTAGAGACAGGATTTCATCGTGTTGGGCAGGATGGTCTTAATCTCCTGACCTCATGATCTGCCCCCCTCGGCCTCCCACAGTGCTGGGATTACAGGTGTGAGCCACCATGCCTGGGAAGTGAAATTTAGTTCCCACCCTTTCACCTCTTTTTCTTCCTACACGTTTTGTAGGGCACATAGCAATATTTCCCTCTGTATCTAAAGAGTGAATAAAGCCTAGTTAACATATATACTATTGATATTTTCAAACTCTCTTTTACTGAGTGTCTGCTACATATCACAGAATTTTAATATATTGTCTCTAGTCTGTATCGTAATCTTGAAAGTTGAAGATGACACCAGGCACAGTGGCTCACGCCTGTAATCCCAGCACTCTGGGAGGCCGAGGCAGGTGGATCACCTGAGGTTAGGTGTTCAAGACCAGCCTGGTCAACGTGGTGAAACCCCGTCTCTACTAAAATTACAAAAATTAGCTGGGCATGGTGTTGCATGCCTATAATCCCAGATACTCAGAGGCTGAGGCAGAAGAATTGCTTGAACCTGGGAGAGAGAGATTGCAATGAGCCAAGATCGCACCATTGCACTCCAGCCTGGTCGACAGAGCAAGACTCCCTTTGAAAAAAAGAAAAGAAAAGAAAGTTAGAGATGACATCATTTGCCTCTTTTGTATCTTCCCTTCCCCAGTGTGCCTAGCTCAGTTCCAAGTGCCTCATAGAGGCTCAATGTCACGTGATAGGTTAATTGAATTGGCACCAGTTTCCCCGGAGACCACAGAGCAGAGCATTTGCATAGCCACCAAATCCCTGGATCCCACCATTCATCACTGGCTTCAATGGCAAAAGAAGGGGAGAGTGAAAGTCCAGCTGAAACATGCAAAGTGCCATCTCCAGTCAGTGGGGCGCAATCTCCACCCAGCTCCATGTTGTTTAGCAGCCTGTGGAATCTGCCATCCGTCACCTTGGAGCCAACGCTCCTGCCCTCTAGGGCTGAAATATTGGCTTCCCCTTGTGTGCTGCTCTTCTACGTAGACTGCCTTGCTTCTGACAGCCTCCCCTTGGGAAAAGGCTGGAAGCCTGCTTGCTGTGCTTGGAATTGATGTGACTTCCATCATAAAACCAAGACGCAAAGTCTTTAATGGTCAACTTTAGAGAAAAAGGTGAATAGGATAGTGGGGGAGAAGGCAGAGGCAAAGGAAGAAGAAAGACATGTTGAAAGCTGAACAAGACGTAAATGATTCCATTTACAAAGGCTTTGGGGAAAACGATTTCTTTGTTAGCCTTGAAACGCAAAGGCAGGGGCTCTCAGAGTAACTGGCCCCTGTGAAATTGAGGCCGATTTCTCTGTTCATTCTCCTTTCCGCCTTTTGCTTTACAGCAGTGAGGGTACAAAACAAAATGAGAAAAGCTGGGCACCTGTAGTCTCAGCTACTTGGAAGGCTGGGGCAGGGGGATTCCTTGAGACCAGGAGTTAGAGACCAGCCTGGGCAACATAGGGAGACCCCCACCTTAAAATACATATATATATATATTCGTTCTCCTTTCTGTCTTTTTTTGAGACCATGACTCAAAATAAAGAACATGGTCCTGTTCAATGGAAACAAAGATGACAATTCATGTACATAAGCAGCCAGTACAGTGGCCTGGCACTTAGTAGTATTTTGTTGTTGTTGTTGTTTTGTTTTGTTTTTGAGATGAAGTCTTGCTCTGTTGCATAGGCTGGAGTGCAGTGGCATAATGTCAGCTCACTGCAACCTCTGCCTCCCGGATTCCAGCGATTCTCCTGCTTCAGCCTCCCGAGTAGCTGGGACTATAGGCACACAGCACCACACCTGGCTTATTTTGGTATTTTTAGTAGAGTCAGGGTTTCACCATGTTGGTCAGGCTGGTCTCGAACTCCTGACCTTGTGATCCGCCGCTTCGGCCTCCCAAAGTGCTGGGATTATAGGTGTGAGCCACCACACCCGGCCTAGAAGTTTTTCAAGATTTATTATAGCATACCTTTTTGCTAGGGAGATTGGTGTAACCATAACCTAAGACAGGGAACTGATATTTAAACAGATGAATTCCCTATGAACTCCATGAATGCATTACAAAGCAAAATTTAAAAATGCTACACTTAAATTCTGTCTAAGCAAAAGAACATTTATGGAATGAAAAGAAAGATGAAAGCCTGGCATGTATTGAACCAGGATGAGATTGCATGAGAATAAGTAATCACATCTTTTATTTGACCCGAATGTTTTCTGGTGCAAGTTTGGAATTAAAAGTTGTTTAAGAGACAAAAGGAAGTGATAAAGCAAGCTTGGAATGGGAGAAGCATGATTAAAAGCAGCTTGCACAAAGGTCCATTAGTATGGGTTTGGGAGGACCAGGGAGAGAAGGTGGGAATTTTTCTCAGTGAAGACTGCCTTTCCTTTAGTTTTCCAGAATTAACAAACTAATAGGGTGGATGGGAAATCATGATGACTTCAAGGTGATCCTGGCACATGGGTGAAATAGTACAACTGCGGATGGACAGGGAAGCTGACCTGATTTGGAAAAAAGCAGTGGGATTTGCTACTAGACTAGAATCTCTCTATGTATCTAGTGTTGTGCCTCCCAAAGTCAAGTTGATGTTGACACAATTATTTGATATCATCCAGGTGACTGAGAGACCGGTTGGAAAATCTAGATCTAGGCTGGGTGCGGCGTCTCACACCTGTAATCCCAGCACTTTGGAAGGCCGAGGCAGGCAGATCATGAGGTCAGGAGTTCGAGACCAGCCTGGCCAACATGGTGAAACCCTGTCTCTACTAAAAATAAAAAAATTAGTAGGGTGTGGTGGCACAAGCCTGTAATACCAGCTACTTGAGAGTCTGAGGCAGGAGAATCGCTTGAACCTGTGAGGCGGAGGTTGCAGTGAGCCATGATCGTGCCACTGTACTCCAGCCTGGGTGACAGAGCAAGACTCCATCTGAACAACAAAAAAGAAGGAAGGAAGGAAGGAAGGAAGGAAGGAAGGAAGGAAGGAAGGAAGGAAGGAAGGTAGGAAGGTAGGAAGGAAGGAAGGAAAGTCTAGATCAAGACCTTGTGCGCAGACAGCATCGGAGCCCCACCAAGCTGATCAGGTTGATCAGGGATGCACAGCATTGCCATCTTGGCCAGCATGCTCAGCGTGCCCGTCTTCTTGTTTGTCGTTCTCTGTCGCTATGTGGTCACCAGCAATCCCAGGAAGCAGGAATTAAAATGGCACTTTCTCCACCCGAGGGTTCCAGGACATAATTTAAGACAGGATGGAGGGGGTGAGGGTCCTTCATCCTTTCTACCCATCACAATGTGAAAAACAATTACACCAGGGTTTTTCCAAACAACTTTTATTTCCTCAAAATCTTTCTTAACCCTATGGAACAAGAAGCTGACACTGAATAAGGTCCACCATTGGGGCAGCTTTCTTTTCTGCTCCTGCCTCTCAATATAAAAATATATTTTGTGGTTCCCCAAACTTCCAAAAAAAAAATCCAGATCCAATAGATTCTTCTTTGTCAGTTATCCAAGTTGACTGTGTAGAATGCTTAACTCACTCTCAGTTGACACCATGCTTGACTACCTTTCAAGTGTACAGTGAAAAGTCTCTCAAAAGCCCCATGTGCCTGTCCTTAGAGTGAGAAGGGTCAGAGAATGCTGGAGGTAAAGCCCATGAGCAAACAGCAAAGAGCACTGCGCACAGCAGAAGTCTACAGATCAGGGTGCCGTGATGGAGGGTCTGGGCATGGCAGGCAGGAAGGAGACACCTGGCTGGGAGAGAGGGTGGGGCAAACATGCATGATCACCAAAACCACCTGAGAGCTGTTGGAGGCGGGAATCTCTACTCCAGAAGATCAGAACATGGAAAATGTGCTGATGACTAAGGTTTGTTGTGACGGCTCAATATTTGTGGATTAATTTATCCTAGGACATGGAATGTGGAAAGCTCATCTCCTCCTCAATAAAAAACAACACTATGTGTTGTTTGCTTCCTTTTTATCTGATGTGTCTTATGAAAATTTGTTTTAGAGAATGACAGGAAAAGAGAGATGAGAAAAATTAGTCTGTGGTGTTCCTGGATGTTGGTCAGTGAAGTTTGAGAATAGTGACATAGAAGAGCTTTGGACATCGCTGCTGAACCAGAATGAATCAACCAATTTATACTTAGAATGTATACCATATATTTAGGAATAAAAACTATTTTGAAATCAATAAATCTCTTGTTATCAGAGACTAGGAAGATGGGTAGGGGTAAAGGGGGAGGTGGAGAAGGTTAATGAGTACAAAACATATGGTTAGAAAGAATGAATAAGACCTGCTATTTGATAGGACAGCAGGGTCACTATAGTCAATAATAATTTAGTGGTACATTTAAAAATAACTAAAAGAGGCCGGGCGCGGTGGCTCACAAGGTCAAGAGATCATGGTTTCACCATGTTGACCAGGATGGTCTCAAATTCCCGACCTCAAGTGATCCACCCGCCTCTGCCTCCCAAAGTGCTGGGATTACAGGCCTGAGCCACCGTGCCAGCCCAACCAGTGGTTTCTATCCAAGCTTTTTAACACAGTGATGACTGTCCTATATTTTACTGTTTCCACATAGTCCACAAAGTTGGACAAACTAGCAAGAAATATGGTAGAAAATGAAGATATGTGGATGATTTTTTAGAATATTACATCATAAGGCCAGGCACAGTGGCTCAGTCCTATAATCCCAGCACTTTGGGAGGCTGAGGCAGGTGGATCACAAGGCCAAAAGATCAAGACCACCCTGACCAATGTGGTGAAACCCCGTCTCTACTAAAAATACAAAAAGTAACTGAACATGGTGGCATGCCTGTAGTCCCAGCTACTCAGAAGGCTGAGGCAGGAGAACTGCTTGAACCTGGGAGTCAGAGGTTGCAGTGAGCCAGATGGAGTCACTGCACTCCAGCCTGGCAACAGAGCGACTCAGTCTCAGAGAAAAAAAATTAAAATTTAAAAACATTTTAAAAATAACTAAAAGAGAATAATTGGATTGTTTGTAACACAAAGGATAAATGCTTGAGGGAAGGATACCCCATTCTCCATGATGTGATCATCACGAATCACATGCCTGTCAAAGCTACTCATATACCCCTTAAATATGTATACCTGCCATGTACCCACAAAAACTAAAAATCAAAAACTTTTAAAACCTAATTCATGTGGCAAACATAAACATAAAGTGACCATAAGAGAGAAGCAAAGTATTGACATTGAATAAAATATAAGAAAAAAGGAATGCATAACAATTGCAAAAGAAGTAAGAAATAAGTTAACAGAACCTCTTTCTTTCCCAGGGAAGGCTTCAGAGTAAAGGCAGAGCACACCTGAGCATGAAAGACGTGGTGGATCAGAGAAAGACAGGAGCAAGAGTGTGTAGGTGATTGTGCCCTAGATATGAGGAAGGGCACTGGCGTGGGGGCAGGAAGGTGTGGGGACTGGAGGCACAGAGTAAGAAGGTTCAGCAGCATGAGGAGTAGAGATTGACGAGCCTTCACATCCAGACTTCACGAAATTGAAGGTAGGTAGCCATTGTTCTGTACTGATTAACCAAACTGAGAGTGGAAGTGGAACCAGGGCCGGTGCTATGGACCTGTAGTCCCAGCTACTTACAAGGCTGAGCGGGAGGATTCCTTGAGCCGAGGAGTTCAAAATCAGCCTGAGCAACATAGAGAGATTTTGTCTCTTAAAAAAAAATGGAAAAGATGAAAGATTGGAGACAGGACTCCAGACTGGAATGAAAAAAACAATAATTTAGTCATGAAATGATGAGAGGCTGACCCTGCACAGATCCACAGTAATGGCTGTTGAGAAGAGCTTCAGTTGCTGAAGATAAAAGCTAGTATACTGGATTTACTTTGTGAAATGGAAACTCTAATAGCATCTAAATGTTTCTTTTAAATCTGGGATTTGGCAGTGTGCATGTTTTAATCATGCAAAACATTTGATTGGTTGGCTGAACCAAAGGATTGTTATTGTTATTTTTGTATCCAGTAATTTATTTTAAAGCTGTGAGTAGAATTTCTGTGTTATGTTGCTTCTGGTTTAGTGGGAAAGAATGTGCTATTTAACTTTCCTCAGTAGGAAGGGTAAAAAGGGAGACAGAGAGGAGACTGATAGTTGTTTATTTTAAATTCTGAAGTTTAGAAAACTAAGGCGCTGCCTTCATGATCAATGTTTTTAGCAAAAGCCTGTCTGGAAAGGAGTGGAATGGAAATTTTGCCTTCTAAAAATTATGTCTGTTTTTTGTTCATTTTATTCAAGACACCATCAAGTGAAGATACGTGAAGCTTTCTTGCATGTCTATTCCAAGGATAGAAAAACTTCCAAAAAAGAATTACCTTATCCCGGATAACTTCTTCCTCCTAGAGATGGGTTTAATAGTTGACGTAGGGGATTTTCGGATTTTGTGAACACAATTTACTTTGGCCTTGGAAATAGAGAATCTATTTCCCAATAACAACTTAAATTCATTGCTTGGTATGTGACAACTTGTACCCAGCTGTCCGTGCAGACACCAACCTCTCTCAGTCATGCTCTCACTAAAGACTTGCAATCCACAGGACTAGCCTTGAATGAGACCCCTGAACTCCTCTCTCATATCCAGGAGATAAAATTGGGGTTTGTGCAATAAGGCCAGAGAGAGGCGAGGAGGGTGTGCAGGTAACACACAGCTGTTCTTAGACTATTGCTATGGATTTTTAAGGGGTAATCTGGAGGTTTGGGGTTTAAATCTAGAAATTTTAGGTACTTGGTGATTCAGTACCATGAGGAATCCTGAGGTTGCCATCCTGGAAAGTTACCACTGACTTTCCAGGGAGTAAGGGGCAAGATGTATTTTTCTAACTGTAAGTCCCTGGCTATTACACTTTTAAGTACCTCAAGACATTACTAGTCAATGCTTAGAGTGCCAAGAAAGATCTCTAATTAGGGTCTGTCATTCCAGGATGGGGCCAGTTTTTTTTTTTTTCAATCTGTCTGTTTGTTAAGAAGTGTTGTTACTAGATCCAGTCATGGTGGCTCATGCCTGTAATCCCAGTACTTTAGGAGGCTGAGGTGGTTGGATCACCTGAGGTCAGGAGTTCGAGACCAGCCTGGCCTACATAGTGAAACCCTGCCTCTACTAAACATACAAAAAATTGGCTGGGCTCCCTAGCTGCCAGTAATTCCACCTACCAGGGAGGCTGAGGCAAGAGAATTGCTTGAACCCGAAAGGCAGAAGTTGCGATAAGCAACCATTGCCATTGCATCCATTGCACTCCAGTGTGGGCAAAAAGAATAAAACTCCATCTCAAAACTAAACAACAATTCCTCTGTAGTTGAGCATTCAACATGTCCTCTCTGCTCCAGTTGCTTCTCATTCTGCATGGACCTTGATTCTTGTCTCATCATTTCATTGATTATCCATTTGCAGTACCCTGTCCTCTCTGTCAGTACGTCACATCCTGCGTAAGCCAATTAAAACTGCACCGCTCCAATAATCCTAGAATGACCCTTTTCTCAGCACCCAGGCTTTCAGTATGGATCTTAAAGGCTGTTGGGTTTCTCTGGAGAGCAGGACATTGCAAAAAGAATTTGTAAGGGAAAATGAAGAGTTCTTGCCAAGACCCAGAATAGAGAAGTGTGTGTAGTGTTGATCTTATTGCAGGATGCTTGAAAGGTACGAGCTGATTATGAGAGATAAGTTCTAAGGTAAGTTTTAAGGATACTGAGAAAGATCTGGTACACGGGGCTAAGGACTTCATTCCACAGTCAAGCTGATGGTTTCCAACAGATATTCAGATATTTATTTGTGACTGAAAATTCTAGCATCTGCCAGGATTTCCAGGCAATATAATTGGTTGCCTGGTTTGGGTGATAGCAATGACTGTTCTCAATCTCTTCAATTTTCTCTGCTGTTTGTGTTCAAAGAAGCTTCACTGAATAAACTCTGGCTCTATCCAAGTATCCTAAACCTTGGTCCTTTGTATCAATCCGAAAGGTCCTCAGGATCTTTTGGGATTTATGAAAGTTCAGTCATCTTTCCTTTGTGTGCTGGTTAAAAGGCAGCATACCTGACCTAACATCAAACTAAACTTAGAAAGTGAGAAATCAGGTCGGGCACAGTGGCTCACACCTATCATCCCAACACTTTGGGAGGCTGAGGTGGGCAGATCACCTGAGGTTGGGAGTTCAAGATCAGCCTGGCGAATATGGTGAAACCCCATCTGTACTAAAAATACCAAATTAGCTGGGCATGGTGGCAGGTGCCTGTAATCCCAGCTACTTGGGAGGCTGAGGCAGGAGAATTGCTTGAACCTGGGAGGTGGAGGTTGCAGTGAGCAGTGAGCCGGAATTGCGTTACTGCACTCCAGCCTGAGCAACAGGGTGAGACTTCATCTGAAAAAAAAAAAAGAAAGAAAGAAAGTGAGAAATCAATCATGAGGAACTGATATGAGATTTACTTATGTTGGAAGTCAAATAAAAGTGAACATATATAGCTTTATAGTCATCATATATTCTAATGAACTGACATAAATTCTGTGAAATAAACATTTTCCTTTTCACAAAGGTAGGAAGTGTATGAGCCACATAAAAATAGGGTCATTTAACTACGTCCTCATTTGCAAGACTGATATAGATTGCCTATCTCATTAGCCTCACAGCACTTCCAGGGAGTGATTAAAAGGACATGGGAGATTTTCCTTGTAATTCATAGCACTACTAAATCTTTCTTCTGAATCTATTCATTTAGCTGCTCACTCATTTACTAATTCATACATTAAATCAATACTTATTAAGGACTGACCATCTGCCAGTCAGATGTGTTAGGTGCTGGAGTTTCAGCATTGATCAAGTCACAGAATCTGATGTTACGCATCTTACAGTTGAGCTTATAATTGGGCTGGGAAGTTCTCCACTGAGTAAGTAATTATAAGAATATGTGTAATACTAAGAAAGCAGGCTGCTAAGGAAAGGTGAAACAGGTGGTCCTAACTTAGCCAAGGGGATCAGACAAGTCTTCCTGGATAAAGTGAGACTTGAAAGATGAGGGGAAATTAGGTAAAGAACTGTAAAGAGTCTGGAATGAATGCCCTCCTAAGAATCCACCATTAGTCAAAACGCTTTCTGACATCATGTAAAAAACAGTTTCAAAGCACCAGCCTTTGGATCAGCCATCCATCTCTGGATCTTGGCTGCAGTAAGTTCCTCTAGTGATTTCAGTAAGTCCAGTGATTAAATATTGCATGGGGGAGAGCAAAGAGATGTGGCTCTCTGACGTGCTTGGCTCCCTCCCAGATTATGTCTATAAAGAGGGATAAACTCAGAAAAGGCCAAGCCAGGAAAAATGTGCTGGCATCTTCTCTTGGCAGTCAAGGACCTTTGAAATCATTGGCAACTAGATTAAATAAGAACAGGCAAACTTGATCTAAAGTAATTCCCAATACTCGAATTACATCCAAATTATCAAACTAAAATTTAAAAATTGATGAACCTCTCTGACCTCAAGAGAGTCCAAACATCAAACAGCAACAATGATTGTAGAGACAGCACTGCTTCTAACTTTCCATCCAGGTACATCATCGGTGGGGCTCTAGAAATTTCTTTAAAAAAGAAAAATGTTAAAAAAAAAATTGATGGTCTACGTTTTTTAAACATTTTAATTTTCCACCGTTAAGGCAGTTTATTATATTGGCACCATATTTTAAATTGTGTTTTTACCTCTGATCCTTGTTCTGAACTGCTTTCGCTGGTTCTTCTATTCTTACCCAATTATCCTGTTCCAGCAGTTTTTCCTTCATGAGTCCCATCTCCACTGGCCTCATTCCATTTTTCTTAGACATGCTTTCTCCTCTCATTGTGCCAGACTCTTTTGTGGTCTCCTCTTTCGGCAGCATGCATTTCCTTCCTTCTTTTCTTTTGCCATTAATGGTCTGTTTTTCCATGAATTTTCCCAGGATTCTGATTTTTCTCTATTTACTCCTTTCCTTATTTTCTGAGTTATTTGATCTCCATTTCCATCTTCATACTAACTTGTTTGTTGTTACTTTGTTGGCAAGTATGAGTATTTTCCTATTTCTACTTCTGGCACATACATTACTTTATATATCAAAGAAACCTATTATCTGCGCCACTGGGAAAGAAAATACCAACTCTGTCATCACTGTTGCCTTCTTAGAAATCACTGCACTTCATTAGCCAGGTGTTGTGGCGGGTGCCTGTAATCCCAGCTACTTGGGAGGCTGAGGCAGGAGAATCGCATGAACCTGGGAGGTGGAGGTTGCAGTGAGCTGAGATCGTGCCATCGCACTCCAGCCTGGGTGATGATGCAAGACTCCATTTCAATAAAAAAAAAAAAAAAAGAAATCACTGCATGCACTTCGGTGGCCAGTGATTACTATTCATTTTTATATTCAACAATTTATATTTCATTATTATATGTATTTATACATCTTTATACACATGTATAAAATATTTCAGATGTTGATTATGTACTCTTAAATTTATAGATACTCTCTTATCCACTCTCTCTGTTAATACAACAGGCTCCGAGGCATATAATTATTTTCCACTAACACGAATTAGTGCACAAAAAAGATAAAGAACTTTCTCAAGGCTGTGCATAGTGGCTCATACCTGTAATCCCAGCACTTTGGGAGGCCATGGTAGGCAGATCACCTGAGGTCAGGAGTTCGAAACCAGCTTGGCCAGCATGGTGACAGAGTGAGACTCTGTCTCAAAAAAAAAAAAAAGAAAAAAGAAAAAGTCCATGTGTGAACATCACTCTCCACTCATTTCAGCTAATTTACTCCAGTTCTCACCCTATATCAAATATCCTCCTGCATTGGTCCCTCTGGCCCATTTGCTGTACCACTATTTTTACTATTTATCACCCCAAGTGTTTCCTCCCTCCCCTCCTTACCCAGCCTAGCTTCCATGATACAGCTCAGAAACCATTCTCTTATAAACATCGTTTTCTTAGTTTGATCCTCTTTCCCACAATCACATTTGTCTAGAATTCCCAAATATTACTTACTCCATATCCTCCCCAGACCAGCTGAAAATAGTCTGAGAAAAGTTACTCAACCAGGATAACTGGATACTTCTCACATGTAAAACCACAGGTATGAAACAGGAATTCAACAAAGTCATATAATCCTTCCATGCTTCCCTGGTCTCTTCTCAAATCTCCAGAACCTCCGCTCCCTACTGTCAGATGTTGGCCACATCTCATACTTCATCCCGAAGGCCTCCATTGTTACGTTGTCCAACCCCTTAAACCACAGTCAGTACCACACCTGTCTGTCCTCCTGCTGCAGAGGAATAAGCATCTCTGCTCCTGTCTAAGACCAGCCTCTCTACCCGGTGCACTGGAGTCCACATTACCTTCGAAAGACACGTGACTACTGTTATCCCTCCTCAACGTTTGCCAAGTGCTTTTCCCAGACGTTCCCACAACTGCATTTTCTCGTCATTCAGCAAAAGTTCTAATGTTAGCTTCTCAAAGAGGCCTCTCCTGCTATCCTGAAGAGTTTCCTCCCCACATTGCTTTACTACCTTCATTGCAGTTATTAGCACCAAAAATTATCTTAGCAACTTTTTTTTTTTTTTTTTTGAGATGGAGTCTGGCTCTGTCACCAGGCTGGAGTGTAGTGGCATGATCTCGGCTCACTGCAACCTCTACCTCCTGGGTTCAAGTGAGTATCCTGCCTCAGCTTCCTGAGTAGCTGGGGCTAGAGGCATGTACCACACGCAGCTAATTTTTGTATTTTTAGTAGGGGTTTCACCGTGTTGGCCAGAATAGTCTCGATCTCTTGACCTTGTGATCGCCCACCTTGGCTTCCCAAAGTGTTGGGATTACAGGCGTGAGCCACCCAGCCCGGCCTATTTTAGCCATTTTTTACACCCTTCTTATCTCTCCCACTTGAATAAAAGTAAGCTTCATGAGGGCAAGGGATGATTACTCCTGTAACCCAAGCTCCTTGGACAGTGCCTGACACTGTAAGAACACAGTGGACATTTTTGAGTAACTAACTCAAAAGCCTGTGTTATTAGTTCTACTGCAACAGAATATCTTCCCACTGAAGGCAAACAATGAAAACAATCAAAGGAAAACAATGCTGGATGAGCATTTTCTGGAGAAACAGAGGCCACACTTCACTATGGCAGAGACTTCTGAGAGAGCAAGGAATAGTCCCAGTGGCACTGTGATGAGAAAGAGCAGAGTGCATCTAATGAAATTAAGACTAGCTGGAGCAAGGCTCAGTTCCCGGAAGATTTTACTTGTAGATGGGCAGAGCTAGCATAGAAATATCGTATAGGGCCAGGCGTGGTGGCTCACACCTGTAATCCCAACACTCTGGGAGTCTGAGGCAGGTGGATCATCTGAGGTCAGGAGTTCAAGGCCAGCGTGATGAAACCCTGTCTCTACTAAAAATACAAAAATTAGTGAGGCATGGTGGCATGTGCCTGTAATCCCAGCTGCTTGAGAGACTGAGGCAGGGAGAATTGCCTGAACCTGGGAGGCAGAGGTTGCAGTGAGCCAGGATTGTGCCATTGCACTCCAGCCTGTGCAACAGAGCAGGAAAAGAAGGAAAGAAGGAAGGAAGGAAGGAAGGAAGGAAGGAAGGAAGGAAGGAAGGAAGGAAGGAAGGAAGGAAGGAAGGAAGGAAGGAAGGAAAGGAAGGGAAGGAAGGGAAGGAACAAAGAAAGGAAGGAAGGAAGGAAGGGAAGGAGAGACAAGACAAGAAATATGATATGGGAACAATGTGTGCACAAAGACAGTTTTAACTAAAATAAAAAATGCCCTTGGATGTTTGACTCAAGGGAGTACCAGGGAGGCTGAAAAGCCAGGTTTTTTTAATATAACCAACTGAAATGAGGAGCATTCCATGTATACATCTTAACAGAGAGCCCATTGGAATTTTCGTTAGCTGCACTCATTGCAAAGGGATACAATAGGATAATTGAACAGAAAGAACCCTTTGGACCTGAACTTGGCAGAGAAAGGCTTTCCCAGAAGATCATTTCACCCAATATTTGTATTATGTAAGTGTCAAAATATGTCATTTGGAAGATGATATTTCCAGTTTATACAAGAATACTTTTTAGAGACAATTTTTATAGAATACAAAATATGTAATTAATTAGCTTGATTCCCAAGTTAGAAAAATAAGACACACATGTGTGCTGTGCTGTGCCTGCTAAGCCCTCTAGTTTGACAATGTCGTTCCATTCTGCAGTTCTCACTATCTACTATCCTACTATGTACTGCAGTTAACAGAGAGGTTAAAAAAAAGTTTTACAAGTTTTATGAATCATTGAGCACCTCATTATTACTTTCAAAGAGTTTTGAAAACTTGCCAACTCTTTTGTCTTGTTCTTGGGAGAAGCATATTTCTAATAGGCTGGTGCAAAAGTAATTGCTGTTTCTGCTATTACTTTCAATGGCAAAAACCACAATTATGTTTGCACCAGCCTAATAGTTATTATTATTTTTGTTCTTAGGATTTTGATGAAAGTAAACTTACTTTATTTATTTATTTAATTATTTTTATTTTGAAACGGAGTTTCGCTCTTGTTGCCCAGGCTGGAGTGCAATGGCACAATCTTGGCTCATCACAATCTCTGCCTCCCAGGTTCAAGCGATTCTTTTGCCTCAGCCTCCCGAGTAGCTGAGATTACAGGCATGTGCCACCATGCCCAGCTAATTTTGTATTTTTAGTAGAGACGGGGTTTCTCTATGTTGGTCAGGCGGGTCTCAAACTCTCAACATCATGTGATCCACCCACCTCCACCTCCCAAAGTGTTGGGATTACAGGCGTGAGCCACCGCGCCTGGCCACTTACTTTAATTTAACAGTAAGTCCCCATCAGATGGATGGAGAGAGAGAAGGGGATAGATAAAAATGTGAAGAAGCAAATATATTAAAAGATCCTAAAGTGTCAGTGTAGAGCATGAGTGGTGGGTGTCTAAGTGTTTGTTGTAGTATCTGAATATTTCTATTTCTTTAATTTTTCATTATAAAATATTTTAAAACAAATTTGAATAAAACGAATCCATATGATATTCTTTATGTAACGGTTTTCTGTTTTGTGTTCATTATACCTTGCTGGGTTCAGATGTCATGGGATTCATTGCATAACCAAAAGTCATGAATACCTAAATCTTGAGGGAATATGTTTTCCAGTCATTAGAAATAAAACCAATGATATGGACTCTTCGTTGACGACTGTATAATTGGGTAGATTTGTAAGAAGAATAATTTGCCCAAAAGCTTATGAGAAAAGAGAAACCATCGTTTATTTGGAATTAATTATATGTCAGATCCATATGTGTTAAGTGCTGTGCATGTATCCTTTATTTAATAGACGTGGTGATAGAGTTGCATAAGGGACTCACTCTATTTTATAGAGGAATCTGTGGCTCAGGAATATGAAGTTCGGTGTCTAAGTTCACGCAGTCAGAAAGTGGTAGAATGGAGCTTAAACCCAGGTTTGTTTGAATCACCGTTGAGCTACTATTACTGTGTCACCTCAATTACTTGTTGGATTGCTGAAAATGAGTCACAATATCCCTACTATTTGATTTATTGTTTGTTTTATGTTGTTTTGTTTTGTTTTTCTGAGACAGTCTGGCTCTGTCACCCAGGCTGGAGTGCAGTGGTGTAATCTCAGCTCACTGCAATCTCCACCTCCCTGGTTGAAGCAATTCTCCTGGCTCAGCCTCTTGAGTAGCTGGGATTACAAGCACACACCGCCATGGCCAGCTAATTTTTGTATTTTTTTAGTAGAGACAGGGTTTCACCATGTTGGCCAGGCTGGTCTCAAACTCCTGACCTTGTGATCTGCCTGTCTTGTCTCCCAAAGTGCTGGGATTACAGGTGTGAACCACCATGCTTGGCTGATTTATTGGTCTTTAACACAACACTTAAATTTTTCCTAATATTAAGGCCAGGCGCAGTGGTTCATGCCTGTAATCCCAGCACTTTGGGAGGCCAAGGTGGGTAAATCATGAGGTCAGCAGTTCAAGGCCAGCCTGACCAACATGGTGAAACCCCACCTATACTAAAAATACAAAAATTAGCTGGGCATGGTGATGTGCACCTGTAATCCCAGCTACTGAGGAGGCTGAGGCAGGAGAATTGCTTGAACCTGGGAGGCAGAGGTTTTAGTGAGCCGAGATCATGATATCGTACTCCAGCCTGGGCAACAGAGTGAGACTGCATCTCAAAAACAAAACAAAGCAGAACAAAAACATAATTTCCCTAATATTTTACTCTGAATGCTTTATTAAACACTTCATGTCCTTTGACACATAATCTGAGAGCTAGTAGAATCCTCAGAAATCATCCCTTACCAACACCTTTGGCTGATGAAAAGGAAAATAATGTACAACCAGGTTAAATAATGTATTCAAAGCCCTATAGCCTCTGAGTATCATTGCTAAGAAAGATTTACAAGGCTCTTCCATTATATCATGATGCTATGTTATTGTAAAATGCAAAATTAGAGGTATAAATTAATTTAATCTGATAGTTTAGTTAAGTGCTACATTGAGTTTAACATCAGCATACCGTGTCTGCTATGGGATGCCTTGATTCCTTATAACAATATTAACTCTTAGTTTAGCTCATCTATCTAGAATACATTTAGCCCAGCTTCTACAAGGCCAATCTCTTTAACCCAACCTTGCTGCTGGCACTGTTCCACTCAGAATGGACAGAGAACAGCGGAAGAACCAGCAAGCAAATAATGCTTTTTTCAATAACATTTCGTTGTTCTTTCAACACAGGTGCAGTTGTGTTACGTAAAGTCATTTCACTGATACATTTCAAGTGTTCATGGAATTACAGTTTCTCTTTTTTTAAATTTCCCAGCTGACTGCACTGATAGGGAATTACAGTTTCCACTAAGCGAATTCAAATGAAGGGGAAATTGACAATGACATCACCTGGTGGGAAAATTCAGGGACACATTTCAAAGCAACCTAACCTCATGGTAAATAGATTACCAGGGCCTCAACTACATTACAGAATAATTCCAAGATGTGTTAGAATACATTAGTATTGTTGCTAAATTCAATGTACACTAAATCAAATCCTATAAATATTGATTGATCTCCTGCCAAGAAGACCTCTTAATCACTGTGATAGGTTGGCAGTTTTGAAAATGGCGTAATAATGGGAAGAGAAACACAAATAGAGACATCCGGAGAGGAATAGAAAGAGTCTAATTTCCCCTTGTTTCCAAATGCCAGAGCCCTTCACAAGTGAACATGAATCTGTATGGCAGAGAATAAAGGACACATATAACAGGTAGCATTTCTTTCAGGATCTAGTGACATTTTCAATACCAAGCCTGGTGAAGCAGAAGAGGAGATCAGGGTGTGGACTCCAATGAGAGGGGTCAAGTGCTGGGTGTCATCACCCTGAGAGTTTCATGAATGGCAGTGCATACATGCTGGTTCGTGGCCACCTTTAGAAGCCTTATGAATATTACCTATTTATTCCATCCTCAGACTTCCCAAATATCTAAACTTCAGGACTTGTTGCCTTGTACGGTGTTCATTTATGCACCACCTTCTTCATTTTGATGGTGAAAACTATGTCTGATTTGAGGGAAAGTACAACACAGGAGTCAACTATTTGGGTTCCAGAGCGAGATGATTTAGATTCAAATCCTCCTCTGACATTTATGAGATTGCTATATTGTCCAATTCACATAACTGCCCTGTGCCTCAGTTTCCTCATCTTTATATATGTGAGTGGTTACTAGGAGTATTAAATAAATTAATATATGTGTAACATTTAGAAGAGTACCTGGCACATGGTGATATATAAGCCCTCTGTAAGGTAAATTATTATTATTATTTTATGTCAATGAATGTCATAGCAATAATTTTATTATTTTAAATTAATTTAATAAAAACCACAATTTTAATTAATGATTAGTTAATAATTGATTATTTTAAGTAATGATGACATGTATTCACACTTCACACAAATACCTAAAGAACAAATCATAGAGGCAAAGCCACGATAAATATCTCATTGCGAATACAAAATTAGCAACATGAAAAGGACATGTAATTTTTGAAGGATGAGGAAATTTTAGTGCTAACTCTAAATAGATAAAGCATCTGTTTATCTTCGATGAGTCTTTTAAACTTTATAAAGAATAACTATGCAGTGATAACATGTAGCACTTAAGAAATAATAAATTTACATGACTTTCTTTCTCTTTCTGTGCAATAAAGATATTAGACCAGATTGTTCCTTCTTGCTGAAAGATTCAGTGACCCTTAGGCAGGAGACAAAAATACAATAGTAGTTATCTTGGGGTTCCAATCTTGACACATACTGTCTACAGAATTTGGCACATATTGCTGCTGTCCTTATAATTTCTATATTTGAATCTTTTCTGCCCATCTAGTTTAAGAATGGAAACCATTAATTTATTAATTCAGTGAACATGTATTAAGCATCTGCTACATGCAAGTTAATAGGATCTGAAAATATATAGTGACAGAAGCAGTCTCTTGTCTCCATGAGTTTCCAGTCGAATTGGTAAGAGAAGTATGAAAGCAAAGAGTTCAATAGTTATTACATATCCACAACAGAAGTCTATACAGAGTACTGTGAGGGCCCAGAAGAATGAGAAAGTGTTTGTACTGTGAGGGCTGTAGTAAGTAAAAGTTTCACAAAGGAAGTAAAATCTGTTTTGATTTTATCATTCTATTCCTATCAGTCCCTATAATGCTGCTGGCACTCTTTGAAAGAAGCAGAAACCCCATGTGCGCTTTCCAAAGATTGTTTTTAAAGATGTACATTGTTGAATACAAATGGATGTGTAGTTCGGGGCACGTGCTATACCTTATCACTAAGTACACACATTGCAGGAACCTGCCAATCCCAGCGCAGTTTTCTCATTTCCACTCCATCACACTGTCTACCAGCTTTTACAGACAGATCAATTGCTCGTTAGGTTACTAGTATCTTGTCTTCGATGCACCTATTTATTATTGGCAAGCCACCAAATGAACTTTCAGAGGATAGACAGCCACATGAAGTGAGAGAAATATTTTATACCATCCTATGGGAGACTGAGAATAAAAAGAACATATCTCGCTGTAAGTTAAACATCGAAAAATGGTAAGATTCTTTTAAAAGTGTCCTGCCAGATGCTGCTAGATACTGGATATGTGGCCAGAGGATGTTAACCCGACACTAAACGTCATACAAATCATGATTTCCCAAAGGTCAGATGTCACCACTGCATGGTTATTTTCTTCAACTTACTCCATAGTCTCTCTTAAAGAGTTTGTATCATTTGTGTTATACATGTTACGGGATAAAAGGTCTCTATCTCACGAAACAGTGCTAGGAAGTGAGAAATCCAACAATGAGAAGGGCAAAGTTAAGATTTTTCTATGGATGTCACTAGCAAAGCCATTATGATTGAAACTGAATAAATGAATGGAAAAGACAAAACAAGCTCTGAGTCAGAAAAACAAATTACTCATGCCCAAGCTCAGATTTATTCCTATTACATACGATTAGAATTTTTAAAAATTGAGCCTTCCCTTTGAATTTCCAAAATTAGTGAGAAGGGGGAAAAAAGTGAAAAGGCCAATAAAGGAAATAAGGAAGAAATCAGAGTTTTGAGGAGACCGGCAACAGATGTTGTTTCAGAAATTGGATTTGGAATAAGTCCAAGAAGACTATTTCCAAGTCAAGAGCTAAGTAGACCATGGGTGAATTTCATTTCATGCATTTCATCTGAGCGTTGATACTGGAAGACACATTACAGTGGGCATCTGGAAGTTAGTTCAGCAGAAGGAAGTAGGATTACTTAAGGAATCTAATAATGAGTGAAAATAAAGACATTGAGCTATTGAAAGAAAGGGAGAATGTGATGGTTTCTCTAGAAAGTCACCCAGGTAGGAGTGCAGTGGCACGATCTCAGCTCACTGCAACCTCTGCCTCCCAGGTTCAAGTGATTCTTGTGCCTCAGCCTCCCAAGTAGCTGGGACTACAGGTGCAAGCCACCACATCCAGCTAATTTTTCTGTATTTTTAGCAGAGGTTTTTAATTTTTCTGTATTTTTAGTACGGTTTCACCATGTTGGCCAGACTGGTTTCAAACTCCTGACCTCAAGTGATCCACCCACCTCGGTGCTAGGATTCCCAAAGGGCTAGGATTACAGGTGCGAGCCACCAAGCCCGGCCATACCAGTAATTCTTTACCCTCTATTTTGATCCAATCTTTATCCAGAAATAGTTCAAGATCAATAAGTAGTTCAAGTGGGCAGACAACTTAAATTCCATTAAGCCGAATCTATATTTATTTGCACACACAATTTTTCCCTCCATAGTTACAATAAGGAAGACATAATCACATTAGTATAAAGTATTCTACATCCTGAAAAATCACTGTGGTTCATTCACACAGTGGAAAAGGTGGCCGCTTTAGAAACATGAAGCAATAGCTGCATTGTTGTGGGGGGTTCCTGGGTAGAGAGGAGGCTGCCAATCTCTTGCTTCCGTCACTTTTCCATTTTTTCCTCTTTTTTGCAGCCAGCCATGGTCCCATGCTTGCTAGCAACAGAAAGTACAGCAGATGGCAGCAAGCGGCTGCTCCACTTTTCAAACCTTGGTCAGCAACTGTTTTCAAGCCAGCACAAGGCTGGTTGATTGCAGGCAAAGATGGATGCTGATTTGTTGGAGTCCCCTGTCCTCCATCTCTTGTTCTGTCTCTACCTTTGTGGCCTGCCCAGTGATGAAGAGACACCTCATTTCACAGAAGCATAGCAAACTGGAAATGAGAGGAGGAGAGAAGAGCTGGGGCTTGGCTGGACAGACTGAACTGGACTCAAGGCTGTAGTGACCTAGTCAGGCGTGGCATTGATGTCGTGGCAGACCTTTCTTGGCCTCCCTGGGCTGTTGAGCAATTCCTTGGATGCACATCTGTGAATGCTAATCCAACACCACACAATACTTTGCAGAATTATTCCACCCACTTTGCAGCTTCCAGCTTTGTAGGGGCTTCACCGGGGCTGCAGGTAGCAGAAAAGACCTGAGGGTGAACTGCGTGGTGCTGAGAGATAAAAGCCTGGATTTTACCAATTCAGACTTGGCAGATGACATCAGAGCTGTCAAAAGGCTATGGACTGCTCTGAGCTCCTGCCTTTAAACTTGCCCTGTTTAGTTCAGCTCAGAAGCCTGGAATTTGCAAAGGTAAACAACTCTTATCCCATGGATAAGCTGGATAATGCAATTTAAAATACAGACATATATTCTTCAGACAAACGTAACTACCCTGACATTAATGGGACCATTTATCTATGTTGAAGTCAGTAAGCCATAAGCACTGTCAGTGATGTTGGGATTTGCAGATTTGATTAGGTTAGGATTTCCAGTGACTTAACAGGAACAGAGGGTGCGAGGTGAGGTCGTTGGTCTTATCTTCTTGACTTATTAGATAACTTGTATTCTTTCACCTTTGTGCTAAAACCTAAAAAGTACATTTGTTCTTTTGTGTTTTCCATAATGTAACAGATGTTAACCGGGTTTATTTTTCATAACCAGCAAGTTGTACTTATGCTGATCATTCAGTTTTGTGGTCAAATATTACAAAGCTGGGTTATCTAAGTTTATATTTTTCATGAAATCAGCCCTATAAGAAATTAGGATCACAGGTCCTAACGCTTAACTTCCTGAGTTCAAGGTTATTAAAGTAACTTCAATACTGAACGGCATTTATAAGTTTTACCTGCTCCCAGATGGTTCACTGACACGGAGTTCAGACTTGCATGCAATCAGCCTTGACTATCTGTGGCTGTCCCTTCTCAGAAATAGGGCAATCATCTTACCAAAAACCTGGCCAATAGGTTTCCAAATGTTGGCTCTGTTCATGGAAAGAACACTGGGCTTGAGAAAAACTCTCACGTGTGTTTTCTTTTACTTTTTTTTTTTGAGACAGAGTCTTGCTCTGTTGTCCAGGCTGGAGTTCAGTGGCACACTAACAGCTCACTGAAGCCTCGACTTCTTGGGCTCAAGAGCTTAAGCAATTCTCCCACCTCAGCATCTCAAGTAGCTGGGACCGTAGGCACATGCCATCACACAATGTTTGTATTTTTTCTTTTCTTTCTTTCTTTTTTT
>NW_016107390.1:6654223-6660491 GCF_001604975.1 Cebus imitator
ACCGAGTTTCATTCCGTCCCCCAGGGTGGAGTGCAATGGCGTGATCTTGGCTCACTGCAACCTCCGCCTCCTGGGTTTAAGCGATTCTCCTGCCTCAACCTCCCGAGTAGTTGGGATCATAGGCGCCCACCACCACACCCAGCTAATTTTTTTGTATTTTTAGTAGAGACAGGGTTTCACCATGTGGGCCAGGCTGGTCTTGAACTCCTGACCCCAGGTGATCCACCTACCTTAGCCTCCCAAAACACTGGGATTACAGGCATGAGCAACTGTGCCCTGCCTCAAATGTATTTTCAAGTGGAGCAAAGTTAAAGGTTTCACAGTCACCTAAAGTTTTAGCAGAACTTGGGAGTAAGCAAGAACATTCTCTTAGGCAACTTTTCTGCCCTGCCTCATTGGTAAGTGAGCCATTTGGCTGCCTCTGATTTCCCACTAGCAGGCATTAACTGATTAGGAAGATGAGTAGGATTAGCTAAACAATTAATCTCCATCTACTCTAATACATAAATTGTGAAATCACACTCATCATACCAATTTTTATCAATTCAAAATGTGAACCTACTGGCAAAAAAGAAAAAAAGAGAAAAATTTACAGTCGCCGAGAGATGTTTAATTACAGTCCTTCAAAATGTTTTTAAAATGCTTTGAAAAATCTTAATTTCAAAGTTTGAATTTTATCCCAGTCCATTGTCCTCTTGCCCAACTGTTGACAAATCATCTCCCGAGGGGATCTGGTGAGAAAACCATGGGTGGCCCTAGGCTGGTATCTTTGGCTAAATCAAGTATACATTTGGCGAATATGGCCAGGCTGTAGGCTACCTGGGTGGCTTTGTGGTCTGATGTAATCAAAGTCGGGGGATAGATTAAGGAGACAGGATCTTTCTTTAGTAGGTGGAATATAGCAATTCCAATTACTGACATCCTAAAAATTTCTCTGGAGCTGAAGAGCAAATTCTCCATACATTTAATGTTTTCTACATTAAAGGATATTCTGCTTCCACAACTGAAGTGAATTATGACAACAAAACACCCTTTAAGATAAGCCTGAAATTATCACCGTATTTCACAATGGGAGGATAAAAGCTGAGAAGTTTTCAGAATCTACAGCAGGCACCTTCCAGAGAACACAAAATTTGCATGAATCCCCTTGAGCTAGGGAAGCTGGGGATATTTGAAAGAAAAGAGGGAGAGTGAATATTTTAAAGTTTCCCAGAAACAGATAAGATTTAAGAAAAAGAAAATCCTGTTAACATGTGGGAAGGGCAGACATTGCTCTGCCAGCCCTAGAAGAGTCAGATGAGAGGCCAGACACGCATTTCTGCTTTTCTGAAAGTTACCCAGACATAGACAAGAATAACAAGAAATATAGAACAACATGATCCCTTTATTTTGATAACTTAGAGAATAAAAGGAAAAGATTCCGGTGTAGCAAGCAGCAGAAGCCGAAAGCTTCAATACTTCACATGGAAAATGGAGATTGGAGGTGTTTGAAGAAAAAGCAATTGGAGTTGCAGTGGCTTTTAACTTTTTGGGAGCATTGAATTGCCTTGAGAAAGCTATGCATTCTCTTCCTCCAAATATAAATGCATGATTTTCCATTTTGTTCATGAAATTTCACTTATATTATTTTGCATGTATGACAGGTGAGTAACTCTTATACAGAATAGAATTTCTGCCTTTGTTTTGTTTTGTTTTTCATCTTTTTTTGTTTGTTTGGTAATGAGTTTTGCAAACCTTGAGAACAAAGTGTGAGGCAAGGTTATTGGTAAGGGAAGGTGATTAACTGTGTCCTAAAGAAATAGTAGTCATGGTAAATCATTTCTTTCCCATCCTACCTCAAAGAAAAAATGTGGATGAATAAAATATCTGGGGCCTGGCGTGGTGGCTCACGCCTGTAATCCCAGCACGTTGAAAAGCCAAGATGGACGGATCATGAAGTCAAGAAATCAAGACCATCCTGACCAACATGGTGAAACCCCGTCTCTACTAAAAATACAAAAATTAGCTGGGCACGATGGCGCGCGCCTGTAGTCCCAGCTATTCAGGAAGTTGAGACAAAAGAATCACTTGAACCTGAGAGGCGGAGGTTGCAGTGAGCCGAGATTGCGCCACTGCACTGCAGCCTGGACAGAGCGAGATTCTATCTCAAAAAAACAAAAACAACAACAAAATCTAAGAGATTGCAATGACATACCAAGAACATGTAAACTGACGTGTAAACACATGGACATTTTTCTTCCATCTCTACTTATTGGTTGCATTTGTTTCAATCGTTAAGGTCTTGGAAAACATCACATCATTGTGTCTTTCTTATGTCTTTTATTTAATTAAGACAGTTACCTGGTGTGGCATGAAGCAATATCTCCCAACCTCTAAAATATTTCTCAATCCTATTTTGCTATAGGAATGGTCTCATCTGATCACATTCCAGAAGCAGAAGAAGAAAAAAAAAAGCATTTCTGAAGCCAACGAGTTCCAGTTACTTTAAGATGATCATCAGAACAGGAAGAGCGCTGTGACTTACAGTCAGGGAAGAGATGCACATCACAGAAAGTCAGTGAACAAGACGCAGAGGTACTGAAACTTTATTTGGCAAATATGAAGCATCTGTTGTGCTTAGAGCACAGATCCGTTTTCACAAGATGCAAATTTCATGGCAAACCAGCAAAAGCCTGAAGAACCACTTAGTTTATAACTAACTTCATACTCAGCATCCGTTTTCCGTCTTTCTGCTATGACAGGCCTTTATTGAAAGCCAGAACATACAGATCAGTCAAAACCTCAGAACCAAAAGGGAATGGGCTTGAGCTCCAAACATCAGGCAATTAATGCACTAGTGTTGGCCTTATCGTCTCTCCTATGAATGAGTTCCCCATGGATAGATTGGTTTCCTTAATGAAGATCAGAATGGAGTTCCCTAAAATGATAAGCTTAACCAATTTAACATCAACAGTTTGATTCTCCAAGTTTCCTCACCCTAAATGACTATACAACAAAGTCAAGTAGAAATGCCACTGGACAATCCTGTCATCTTTTCCTTACTGTGGTTGAATGAGGCTTTTTTTTGGACAGAAGGAAGAATTGCAAAAATTTATTAAAATTAAAAGACTTGTTTAATTAATATTCTGTGCCATGAGACTCCATCGGACTGTCTACAAAGACTACTGGGAGGCTGAGGATCACTTGAGCCCAGGAGTTTGAGGCTACAGTGAGCCTCAAAGGACCTCTGCACTCCAGCCTGGGTGACAGAGCAAGACCCTGTCACACACACACATACACAGAAACACACACACAAAGACTTTTAGCCACATTTCCAGATTTCAATGTAAATGCTACTTGGGGAAAGTTTTTGACACAAGAAAGGAAACGAAGTCTGAATGTTTATCATTTGTAGATTGGTGAATAGAGTCAGAACAGCTAATAACACAAATTTGAGAGTGGCATTCTGTGGACATAGATTTCACGTTAAAACTGAGATCAAAAGAGTTGTGTCTGTTTCCTTGACACTTTGTGGAGTTAAAACTAAGTACAAAGGCTAACTGCAGGCAGCATGGTAGATCTGGATGGCTGGGATTTGATGTGTCTTGCTTGCACACAAAAACAAATATTTTGTTTGGCTGGATATAGAAAAAAACATGGCCTTCAGACCAATTCAGAGACTTGTTCTGACTGCCAATTGAGATATTTCCCAGTCTTTTCTCCTTGTACCATCTAAGGAAAGTATTAGATTCAAAATTGTGAAAAATTCAGTTTATCAGAAGAGATATAAATAGCTCACACATTTTATATGAATTCCAAGTGTGTATACCATCTTCAGAATAGAGACTTTTTTTTTTTGATGTTTTGTTTCATTCCAAAGTGTAACGAGGGCATCATTTTAGCTCGGAATGTCCTTTGTGTGTTAGAGAGAGGCTGCCTTGCCCTGCCTTCTTTAGAGAGGGTGATCTGTACTTAGGAAATTTAGTGACCCTAAGTTGCTTGGCAAAACTACAAAAAATAAAACAAAACTGTGACCTGCTTTTTAGACAGGTAAATAAACAGTTCAGGTATTAAACAATAAACTCCTTGATTTCAAAGGACAGTGATGTGTTTGACGATAAGGGACAATTCCTGTAATTCTTTTGTGTCCCCGTGAAGCTTGTTGCATGAGCAGCTTGTTTTTATGGTACAGTCCTGCACGTTAACTGTTACTGGCACTTATCTTGGAGCTCCTGTCAACACAGCAGTCATTACCAACACCTGAGCTGATCTGCACCTGGATACGGATTACATGGGTAAGTGAAATAGCATCCATATTCTTCACTGATTCCAGTTATGCCTAAGAATATAGGATCCAATTTTTATATTCATACTATAATCAAGAAACATTTCTAGAGGATAATGTGATGTACAGGTGTGACAGTAATCATATTATCCAATGACTATGGGAAGAATTGCACTTTCAAATTACGGGACTGGCCTGGGCATTGTAAGTCGCACCTGTAATCCCAGCTCTTTGGGAGGCCAGGGTAGGAGGATTGCTTGAGGCCAGGAGTTTGAGGCCAGCTTGGGCAACATAGCAGGACTTTGACTCTATTTCTAAAAAAATTATATATATATATATATATATAATATATATATATTTAATTTAGGGACCAGCCCTTAATTTAGCAGTGATGTCATATAAGGGAATAAAAATCACATCTTTTGAAGTAGCATAAGAAAAAAAACGGCTCTGCTGCTATTTATGAGCACATCATGATTATGCCGGGTGCAGTGGCTCACACCTGTAATCCTGGCACTTTGGGAGGCCAAGGTGAGCGGATCACATGAGGTAGGAGTTTGAGACCATCCTGATCAACACGGAGAAACCCCGTCTCTACTAAAAGTCCACAATTACCTGGGCGTGGTGGCTCATGCCTCTAATCCCAGCTACTCGGGAGACTGAGGCAGGAGAGTCGCTTGAACCCGGGAGGCTGAGGCTGTGGTGAGCCAAGATTGTGCCATTGGCACTTCAGCCTGGGAAACAAGAGCAAAGCTCTGTCTCAAAAAAAAAAGAAAAAAAAAGACCACTATATGTGTGTGTGTGTATATATATATATAAAATATTTTAAAACACATTAAAATAATGTTTTATATCTATAGGTACAGATATATATTGCTATATGTTATATATACACATACACATATATAGATTATATTACATGTATATATGTATACATAATACATAATAATGTTATATATATACATGAAATTTTATTATATATAATTTTATCATATATTACTCATATCTTGGCAAAATTTCATTGAAATATAAGTCACACAAAGTACACAAATGTTAAGTGCAAAACAGAGCTAAGTAAATTTTTTTTTTTTTGGAGACAGAGCTTTGATCTTGTTGCCCAGGCTGGAGTGCAATGGCACAATCTCAGCTCACCACAACCTCCGCCTCCCAGCTTTAAGCGATTTTTCTCCCTCAGCCTCCCAAGAAGCTGGAATTACAGGCATGCGCCACCACATCCAGCTAATTTTGTATTTTTAGTAGAGACGGGGTTTCTCCATGTTGGTCAGGCTGGTCTCGAACTCCCAACCTCAGGTGATCCGCTCACCTCGGCCTCCCAAAGTGCTGGGATTATATGTGTGAGCCACCACGCCTGGCCATGAACTCAGTAAACTTTACAAAGTGAATACCCCTGTGAAATCACCTCCCAGATCAAGATGGAGAATATTAATAACACCTTAGAAACGTTTCTCATGTCTATTCATCTTTATTAGCTCATGGAAAAAGAGAAGCATACCCACATTTTCTACTAACTGGAGGAGATTCTTCCTTACATGTTAGAAGAATTGATGAGTAAAAACATCTGGGCCTAGAATTTTGTGGGGAGAGGGATGAAAGTAGCTTGTGGAAAGGTTTGTCAGGTTTTATTTTTCTTTTTATTTTGATTTCACTAAATTACCCTTTTTGTTTGCAGAATTGTGTCCATTTGACAATAACTCTTTAAATTCTGGAGTAAGTTACTCGTTAGATTCTCTAATTAACTGCTTTAATATATGTAGGATTTGTCAATTTGTGTTTTTCTATGTTTGTGATATCAGTTTTTCTAGTAATTTATATCTTCTTAGAATTTTCAAACTCAACTTTGGCTTTATTGATTTTCTTTTTATTATGTTTGCTGTTTGATATCTGCTGTTGGGATTATTTCATTTCTTACTTTTATTTGGGTTTAATTTGCTATCCTCTTCCTAGCTTATTTGATGAATATTAGACATTTTTTAGATTTTTTTT
>NW_016107390.1:6660648-6671089 GCF_001604975.1 Cebus imitator
AGGATCTCACTGTCACCTAGGCTGGAGTGCAGTGGCACAATCTTGGCTCACTGCAACCTCTGCCTCCCGGGTTCAAGTGATTCTCCTGTCTCACTCTCCAGAGTAGCTGGGATTACAGGCATGCGGCATCATGACTGGCTAATTTTTGTATTTTTAGTAGAGACGGGGTTTCACCATGTTGGCCAGGCTGGTCTCGAACTCCTGATCTCAAGTGATCTGCCTGCCTCGGCCTCCCAAAGTGCTGGAATTACAGGCATAAACCACTGAACCGGGTCAGTGTTTTCTTTTTAATTTTATCCAGATCTTATAGTAGTTCCCAATATGGGAATTAGTTTGATATAAAGTTTAATAGAAGCCATGTCATCATGGCTAGAAGTAGTTTCTTCTTTTTTTTTTCTTTTGAAATGGAGTCTCACTCCATCACCCAAACTGGGGTGCAGTGGCACAATCTCGGCTCACTGCAACCTCCGCCTCCTGGGTTCAAGTGATTCTCCTGCCTCAACCTCCCGAGTAGCTGGGATTACAGGCGTGTGCAATCGCGCCTGGCTAATTTTTGTATTTTTAGTAGAGACAGGGTTTCACCACATTGACCAGGCTGGCCTCGAACACCTAACCTCAGGTGATCCACCTGTCTTGGCCTCCCAAAGTGCTGGAATTACAGGCGTGAGCCACCAGGCCTGGCAGAAGTAGTTTCTTCAACCAACATTTAAACCTACCAAAGTGTCACAGATTCAATTCTTGTTCAAAAAGTTCTCCCTCTCCTAGCCTCCTAACTACTATGGGAGAAAGCTGTTTCCCTTCCTTTTTGGCCTTGAGTCTGACCTTGTGGCTTTCTTTGGCTTTGGGGATATTAGCAGACACGAGGCAAGCAGGGACTTCAGATGCATTTGCTTGGCTCCGCGCGCCTTCTCGGTCTCTTGCTGTGCCATCGGAAGAGCTCGCCTAGTTGGCCTGCTGCTCCCAGAAGGATGAGAAACATGTGGAACAATTTCCTGACCAATCCTCAATCCTACAGCTTAAAGCAGAGCTGTCCCGCTGTGCGCAGCTAAACCAAGAAACTCAAGCCTTCCCACAAATTCATGAATGAGCTCAGCCACGAACAGCAGAGTCACCATAGCCAACCAGCATGCCCTGCAGAAATAATTTATGTGGCTTTAAGGTACTGATTCGGGGGGTGTATGTTAGCACGTAGCATTATTTCAATTAGATGAAAATACTAACCGGTATACAGGACTTCTCTTAACAGTTTATAACTGCCCTCCCTCTCACCTACAGCATAATCAGCTTTCAGCGAACACACCATCACCTTAGAAAACGAGAACAGTTGGCCGGGCACTGTGGCTTATGCCTGTAATCCTAACACTTTCGGAGGCCGAAGTGGGCAGATCACCTGAGGTTGGGAATTTGAAACCAGCCTGGCCAACATGGAGAAACCCTGTCTCTACTAAAAATACAAACATTAGCAGGGCATGGTGGTGCATGCCTGTAATTCAAGCTACTTGGGAGGCTGAAGCAGGAGAATTGCTTGAACCCGGGAGGCAGAGGTTGTGATGAGCTGAGATCACATCATTGCACTCCAGCCTGGGCAACAAGAGCGAAACTTCATCTCAAGAAAAAACAAAAAGAAAATGGGGACAGTGAGGTCAAGGGTGTGTACAAATTTGACAGCTCCACACTCAGTTTCTCTCTCTCTCTCTCTCTCTCTCTCTCTCTCTCTCTGTCTCTCTCTCTCAATACTGGAAAGCATTAGTTATTCTTTGGCAGCATAAATTCCAGTGACACAAATACTAACACAGACATTTTAATCAATTTGTTCTCAATAAAGGGAGAAAGCTGGACTCAATATTCAAGTTCATCAGTTCTATATAACACTAGAAAAACAAATGAATTTGACAAAAAGACCACAAGGCAGCCTTTAGTATTGCTAACTCTGAGATGAGAAGAGTTATCGTTCTAACATAATATGAAAATTCTTATTCCACCTATATAGAGATTAATTATGTTAACGCAAGTCCAGTTTTAGCCCACTGACGTTGAAAAACACAAACCAAAAATCTGGACACATTCTCATGCTTGTAGCATGTCTGAGAATAGCCTGACATATCTTGAAACATCCAGTTGTGGGCCGGGCGTGGTGGCTCACACCTGTAATCCCAGCATTTTGGGAGGCGGGGGTGGGTGGATCACAAGGTCAGGAGTTCAAGACCAGCTTGATGAACATAGTAAAACCCCATCTCTACTAAAAATACAAAAATTATCTGGGTGTGGTGGCAAGCTCCTGTAATCCCAACTACTCAGGAGGCTGAGGCAGGAGAATTACTTGAACCCAGGACATGGAGGTTGTAGTGAGCCAAGATTGCACCACTGCATGCCAGCCTGGGCAACAGAGCGAGACTCCCTCTCAAAGAAAAAAAAAAGAACATCAAGTTGTTTTTCATAAGTGCAAGTAGTGAACTGCCTACAACCCAATGAAATCACAGGGCACCATTGCTATGCTATGTATATGTGAAAAAAAAAAAAGGTCACAGTATTACGGGACTTCAACTCTGGTAGGTTTCTTGAATTGGAAAGACTAAATGGTACTACAAATATCATAACAATCTCCTATTTGAAGACTCAGTGTGCCAATCATAGAATCCCTGACAAAGATTTTTGCTCACAACAGGCCCCAATATTCCTCCAAGAAATCTAGCACTTTTGCCAAAGCGAGAGATTTCAAATATAAAACAGGCCCACAGGAATCCTAAGAGTATGGACTTAATGAAAAAAAAAAAAAAAACATCAAACAATAAAACACAGGCCTACACAGGTTTGGCTATTTGTTGTTTTTTTGGGGGGCGGAGGGGGGCAAATGAAGCACATTTAAGACATTGTAAATTTGTTTTAAAATTTCTTGTTATATGGCCGGGCACGGTGGGTCGTGCCTGTAATCCCAGCACTTTGGGAGGCTGAGGTGGGTGGATCACCTGAGGTCAGGAGTTCTAGATCAGCCTGACCAACATAGAGAAACGCTGTCTCTACTAAAAACACAAAAAATTGGCTGGGCTTGGTGGCGCATGCCTATAGTCCCAGCTACTTGGGAGGCTGAGGCACAAGAATCACTTGAACCTGGGAGGTGGAGGTTGCAGTGAGCTGAGATTGCACCATTGCACTCCAGCCTGGGCCACAAGAGCGAAACTCCATCTCAAAAAAAAATTTTTTTTTTCTCGTTATGAAAGAATAAGAAACAGCATTTTGAAAGTGAATGTTTTAATTTTTAATTTTACTTTTATTTATTTTATTTCCTACTTTAATTTCTTTAAGTTCAAGGTTACATGTGCAGGACGTGCAGGCTTGTTACATAGTTAAACATGTGCCATGGTGATTCACTGCACAGATCATCCCATTACCTAGGTATTAAGCCCAGCATCCATTAGCTATTCTTCCTCATGCTCTCCCTCCTTCCACCTTCAACCCTCACAGGCCCCAGTGTGTGTTGCTCCCTTCCGTATGCATCCATGAGTTCATGCGACATTGGATTTTCTGTTCCTGCCTTAGTTTGCTGAGAATCCTTGTCCTTGCATAGGACATGATCTTTTTTCTTTTTGTGACCGTATAGTATTTCATTGCATGTATGTGCCACATGTTCTTTTTCCAGTCTATCACTGATGGGTATTTAGGTTGATTCTATGTCTTTGCTATTGTGAATGGTGTTGCAATGAACACATGCATGCATGAATCTTTATAATAAAATGATTTATATTCCTTTGGCTATATACCCAGTAATGGGATTGCTGAGTCAAACGTATTTCCGCCTCTAGGTCTTTGAGGAGTTGCCACACTGTCTTCCACACTGGTTGAACTAATTTACACTCTCTAAAAGCCTTCCTTTTTCTCCACAAGCACCAGCATTTATTTATTTATTTATTGACACTAGCCATTCTTACTAGTGCGAGACGGTTCCTCACAGTGGTTTTGATTGGCATTTCTCTAACGATCAATGATGTTGAGCTTCTTTTGGAATGTGTGTTGGCTGCGTGTATGTCGCCTTTTGAGAAGTGTCTGTTTATGATTTTTGCTGACTTTTTAATGGAGTTGTTTTTCTCTTGTAAATTTAAGTTCCTTGTGGATGCCGGATATTAGACCTTTGTCAGATGGGTAGATCGTAAAAAGTTTCTCTCATTCTGCAGGTTGTCTGTTTACTCTGGTGATCGTTTCTTTTGCTGTGCAGAAGTTCTTTTAGATCCCATTCATCAATTTTTGCTTTTGTTGCCATTGATTTTGGCATCTTCATCAGGAAAACTTTGCCCATGCCTATGTCCTGAATGGTAGTGCCTATGTTTGCTTCTAGGGTTTTTGTAGTTTTGGGTTTTACATTTAAGTCTTTTTAATCCATCTTGAGTTGATTTTTGTATATGGTTTAAGGAAAGAGTCCAGATGCAGTTTTCTGCATATGCCTAGCCAGTTCTCCCAGCACCATTTATTAAATAGAGAATCAAGAGAGATTCCTTTTCCCATTGCTCATTTTTGTCAGGTTTGCCAAAGATCAGATGGTTGTAGGTGTTCAGTCTTATTTCTGGGTTCTCTATTCTGTTCCATTGGCCTATGTGTCTGTTTTTGTACCAGTACCATGCTGTCTTGGTTGGTGTAGCCTTGTAGTATAGTTTGATACTACAATATAGTATCAATATATTATATACTATAATATAGATAGTCTGATTCTGGGAAGAATGTCAATGGTAGTTTAATGGGAATAGCATTAAACCTATAAATTCCTTAGGGCAGTGTGGCCATTTTCTCAATATTGATTCTTCCTATACATGAGGATGGAATGTTTTTCCATTTGTTTGTGTCCTCTCTGATTTATTTGAGCAGTGAGTTGTAGTTCTCCTTGAAGAGGTCCTTCACTTTCCTTGTTAGCTGTATTCCAAGGTATTTTATTCTTTTTGTAGCAATTGTGAATGGGAGTTCATTCATTATTTGTCTCGCTGCTTGCCTGTTGTTGATGTATAGAAATGCTAGTAATTTTTGCACATTGATTTTGTCTCCTGAAACTATCTCACAACATCTTCTTTCATCATTTTCTTACATTTTCTTTTTTTCTTTCTCTCTCTCTCTCTTTTTTTTTTGAGACAGAGTTTCACTCTTGTTGCCCAGGCTGGAGTGCAGTGGTATGACCTCGGCTCACTGCAACTTCCGCCTCCCAGGTTCAAGCGGTTCTCCTGCCTCAACCTCCCAAGTAGCTGGCACTACAGGCGTCCGCCACCACGCCTGGGTAGTTTTTGTATTTTTAGTACAGATGGGGTATCACCATGTTGGCCAGGCTGGTCACCAACCGCTGGCTGGACCTCAGACAATCTGCCCACCCCGCTTTGGCCTCCCAAAGTGCTGGGATTACAGGCGTGAGCCATCGCATCCGTCCCATTATTTATTTATTTATTTATTTATTTATTTTGAGATGGAGTTTTGGTCTTGTTGCCCAGGCTGGAGTGCAGTGGTGAATCTCGACTCACCATAACCTCTGCCTCCCGGGTTTAAGCGATTCTCCTGCCTCAGCCTCCCCAGTAGCTGGGATTACAGGTGGGTGCCACCATGCCTGGGTAATTTTGTATTTTTAGTAGAGATGGGGTTTCTCCACGTTGGTCAGGCTGGTCTCGAAATCCTGACCTCAAGTGATCTGCCCACTTCAGCCTCCCAAACTTCTGGGATTACAGGCATGAGCCACCGTCGCCTGGCCCATTTTATTTTTCTCTGCCTCATGGAAGTGAAAAGCTTGTCCTCCACGTCATTGATTTGTTTCTCTGGAGTCTCATTTCTGTCTTTCTAGCTACAATACATATTTCAATCCAATATTGGGCCTTCAGTTTCTTGTCTCTCTTAGTACACTCACGTAGCTTTTTCATCTCAACCTGCAACTGCTCATTTTAAATCACTCGCTTCTTATGGCTTTCTGCTTCTGTTACATACAGGTTGTATTTTCTAACACTCTGCCAAACTTTTCAGCAGTTTTTCAAAAACTTTTCCTGCACCTAGAGTAAGGCCTGTTCAGAGGTGGGCTCTGATTCAAATTCTGTAAGATGCTAGTAGCTCCGATCCCTGGCTCTGTAGCATTTTATCACATATCACTTCCTTTCTTTCCCTCTTAACTCTAGTATGACAAAACATCTCACCACTCAAAGTCAGTGGCCTGCCTGGATTACTCTCGGCTCATTCGATTCGTGTTGACTTTGAATCCGCTTTTCCTATTTATTGAGGGAAGGTGGATTGATGTGAAAATTTCTCATCCATCTCCAAACTCTGGAAAACTTTCACTCAGCTGGGATGACAGCGGATCTTCTATTGCATTGCCTGGTGACCTGAGAAAATACTAAGTACTTAACGAGCATCATTCTTAACGAGTACATCCATCAACGTTTTCCTTCATCTTCTTCTTCTTTGCATGGGAGGCCTGCCCCTATAAGGCAACCTAATGCACCGAGGTCTCCTCTGCCTTCATCTTTCTGCCTGCTTCTCCTCTGAGAGTCCCTGGTTGGGCGTAGGGAGAAAAGAACTGAGAGAAGAGACAACATATTACCAAATTGCCAGAAGAGAGGCTTTTGAATGTTCTCACCCCAAAGGAATGATAAATGCATGAGATGATGAACATACTAAATACCCTAATCTGATCATCATACATCACATATATGTATCAAAACATCAAGTTGTACCTTATATATATATAATTACAATGTGTCCATTTAAAAAATAAAGTAGGCCAGGCATGGTGGCTCATGCCTGTAATCCCAACAGGTTGGGAGGCCGAGGTGGGCAGAGCACAAGGTTAGGAGTTCAAGACCAGCCTGACCAACATGGTGAAACCCCGTCTCTACTAAAAAAACAAAAATTAGCCGGACTTGGTAGTACACACCTGTAATCCCAGCTACTCGGGAGGCTGAGGCAGGAGAATAAGCTTGAACTCCAGAGTCAGAGTTTGCAGTGAGCCGAAATCGCACCAGTGGGTGACAGAGCAAGACTCCATCTCAAACAAACAAATAAATAAACATATTGTTTTTAATAAAGAGAGATAAAATTTTCCCCACCCTAATTTCAGGCAATCAGTCTTGGTCTGTTTTGGTGGAATAACTCTAGCATCTGCATACTTTTTATTTATTTTTTTGAAGAAGAGTCCCACTCTGTCACCCAGGTTGAAATGCAGTGGCTGGAGTCTTGCTCTGTTACCCACACTGGAGTGCAATGGCGTGATCTCAGCTCACTGAAGCCTCCACCTTCTGGGTTCAAGCAATTCTCTTGCCTCAGCCTCCTGAGTAGCAGGACTAAAGGCATTTGCCACCACGCCCAGCTAGTTTTTTGTAATTTTAGTAGAGACAGGATTTTACCATGTTGGCCAGGCTGATCCCAAACTCCTGGACTCAAGTGATCCACCCTCCACGGCCTCCCAGATGCATGTTTTTTAATTAAGCATTTTTCAATTAATTTAATGTAGTTGATTTTTCAGGTAGCAATTTCATCCAGAATTGTATTTTTTCTTGTATGCTAATTTTTCCCTCTTCTTTGGTATCTTGATGGGATGACCACCAGGAGCAGCTGGATTAGAGACTGCTAATATAGGTCCTTTTAACCTAAGGCCTCTCTTCTTTTTTTTTTTTTTTTTGGTTGAGACAGCCTCGCTCTGTTGCCCAGGCTGGAATGCAGTGGCACAATCTCAGCTCACTGCAAACTCCACCTCCTGGGTTCAAGCGATTTTTCTGCCTCAGCCCCCTGCATAGCTGGGATTACAGGTGCCCACCATGGCACCCGGCTAATTTTTGTATTTTTAGTGGAGATGGGGTTTCACCATGTTGGTCAGGCCAGTCTTGAACTCCTGACCTCAGATGATCGGCTCACCTTGGCCTCCCAAAGTGCTGAGATTATAGGTATGAGCCACCATGACTGGCCCTCTCTTCTTGTCTTTAAGTGTGAATATTTTCCCTCATAACTGCCCTCACAATACCACAGCTGATATTTGAAGCACAAATATTTGATCAATGCGAACTTGATAGAAATAGCCTCACTATGAGAAATTCAAGCCAGCTTCCCAACCTCAAAAGACGTCTCCTCACAACCTGGTAACAGTTTCATTTTAGCCACTGAAGATCGGATGACACACATCTCTCTGATCTACGGTTGCTCTCCTATCCCTAAGTGTCGATCAGCGGCATCTGCTATTGAAATTTCTCGAATCTATATTCTGTGTTATCCCATGATGTCAAACAAAACCTGTTTATATGAGTGAATTCAAATTGATAAGAAAGAGGGCCAAGTGCAGTGGCTCATGCCTATAATCCCAGCACTTTGAGAGGCCAAAACAGACAGATCACTTGAGCTCAGTAGTTCAAGACCAGCCTGGCCAACATGATAAAACCTGTCTCTACTAAGGATACAAAAATTAGCCTGGCATGGTGGTGCATGCCTGTGATTCCAGCTACTTGGGTGGCTAAGGCAGGAGAAACACTTGGATCCACAAGGAGGAGGTGGCAGTGAACTGAGACAGTGCTGCTACTCCACTCTAGCCTGGGGTGACAGAGAGAAACTCTGCTCAAAAACAAAGAAACAAACAAAAAACCAATTGGCTGGGTGCAGTGGCTCATGCCTATAATCCCAGCACTTTGGGAGGCCAAGGCAGGCAGATCATTGAGGTCGGGAGTTCGAGACCAGCCTGGGCAACATGGTGAAACCCCGTCTCTACTAAAAATACAAAAACTTACCCAGCCGTGGTGGCATGCACCTATAATTCCAGTTACTTGGGAGGCTGAGGCAAGAGAATCACTTGAACCCAGGAGGCAGAGGTTGCAGTGAGTCAAGATCATGCTACTGCACTCAAGCATGGGCAATGGAGCGAGACTCTGTTCCAAAAAAAAAGAAAAAAATTAATAGGAAGAGTTGCATTATTTTTGACAGTGTTGACAGTGGTGTAATAGGAATCAAAAACAATATTCTGCAGAGTGTGTTAATTTTACTCTTATTGTAAGTCAGTTATTTGTAACAATTGTAATCTTCTACATAATATTCATACATCTTTATGTATTCAATAAATCAAATTCTTTATTGAATAACTACCATATTACTTCAAATGTTATTGATTATCTAAATTGATTCAAATACAGAAATATAATTAGGTAGCCATTGTTCTGATATATATTTGTTAACACATAAAGGAGTCTAGAATTAAGGGTTCAGTAGTCTATGGATTCTGTAAAATTGATTTTGAATTTCTAAGTGTATGTGAGGTTTTTTTAATCAAGAGAGTTTGAGTTTCCAACAGATTCTTAAAGGGATTTATGACCAAAAGAAGGTTAAACACCATGCTTTAGGGACTTTTAAATATATATATATATTAATAACATTTCCTCTCCATCCCCTATTATTTTGAAATGATGAACCCAGTGCTCATGAAGCCAAAGACTTAAATGTTATCAGAAAAGCTAAGAGATTCATCTTGGAAAAACATACCACATGATCACTAACAGTCTCTAAGTCTTACAGCCTCCCAGAACTTTGGTTTCCTTATCTGTAAAATAAGAAGTTTGGACTAGAAAGATGAATTCTTAGATCACTCTCAGCTGTAAAACTGTAGGATTAGTATTGAAGACTCACACATAAACTTTAAAAAAATAAAATAAACAAGCGAGAGTTGATTATAATATCCTTGCAACACATGATTTTATTAACATAATCAATGAAGTATTTAAACAGGAAGTTAAACTCTGAGTTCTCAGAATCTCATAAAATCCATTCTCTCTCAGATTCAAGTCTCTTGAGAGTTAGATATTTGATCTCAGATGAAATGACTTGATCAGTTTATATATTCTACTGTTTAAATGTCTGTCTGTTGCAATGTTTTGCATGATGTTCAAAAAGCTTAATGAACAAAAGCAAACATTGTGGTGACCTATTGGGATAAAATAAGCAAAGTAAGGAGCAAAAAATGGTATAAACACAATGGCTCAAATAAGCTAAACATGTGGTCAGGAGAAAAAGAAAACAACTCTTGTTCCCTGTAAATTAATTGTTATAATTTAACAGCAGAACAATCAAAATGTGGTTGGGAATGAGTGGTATATAATCACTGTGAAGAGGAGAGAAGCTGGCTGAGAAATACTGACTGGTTTAAGCTCTGCCAGAGATTCTTATTTATTTGCTGTAAAAGGCAGTCCAGGCACCCTGTCAGCCGGCACCCCTGGATAAACCTATAAATATTTACCATCTCCTGGCTTAACCGCTAGACAAGTGACTGAAAATTACTTCACTTGACTGCCTAGAGCTTGAACCACGCATCTGATACTTGCTGACTATTCTGAATAATAGTCACCTGACAAAGAGCTTTTTATTTTTAAAAAAATCAAGCAGATTTTTAGTTTGCAGATCAATCCATTGCTCCATGTGCATTTGATGGGGATGATTTTTTTTTTTTTTTTTTTTTTTT
>NW_016107390.1:6671209-6673290 GCF_001604975.1 Cebus imitator
GTGAGCCGACATCACACCACTGCACCGCTGCCTGGGCAACAAGAACAAAACTCCATCTCAAAAAACAAAAAACAAAACAAAAAACTATGGAAAACAGTATGGAGATTCCTTAAAGAACTAAAACAACCATTCAATCTGAATTGCACTACTGGGTATGTACCCAAAGGAAAAGAATTCATTATATGAAAGCAGCACTTGCACATGCATGTTTATGGTGGCACAATTCAAAATTGCAAAGATATGGAACCATCCTAAGTGCCCATCAACCAATAAATACATAAAGAAAATGTGGTTTATATACACGATGGAATATTACCCAGCCATTAAAAGGAATAAAATAATGTCTTTTGCAGCAAGTTGGATGGAGCTGGAGGTCATCATTCTAAGAGAAGTAACCCAGGAATGGAAAACCAAATATTGTATGTTCTCACTTATAAGTGGGAGCTAAGCTATGAGGATATAAAGGAATAAGAGTCATATAATGAACTTTGGGGACTCTGGGAGAAGGTGGGGGGAGGGATAAAAGACTACATATAGGGTGCATTTATCCACTGCTTGGTTGACTGGTGCACTAAAATCTCAGAAATCACCACTAAAAGAACTTAACCATGTAATCAAAGCCATTTGTACCTCCAAAAACTACTGAAATAAAAACAAAAACAATAGAAAAGTAAACAGTGAGCAAAGGATTTGAATAGACACTTCTTAAGAGAAGAAATAGAAATGGCCAACAAGTATGTGAATAAATGCTCAACATCACTAATAAGAGAAATGCAAATCAGAATCACAATAACATGTCATCTCACCCTGGTTAAAAATGGCTGTTATCAAAAAGACAAAAAATAACAAATGCCAATGAGGATGTGAAGAAACAGGAGCTCTTATGCACTATCAGTGGGAATGTAAATAGTATAGCCATTATGGTCAAACAGTATGGAGATTCCTCAAAAAACTCAAAATAGGTCAGGCACCGTGGCTCACACCTGTAGTCCCAGCACTTTGGGAGGCTGATGTGGGTGGATCATGAGGTCAGGAGACTGAGACCATCCTGGCCAACGTGGTGAAACCCCATCTCTACTAAAAATATAAAAATTAGGCTGGGCGCGGTGGCTCACACCTGTAATCCAAGCACTTTGGAAGCCAAGGCAGGCGGATCACCTGAGGTCGGAAGTTCAAGACCAGCCTGACAAACATGGTGAAACCCTGTCTTTAAAACAACAACAACAACAACAACAACAACAACAACAAATATATATATATAAATTAGCTGGGTGTGGTGGCGCACACCTACAATCCCAGCTATTTGGGAGGCTGAGGCAGGAGAATCACTGGAACCCAGGAGGTGGAGGTTGCAGTGAGCTGAGATCGTGCCACTGCACTCCAGCCTGAAAAAAAAAAAAAAAAAATCCTCAAAATAGAACTACCAAGGGATTCATACATCCCACTGCTGGACATACATACAAAATAAAGGAATTCTGTATATGAAAGAGACATCTACATTCCCTTGTTTATCACAGCACTATTTACAATAAATGGCCATCAACAGATGAATAGATAAAGAAAATGTGGTATATATACACAATGGAATGCTATCCAGCCATAAAAAAGAATGGCTTCATGTCTTTTGCAGCAACATGGAGGGAACCGGAGGTCTTTATCTTAAGTGAAACAAGCCAGGCACAGAAAGTCAAATATCACTTGTTCTCACTGCTAAGTGGGTGCTAAAAAAATGTGTACATGTGCACATAGAGAGTGGAATGGTGATGGAGACCCCGAAGGTGAGGGAGTGGAAGCAGGAAGATTGTGAGAAATTAGTTGATGTGTTATTTGCATGATGGATACCTTAAAAGCCCTGACTTGACCATGTTATAATCTATGCATGTAACAAAATTGCATGTTTCACCCAAAAACCAAAACCAAAACCAAAACGTGTCTATTGTGAAGACACAACTTAAAACTACTTCAGTCATAAGCTCAAGGCAAAGCTCTTTCCAATACATCATTTTACTGATCTACTAACCATGCTGGTATTCAAATTTGGACCTTGTAATAACCAAAATAACACCTTTTTTTTTTTTTTT
>NW_016107390.1:6673360-6702400 GCF_001604975.1 Cebus imitator
TGGAGTGCAGTGGCGTGATCTCAGCTCAGGCCAACCTCCATCTTCCGGTTTTCAAGTGATTCTCCTGCCTCAGCCTCCCGAGTAGCTGAGATTACAGGTGCCCACCACCATGTCCAGCTAATTTTTGTATTTTTAGTAGAGACAGAGGTTCACCATGTTGACCAGGCTGGTCTCAAACTCCTGAACTTGTGATCAGCTCACCTCGGCCTCCCAAAGTGTTGGGATTACAGGCGTGAGCCGCCATTATGCCTGGCTAACATCTTTTATATAAACAATTTTGTGGGTGTGACATAAATAACCAATAAGTATAATACTCACTGGATCTCAGAAAAGAGACAGTAGAAATAACAACGTGCTCCTTTTAGAAGTAAACGAGGATAACCGGTCTGACAACATTGCAAACTAATGTAATTGCCAAAAAAATACAGTATTCTATAAACACGCCTAATATTTATAGTGCATTATAAGTTGTTGCTTTTATTATATGTAATAGTATAATTACTCACTGTGATAATCTGTCCTAAAATATCATAATTTCCATTATATGTATTTTATCTACTAGTTTCCCAGAAGATATAAAAGCTAAGTATCTTCCATAATCCAGTGTTCTAGCCATTGATTCTATAAAAATAATACGCACTATAATGTGTGCCATTTTGTGAAAGTTGTGTCATATAGAACAGCATAAAAATACCCCCGGGGGCCGTGTGTTGTGGCTCACGCCTGTAATCCCAGCACTTTGGGAGGCCAAGGCAGGAGGATCAGGATTTCAAGACCAGCCTGGCCAACATGGCAAAACTCTGTCTCTACTAAAAATACAAAAAAATTAGCCAGGCATGGTGGTGGGCACCTGTAATCCCAGCTACTCAGGAGGCTGAGGCAGGAGAATTGCTTGAACCCTGGGAAGCGGAGGTTGCATCATGCTGCTGCCCTCGAGCCTGGGCAACAAAGAGCAAAACTACATCTTAAAAAAAAAAAAAAAGTATCACTGGGTGGGCGTGGTGGCTCACACCTGTAATCTCAACACTTTGGAAGGCCCAAGAGGGAGTACTGTCTGAGGGTAGGAGTTCAAGACCAGCCCTGGCAACACAGTGAGACCCCGTCTCTAAAACAAATTAAAAATCAGGTGGGTGTGGTGGTGTGCGCCTACAGTCCCACCTATTCGGAAGGCTGAGGCAGAAGGATCGCTTGAGACCCAGAGTTCAAGGTTGCGGTGAGCTAAGATCACACCACTGTATTCCAGCCTGGGTGACAGAACAAGATCCTGTCTCAAAATAAAACATTTTTTAAAAAAGGTACCACTGCTGCCCTCAAGAGTTTTACAAATCATGAAAGGCGACAAGCCACACAGTCAACTAAATTCAGCAATCATCTTTATTTCCCAGTCATCATCTATTTGTCATACTGGGCTAGGCACAGAGGAGTTGCGATGCTTAATAAAAACAATTTCAACATTTTAATATGATAGCATGCATGACATCTGTTATTCAGTCACTGAACTAAACTTTCTCACGAGCTACCTTTTGACATTCACAATCTATAGGAGAAAGACGTAATAAGTAGACAAACAAATGACATTGTCAATTACACATTAGGAAAAGAGTTATATAGGGTCAAAACAAAGAATGAAGAAGGACATCTGCTTATATAAGCTTTATTTATTTTTTATTTTTTTTTATTTTTGAGAAGGAGTCTCACTCTGTCACCCAGGCTGGAGTGCAATGGCACAATCTTGGCTCAGTGCAACCTCTTCCTCCTGGGCTCATGCGATCCCCCCGCCTCAGCCTCCTGAGTAGCTGGGACTACAGGCAGGCGCCATGGCTCCTGGCAAGGTTTGTGAGCTTTATTATTCAAGCAATAGGGAAGCTACTTGAGCACTATAAACAGGAAGGCAAAATCAACGGAGGTTTTGTGAGGCTCATCAGGAGGAATATGTCAGACAGATTGGAGGCAGAAAAGCCCACAAGAAATTTAATAAAATAGAATAAGTGTGTAGAGGTGGCTCACCACAGGGGTGGTGGCAAAAGACATGCACATAAGGTGAGGCATACAGGACCACTGTCTTGTCACTAGCCACTAGGTACTGCATCATTGATTGCAGCTCACTCCTGAGCGATCTCAGCTCACACATCTATAAACAACTGTGGAGAGAAGCAATTTTCAGGATAGACGTAGTTTTAAGACTACACGCTCAATCATTTCTCTAGTTACTCTGAAATTCACCCCTTTACGGAGGCAGGCTTGCCAGAAGATAAGGATTCTGAGCTGTATCACCTTGGCCTGAATTGCACGAACTGAATTTCAGTTTATGCGAGACCACCAGTGAGAGCGAGGTGTGTCAGAAGAGTTCTGTGGTCTGAATCAGCACACTGGTGCTAAGAACGATGCTGCAGTGTGATTCGCCATATCACATTGGACAATCTTTAGGATGATCTCGGGCAGACATATCATTCCGGTCTCTTAGGGATGTTTGTAGTGGTTGTGTTTCTTCAGAGTATTTGATATGTTTTATTCTGATTATTAATTATGAAGCTTGGGATTAATCAGACTCCCCTTTTAGGAGTTACTACCGGAAATTTTAGAGCCAAAATGTGGTCCTTACAGACTGATTACCTTTGCGTCTTGACCTCAATGTTATGCTCTTTCTTCTTTTCTGTTTTTTTTTTTGAAACAGTTTCGTTCTTGTTGCCCAGGCTGGAGTGCAACGGCACAATCTCGACTCACTGCAACCTCTGCCTCCCGGGTTCAAGCAATTCTTCTGCCTCCACCTCCCGAGTAGCTGGGATTACAGGCGCCTGCCACCACTCCTGGCTAATTGTTTGTATTTTTAGTAGAGATGGGGTTTCACCATGTTGGCCAGGCTGGTCTCCAACTCGTGACCTCAGGTGATCTGCCCTTCTCGGCCTCCCAAAGTGCTGGGATTACAGGCGTAAGCCACTGCACCCAGCCGGGACAATTTCAAAAGATGCAACACGTGTGTAATGGGAATAGCAGAAGGACAAGAAAATGAATGGAGAAAGGAGAGTCATGAAGACTTGGGATGTAATAAGAGTGTGTTACCAAATAATCCAATGGAACCTGGGCTTCTATAGTGTGTTCGCGACCCACTGAAAAATAGACACAGAAATCAAAAAGGTTTCAATATGTCAGCTTTGTTGCTGATATGGTTCAGAGAAAGTGGCTTGGACCCAAAGGCAAAATGACTTCCAACTCCTGCTCATCACAAATTACATTTACTCACTCAGTGGAAACAGAGATGCTAAACAATTAGTGCTCCCTGCACTGGGCTTGTTGCCTGAAGAAAGTAGAAATCCAGAACAGGTGTAGCACATGGGTGGTCGGCAACACAGGGAAAGCCGGAGATGGAGAGGTGCACACTCACTCATCCTTAACCCAGAGTTTTCAACCAGCTAAGTTACTTTCCTTGTGGAGGGAAGCCAGTAAGGAACAGAGAAAGCAACTGAATGAAAAATATCCTTCTCTTCTGGAGTGGAGAGTGTCACCCCTTGTTAGAAATGTGAGGCATGGGAAATGCACATCTAACCAGGGAGAAATCAACCTCTAAGCCCACCCCTGGAACGTACATAAGAATTGACGTGTGTGGTGGAGCTGCAGATTGTGGCTTTTCCAAGCATCAGAAACACACTCGATTTAAAAACTAATAATTCTAAATGATACTTGTTCTGGTACATTTTTTCAGATCTACCTTGTGAGCAAACGAGGAGAAATGTATTTTTAAAAGGCAATGGAAGAAGAAAGGAAAGAGATACTCCATAAATAAAAGAAAAATCATGCCTTATTCATTTTTTTTTCCTAGATCCTACTAGAAACACTGCCTTGGTCGATACAGTGTTTATAAATGAATGTTGGCCGGGCGCAGTGGCTCATGCCTGTAATTCCAGAACTTTGGAAGGCCAAGGTGGGTGGATTTTCTGAGCTCAGAAGTTCAAGGCCAGCCTGGCCAATGTGGTGAAATTCTGTCTCTACTAAAAAAAAATACAAAAAATTAGCCAGGCATGGCAGTGTGCACCTGTAGTCCCAGCTACTTGGGACGCTAAGGCAGGAGAATCACTTGAATCCAGGAGGCGGAGGTTCCAGTGAGCTGAGATCATCACACTGCATTTCAGCCTGAGCGACAGAGTGAGACTCCTTCTCCAAAAACAACAACAACAATAACAACAACTATATATACATATATGTATGTGTGTGTGTGTGTACATATATATATATATATATATATATATGTGTGTGTGTGAACATTATGGTGGAAGACAATCAGGTACATATTAAGGAACTATTTATATCTACTGTAAAGAATCATTCATTATAAATCTTGTAAAATGTTCTTGAATTTGTAGTTATCAGACAATACTGATTTTTTTTAAAATCTGGGTCACTGAATATGTAAATTAATCAGATGAATAAATGAATTGTTTTCTCTAAAATAACCAGAGGTTTTTGAGTTGAAACTACTTGATAAATGAACTGAGACTTTTTTTCCCCCAACATCTAGGATTGTTCAGAAAAAGAAAACACTTTGAGATATTTATGCAAACCTTCTGATGTGGGAAGATTCACCCATATCGAATTGAAGACATTTATTATCTCACTGCAATATAGCTTGGCTGAGTGATGAGATTTAAGAGCTATTAAGGAAGGGATTGGAAAGATAAAGATAAGCCCGACAGGGAAAGTGAGACTAGAGAAAGTGAAAGTCCAGAGGAGGAAGGCAGGCTTAGGCTGTCAAAGTAAAACGTGGGAAATGAAAAACCATTGTCCATGAGCAAGTGCATCTTCCGTGAAAAGAAACCATTTCAGCCAGGTATGATGGCTCACACCTGTAATCCTAGCACTTTGGGAGGCCAAGGCAGGCGGATCACGAGGTCAGGAGTTCGAGACCAGCCTGGCCAACATGGTGAAACCCGTCTCTACTGCAAACACGAAAAGTAGCTGAGTGTGGTAGTGGGCACCTGTAATCCCAGCTACTCGGGAGGCTGAGGCAAGAGAATCATTTGAACCTAGGAGGTGGAGGTTGCAGAAAGCCGAGATTGTGCCATTGCACTCCAGCCCGGGGGACAGTCCTTTTATGGACTCTGTCTCAAAAAAATAAACCATTTCAAACCTTTGCTTTATGTTTATATATGAATTAGGCTAATTCATGTTTTAAACACACAAAAAGGCAAAGGAGCTTGACTAGCAGAATTGCTGTTGGCAGAACCTGTTGCAAGCTATATTCACTGGCTATGTGCTTGACTGAATTCCTTTCTAGCTCTGGGCTGAACATCATTTATTTAAGAACCTCACAGGACTATTTTTATTGTTGTTATTTCCATTGCTTGCCCAGTTTCCTGACTATAACAATCAACCTGGCTGTAGTGGTCATTCTTTACCTGTCCATTCATTCAGGGTATTCTTGGATTAAATGTCTGATATCCATAAATTGCAAAAATGTATAACTATCAAGTGTGAGCCTTTAGAACCAGTAACAATTCACACCTCATTGTTGGACCAACCCATCCAGTGCTGCTAAATCAATACTGCTAACAGAAATGTGTCTTTCCCTCTTCTAATCTCCCTCACCAAGAAAATTCTCTCTCTCTCTATCTCTCTCTCTCTCTCTCTCTCTCACACACACACACACACACACTCACTCACTTTTCTCATTAATTATAAAATAAATAGACCAGGTAGGGTATCTCATGCCTGTAATCCCAGCACTTTGGGAGGCCAAGGTGGGCGGATCACTCGAGGTCAGGGGTTCCAGACCAGCCTGGCCAACATAATGAAACCCTCTCTCTATGAAAAATACAAAAATTAGCCAGGTATGGTGGTGCATGTCTGTGGTCCCAGCTACCCGGGAGGCTGCAGCATAAGCTGAGATGACACTGCTGCACTCCAGCCTCGGCAACAGAGCAAGACTGTCTAAAATAAATAAATAAATAAATAAATAAATAAATAAATAAACAAATAAATAATTTCCAGCTGGGTGCAGTGGTGTGTGCCTGTAGTCCCAGCTACTCGTGAGGCTGAGATGGGAGGATCGTTTGAGCCCAGGAATTCTGGGCTGTAGTGCGCTATGCCGATCAGGTGTCCGCACTAAGTTCGGCATCAATATGGTGATCTCCTGGGAGTGGGGCACCACTGGGTTGCCTAAGGAGGGCGAACCAGCCCAGGTCGGAAACGGAGCAGGTCAAAACTCCTGTGCTGATCAGTAGTGGGATTGCGCCTGTGAATAGCCCCCGCACTCCAGCCTGGGCAACATAGCGAGACCCTGTCTCTTTAAATAAATAAATAAATAAATAAATAAAATAATTTCCAGTAATTACAGAGGCTTTGTCCAGACCCTACATGATTCCTTCTTGTTCATTCTTTGAATAACTCATGTATGAGCAGAAATGGCCTTATAAGTAGATAAAAGAGAATATTACTTAGGAGGATTTTTGGAACATTGAGAATACTTGCCTGCAGTAACCAGCCTCCAACATGACCCTCAATGATCTCCACTTCCTGATATTCACACCCTGTGTAACTTTCCTTCCACATTGGGCCAGGGTCGTCAGTGTATCCAAGATAACACAGCAGAATTGATGACATGTCCCTTCTGAAATTAAGTTATAAGAGACACCACGAGCCCAGCACGGTGGCTTATGCCTGTAATCCCAGCACTTTGGGAGGCCAATGTGGGCGGATCACCTGGGGTCAGGAGTGGGAGACCACCCTAACATGGTAAAACCCCGTCTCTACTGAAAACCCACATCTAGCCAGGCATGGTGGTGCATGTCTGTAATCCCAGTTACTCAGGAGGCTGAGGCAGGAGAATCACTTGAACCCAGGAGGTAGAGGTAGCAGTGAGCTGAGATCACACCATTGCACTCCAGCAATAAGAGGAAACTCCATCTCAAAAAAAGAGACACCGTGGCTTGCTCATGACAGCACTTTCTCTTTGTCTCTCAGATCGCTGACTTGGGGGAAGCCAGCTGCCATGTCATGAGTACTACTGTGGAAATGAACTGAAGCCTCCTGCTGAGAGCCATCCACGTGAGCTTGCAATGCGATGCTCCAGTCCAAACCCCCAGTTTACTGAAGCCCCAGTTGACAGCTTGACTACAACCTCCCAGGGACACCCTGAAGCAGAACCACCCAGCTAAGCTCCTGAATTCCTGATTCACAGAAACTATTGGAGATAATAAAAGTTTGTTGTTGTGTCCCTTTAAGCTTTGAGGTAATTTGTTATGAAGCAACAGATAACTAATAGACTACCCATGAATGAATTCATTTACTAACTCATTTATTCCACAAGTGCCTATTAAGGTCCACAGTCCTCCAATCGCTGTAATACACTTCAGTGGCATAATAAAACACTATATCTCCTCAAGGAGCTCACAGAACCATTTGCAGGGTGTGGTGGCTCACTACTGTAATCCCAGCACTTTGGAGGCCAAGGCAGGCGGATCACCTGAGGATGGGAGTTCGAGACCAGCCTAATCAACATGGAGAAACCCCATCTCTACTAAAAATACAAAATTAGCCAGACGTGGTGGCACATGTCTGTAATCCCAGCTACTTGGGGCTGAGGCAGGAGAATTGCTTTAACCTGGGAAGTGGGAGTTGCAGTGAACCAAGATCTCACCACTGCACTCCAGCCTGGGCAACAAGAGTGAAACTCCATCTAAAAAAAAAAAAAAAAAAGAAAAGAAAAAAAGGAAAGAAAAAGAAAAATCACATAGTTGGTAATAATACCTTTATCTACAATTAAAGTCCCATCATCCCTGGTAGGGACATGTAATATGTCAACGCACACCATAAGACAGTGACACGTAGAACACAAAGAATCAGGAAATACGCACCCATCAAAATGGCAATCTTTCATTGATAGAAAGAAACAGGACTTTATAAAATCTTGGCAGTCTTTTGGGTATAGGAGAGCCTGGCCAGGGGATGGTGATTCAGTGAGAAACTGGGAAATAATGGGGAAATCCTATTACATGCAGTAAGCCAAATTTCAGATTTAAAATAAGACCTCCCTGACTCGTTTCCTTTTTGAAGATGATATTATCAAGAGTAACTGGATTATTTCAAATGTTATTTCTAGAGTTTCATTTTAAAATAAAGTTATATTGGCCATTCAAAGCACAGACTGATTGCCATCTGTTTCCTGCTCCAGTATATTCTTGCCTTCTGGGTATTTGCCTTCTCAGAGAAAGAAAGCGAAGGCAAACGGCTTATGATGTGGAGAAGAATACGCAATGGGACTTATTGAAATGGCAGCAGAACCCAGGGCTGCTGCTTCTTGTTTGGGAGAGCTGTTGCTGGAGGAGGAAAAAAAAGTGAGAATGGGAAAGAAACTAACTTTTTTTTTAGCATTTACCGTATGTCAAGCTCTGGTAGGTGTTTTACATACACTGTCATTCAATCCTCATACATTTGGAAGGTGTGTATTATTAAGACTGTTACAGAAATCAGGAAGCCGGCTTTCAGAAAGGTTAAGTGATTTACCTAAAACTGCCCAGCACACTGCTTTCAAAATCTATCTTTTTTCTGCTTAATATGATGAGTCACCTGTTCATTCATAGCTAATGTATATTGCAAGGAGAAAGTTATCCTTTTGCTTGATAAAACACACTTTTTGAATCGTCATTGAAAATGTGCTGTACTCCTGGCAGGGCGTGGTGGCTCACGCCTTTAATCCCAGCACTTTGGGAGGACTAAGTGGGAGGATCACGAGGTCAGGGGATCGAGACCGTCCTGGCCAACACGGTGAAACCCGCCTCCACTAAAAATACAAAAAGTTAGCCGGGTGTGGTGGCTCGTGCCTGTAGTCCCAGCTACTCCAGAGGCTGAGGCAGGAGAATTGCTGGAACCCGGGAGGCGGAGGCTGCAGTGAGCCAGGATTGTTCCACTACACGACAGCCTGGTGGCAGAGTGAGACTCCATCTCAAAAAAAAATAAAGGAAGAAATAAAAAAGGAAAGAAAGAGGCCAGGCACAGTGGCTCACACCTGTAGTCCTAGTACTTTGAGATGTCAAGGCAGGGGTATCACAAGGTCAGGATGCAAGATCAGCCTGACCAACATGGCGAAACTCTGTCTCTACTAAAAATACAAAGATTAGCCAGGTGTGGTGGCGCACGCCTGTGATATCAGCTACTCAGGAGGCTGAGGCAGGAAAATCGCTTGAACCCAGGAGGCATAGATTGCAGTGAGCCCAGATCGTGCCACTGCACTCCAGCACCTGGGCGACACAGTGAGACTCCATGTCAAAAAAAAGAGAAAGAAAATGTGCTGTACTCCAAACAACCCATGCAGAAATGGCAAAGAAGACATGGAACGGTAAGACTTTCTTTTCTCTAGTCTCAACATGTGGATAATTCCTCCTTTTAGAATTCAAGTCATAACTGCTAAATTTTTCACAAGTACTTTAAATGGAAAAATCCTCATTGCCCTTTTGAATTAAAATTCTGATACTTGTTCATGTAGAGGAAGAGAAAGAGAGAGAAAGAAAAACGGGTAAGGAAAAAGTAGAGTTCCTTGGTCGTCCCACGTTGCCCAGAAATGATCCCTGTTCAAAATTTGCATGTATTTCTATGAACTTTTTTCTAGGCAAATGTGTATGTGTGTCTAAGTATGTGCACACAGACATCCACAAATATGAGATTTTCCTATAATGACTTCTCTGCAATCTGCTTTTCTCATTCATTTAACAATATATTGTTTAAATATGTCATGATGCATGTATCTAGCCAATTCGTTGTAAAAGTTCACTCTATTCTATTATTTAAAAATGGTTACCAAACTTAAATAGCGTTTCAAGAGCAAAATAAAGTTAACAAAGAGTGGAACAACATGCAAATCCGAAACGACCTATGTAAGGGTTATTGCTGAGTTTAAAATGAGGAAACTGAGGCCTGCAGAAAAAGATTAAATGCCAATTTATTCAGCTCCCGGTGAGGTTCTGTGGTTCCGGGAAAAGAGACCAGGGAAGTTATGCCTGACTCTTCTGGGCGTGGGAGTTTTATAGGGAGTGAAGGCCTTTGATTGGTTGCGGGGAAACAGGGCGTGGTCGGGGCAGGCTGCTATTGGTAGGTAGGTGGGATTTTCTAACGGCAGGCTAGGTGCCGAGTGCAGAGCTTAGTGCTGAGTGCAGAGGGGTTTTCCAAGGCAGGCTAGGTGCCGAGTGCAGAGCTTAGTGCTGAGTGCAGAAGTGGGCGTGTCCAAGCTCCCTGGAGGCAACTGGCCTTACAACCTATACTGTGTATCTCTAGTGCTTTTGTTCTCTAGTGTCCATCTCTGTATCCCATAGCTAGTTGGCTCAAGAAGCAGACACTTTCAGATGACATTTTCCTGGAGCAGAAAAAAATTTTAAACCTTAATTGGACCATCAATTGCTAGAGTCAGAACTAGACTTTTAGTTGTTCCTCAGCCTTGCTTTGAACATGAGCAATGAATGTCTCACCCACTGCCAGCATCCTTACTCGTCTGTCCTGGGGCACGATCCCATGGCACGTTAGCTTCTTTCACACCAGGAGCAGCCTACAGAGAGTTGCCTACCGAAGAGGCAGCAGCCTGATTCTGGTGAAAATACAACTGGAGCTCATAACTGGATCAATTGTTTATTTGTTCCTGTCATGTGATAGTCACTGCATATTCTAGAAAATAATATCTCTCTCTCTCTTTTTTGAGGCCCATGGCATAGTTTTACTGCAGCTCCAATCTGACTCTACGCTACTCACACTCTATTCTCAGGGATTTGGGGAAGGCCACCCCACTAGGAGCCCTGTCCCCACCAGAGCTCGGACATGGGATCTCTCTCAAGGAGGAGTCTTTGTCCTTCTTGGAGGCTTTCGTTCTCTCTCCAGTCTGTATGTGCTCTGATCTGGGCTGGGCTGACACTTGGCTGCTCTTTCAGCCTCGTCCCTGGGGCTATGACAATCTGGGAAGGCCCAGCTGTCCATGTCAGTGGGGCTTGGGGACATGGCAGTCCACACAGGGTGAATTCTGCTCCTTCCTGCTCCAGCGTCAGCACAATCTGCTAGCCCAGCGGGGAGCTCGCCTGGAGGAGGGAGGCCACGTCTAGCAGGCTGTCTTCCCTCTCTTCAGGAGGAGGCAGAAGGTCCAGGTGGTCTTTGCTCACATGCACATGGCAGGTGGAGCATGCTAGGAAGGCTTCACAGGCGCCTTCCAGGTTCACCCCATGGCATGGGGTCAGGTGGACAACATTGTCCCTGACTCTACTGCTCACTGGGATCTGCCAGCCTGACAGGTCTACAAACACGACGCTCACCACATTCCTGGGCCGCTCAGGGCCACTGCCTCTTCCTCTCCCACCTGGCGCATCAGCCTGCCTCCTGAAATTTCCTGGTTGTCACGGGCACCACTGCCTCCCCGGGCTCCAAAGAGCCCCTGGGTCTGTTACACCAGGTGTCTCTGGCAGCCGGCAGCAGAACCCCGGCATTCATTCCACCCCAGCCCCTGGAGGCGGCCATGACAGGGTCGACAATTATCCCTTACCTTTCATCATGGCACTAGGGTCACCAAAAGAGTATTTTCTTTTCGAAGTATATATCCAGTTTTTTATGTCTGGCCATCATAAAGAAATCTTCCAAAATTGATGAAAAAGCTATATAGCCATTTTCAAGTTAAATGATAACCACAAAAAAAGAGAAAAAAATAAAGCAAAACATGATGTTGTTTACATAGATTGGGAGTCTGCAAATGGGAGACCATGGTCCAAATTCAGCCCATTGCCTTTTTTATAAATAAAGTTTACTTTTTTGTTTGTTTTTGGAGTGTTTTTTCTTTTTTTGAGCCATAGTTTCACTCTTGTTGCCCAAGCTGGAAAACATTGACATGATCTCGGCTCACTGCAACCTCCACCTCCCAGGTTCAAGTGATTCTCCTGCCTCAGCCTCCCAAGTAGCTGGGATTACAGGGTCCCGCCACCTCACCTGGCTAATTTTTTTATTTTTAGCAGAAACAGGGTTTCACCATATTGGCCAGGCTGGTCTCGAACTCTTGACCTTAGGTGATCCGCCCACCTCAGCCTCCCAAAGTGCTGGGATTACTAGCATGAGCCACTGTGCCCGGCAAATAAAGCTTTAAAAAAAAAAAAATTGTATTAGCCCTGCCTAAGCAAGACTTCAAAAAATTTGGTTACCAACTCAGACTGTTCCTCTTCATGGAAACTTTTAGCAAATGGCAAAAATAAAAATTATTCATTCTGAAGAAAAATGAAAGCATTACAGATAAAGTTTTATTGGAACACAGCCACACACATTGATTTATATATTGTCTATGGCTGCTTTCACTCTATAATGGCCAAGTTGACCAGTTGCAGCAGAGATCATATGGCTTCAAAGCCTAAAATGTTTAGGCTTTCAAATAATTTGATATGTTTTCTCTGCTAGAGTTCCAATTTGTTTCATAGAGACACAGTGCCTTATGTCAACAAAATGGCGCAGCAGTAAGAATTCTTAAAGAGTAGCTGTTTAGTGAGACTGGTCTTTCTCTTTGGGGACAGTGAAATGTTTCTCTGCCTCCTCCAATGATACCCTCTAAGAGACGCCTTCTCCCCTTCATTCATCCTTAGCACTACAATGACACTTGGAAAGAGTCCTACCGTGCTACTCAGCAAGCTCTCTCCCTGCTTACCAGAAAGGAAGGAAGAAATTCAAGAAAACAAATTAAGAAAGAAAATGTGGGTGGAGGACAGATGACTTACTGGTATCTCCTCCACCCATCCTGTCTCCTGTCCCTACTCCGATCACCAGTGAGACGCCTGAGGTGTGGGAGGGGCTGTCCACAAAAGCGTGAGTGCCTGCAGATGTGGGTGTGTGCCCTTGAAAGCGAGACTGTTGGAGAATAGCCCTGTGCTCAGAGGAGAGAGAATTTGTCTCCTGGGACAGAGAGCATCTGTAGAAAATTACAAACTTGAGGTCATGTGTATTTAAGAGTGAGAAATTCAGTGTGGAAGAGGCTTCGACAGCATGAGTGATAGGGATGTGAATGTGCTCAGGACAGTGAGCGTGTGAAACAGTGAATAAGGCAGGGATGAATATGTGTCCCAGAAAGGCACCAGATGTGTGACTAAGTGTGTGTATGAACAAACAGAGAAGGAAATAAATTAAAAAAATGAAAAAAGATACAAAGTATGGATGAGACTGAGATTCTTTCCAGCAAGATGAGATTCATACATATATGATGTCACTTTGGTGTGACTGCGTTGCATGTCAATCCAGAACCACCAACAAGAAATTCAATCTTACCCAACTCCTCTGGGTTGTAAAGCACAGTAGAAATGGATGGCCAGGTGGTTAGCTATATCCCTGCATTTTCATGAATTGAGGTCATTTTAAATGATGTAGGCAAGAAAACTATTTAAAGACAGAAATAACGTATCTCACAAAATATGTGTTCCTTCAGTGTTTTGTTGAGATTTCTATTCCACCAATTATAATGTTATATTGTGATCATCGATTGACTACTCAATTTTTTTTTTTGAGACATAGTTTCACTCCGTCACCCAGGTTGGAGTGCAATGGCGTGATCTCAGCTCACCACAACCTCCACCTACCGCGTTTGAGGGATTCTCCTGCCTCAACCTCCCAAGTAGCTGGGATTACAGGCATGTGCCACCATGCCCAGCTAATTTTTGTATTTTCAGTAGAGATGGGGCTTCACCCTATTAGCCAGGATGGTCTCCATTTCTCGACCTCAGGTGATCTGCCAGCCTCAGCTTCCTGAAGTGCTGGGATTATAGGCGCCAGCCACCAAGCCCAGTCTTGACCATTTATTTCACTTGTATTTCCCACTTCATTCAGGGTCTCCCACCCAATGTTTGGTGCATAGTTTATAATCATAAAATATTTGCTGAATGAATGTATTAATAAGTGAAATAGGTTAGCCCTAAAATGAAAATTGCAGCTCCTGCCGTCAATATGCAGGTAAAAAAGACAGCTGCTCATGGGTTTCTTCCATAATTCCTCCAATGGGAAGCCTGATTCTTGCTATAGGGATAGCAAAAATCATAGTTATTATCATAGATAATAACCAAATCATGGATAATAACCACAATTATTAAATTGTGGTTATTATCATTGCCACAATTGAAAGACAGTGATATATGCACACAATTCACACCAGTCTTTACTACAATTTTTTTTTTGAGATGGAGTCTCACTCTGTAACCAGACTGGAGTGCAGTGGTGCGATCTCGGCTAACTGCAACATCTGCCTCCTGGGTTCAAAGCGATTCTCCTGCCTCAGCCTCCTGAGTAGCTGGGACTACAGGAGCATGCCAACATGCCTGGCTAATTTTTTTGTATTTTTAGCAGAGACAGAGTTTCACCATGTTAACCAGGATGGTCTTGATCTCCTGACCTCATGATCCACTTGCCTCGGCCTCCCAAAGTGCTGGGATTATAGGCATGAGCCACTGCACCCAGCCAGACTTTACTACAATCTTTTTAAACACTTTTAAAAAAGAATTTTGGTATTTTAAATGACCCTTTTTTTTTTTTTTTTTTTTTTTTGGAGACAGAGTCTCCCTGTGTTGCTAGGGCTGGTCTCAAACTCCTGGGCTCAAGCAATCCTCCCACCTCTGCCCCCAAAGTGATGGAATTGCAGGTGTGAGCCTCCATGCTCAGTGAAGATCACTCCTAGAACAGAAAAGTATTAGAACTGGCTCGTGATCCCCAGGTCCCCAGTTGTGGATAAAAATTATTCTCTCTCAGGATCTGAATATCAGCCCTTGTGGGAGAAGATTACATCTGGAGTTTGATTTTACTCAGATAAGACATGGCAGAGCTGACTATTCCCCAGCAGCAACCCAAGCCCGAGTATGTACCTCTGTTGTAGCTAAGGGAGAGATGAGCATTTCCACTAAGTTAAACTAGTCCTTAAAACACAATAAGCTTATCCTGCCCAGAGGGAAGTTTATAACGTCAAGACCATACCAAGGAATAGTTTTGGGTGTGGACGATGAACCTGAGAACCACACCACTTTAGAGCTTCAAAACTTCCTAGAGAGAGATGACCATATGTTCCAGTTTTTCCAGATAGCCCCAGTTTATGCCTGTTGTCTTGGTGTAATTTCAAAGGTACCGGCTTTCACTCTAGAAAGTTAATTATACGGTCAACCTGCTCAGAGATGATCTAATGCTCATTTTACATAAGAGATGTTTGTACCCTGGAGCAGTGAAGTGACTCGCCCAGTCACATAGCTAGTGGGACTTTCACCATTGCAAATGGTAACAAACCTTTTCTTTTTGCAGAAAACTCAGGAGAAAGCCTTCACCTCCCAATCATGTCATTCTGTAATGACATGAACAAAAACTAAAGGAAACTACCTTACAGACATTCATTTTCCTAAGGCTTAAGCTGTAAAAGGATTTCTTTCTTCATAAAGGAAATGCCTATATCTAGAGAAAATATTCCAGTCGGGAAAAAGGCCTCGAGTTCGTGGATCTCTCGCAGGAAGGAATTCAAAGTGAGCTGCAGAGTATAGCAAGAAGAGATAGTTTATTGAAAGCTACTCAGTTACAGAGTGAGAGTGTCCTCAGAAAGCAAGACAAGGAATGCACCATCTTTGTTTTAAACTCTTCTTACATAGGGATCTTATCTATGTAAAACCTAAGTTAAGTTATATCTACACGTGGGTGGGCTGACACCATAACATTTATTACTTTGTTGATTTAAAGAAAGTTATCCTTGGCATTTTAGTGCGTAAGTACATCAAAAACATAACTACAGTCACCTTAAAAGCATACATTGTTATGCAATATCGGGACATCTGGACATTTTGTTGTCATAGGAGTTTGTCCTTGCAGGCGTGATTAAGCTGTTTCCTTGGTGGTAAACATGTTATGACCACAGGTTGTGACTGGCAAGGAATGTGCCTTGCTAGTTTTAAGATGGAGTTGATTTGAAAATGATGTCACCCTGGCTCTCCTATGTTCCTGTTTCCCTAACAATTTCACCATCATATTGGCCTCATCTCAAGTACAGCTCAAAACCCTTGATTGTGGGCATACCGAGGGTAGTGAATTTCAGCTTACAGTTATGCTGCTGGGTAAAGTCCAGCCAGAATTGTGCCTATTTCTGGCATGGGGACAGGAGATGGGTGTTCTGGCTACAAGGTCATCACGAATTTGCTGACATTTGATGAATCTGTACACTGCATTAGACATTCATGGACATTTTTTAAAGTTCTTGTATAAAACACTTTCCATTCCTCACTGTATCATGTTTTGGATCCTAAAACAACTTAGTGCAGAGGTCAAATTTTGGAGTTCTAGGCAAGAGACAGTAAGCAAAAAAGAAAAAAAATTTTGAAGTTCAGCCAAGGCCCCAGTAATATTATGGAATACATGGGACCTTTACTGAAGAGAAGGCGATTGGGCCATTTCATGATGTGATAATCCACCTCTCAGCACCCAGTTTGTCACCTCCTTTCTTCCCTCCCTGTCCTACCTTGGTTCAGGCTTCCTCACTTTTTGTGTGGTTGTCATGTGGCTTTCTTCTCCATTCTAATGCGTCCTGGAGACCACTACAATCTCTGTTACTTTCTAGATGAAAAGTCTTTTTTCTTTTCTTTCTTTCTTTCTTTTTTTTTTTGAGACAGAATTTCACTCTTGTTGCCCAGGCTGGAGTGCAATGGCACAATCTCTGCTCACTGCAACCTCTGCCTCCTGGGTTCAAGCGATTCTCCTGTCTCAGCCTCCCGAGTAGCTGGGACTAGGTATGTGCCACCATGCCTGGCTAATTTTTGTATTTTTAGTAGAGACAGGGTCTCTCCATGTTGGTCAGGCTGGTCTCCAACTCCCAACCTCAGGTGATCCACCCGCCTCAGCCACCCAAAGTGCTGGGATTACAGGCGTGAGCCACCTCGCCCAGCCCCGAAAAATCTTTTAATAATTTTCCATTGTCTATAAGATAAAAGTCAGGCTGGGTGTGGTGGCTCAAACTCGTAATCCCAACATTTTGGGAGGCCAAGATAAGAGCTGAGAAATTCAAGACCAGCCTGGGCAATAGGGTGAAACCTGGTCTCTAGCAAAAATACAAAAATTAGCCAGTGTGGTGTCACACATCTGTGGTCCCAGCTACTCAGGAGGCTGAGGTGGAAGGATTCCTTCACCCTGGGAGTTCAAGGTTGCAGTGAGCCATATTGTGCCACTCCGCTCCAGCCTTGCTCGTTTTTTTTCAAAAGAAAAAAAGACCCTTTTTCAAAAGAAAAAACCTGAAGAAATGACTATGTGAAGGAGTGAATTAATTCATGAAAGAATAAAACTCTTAGCATGATGCAATGCAGGCTGGTGGTTATTGCCCCTGCCTGTCCACAAAGCTTTCTCCTGGCTCACAGAGTAGGCATGTGACATAGGGCTGACCAATAACATAATAATGCTCCTTTCCCATTGTCATGTGATTCAACTAGGGTAGTCATGTGACTGAAGCCACAGCAATCAGAACTCCACTCTTGTATTTTTTGTTTGGAGCTGTACAAGAGGCAATTTTGCCTCTGAAATCACAATAATAGAGGACTGTGAAATTGGGGCTGTCTGGTGAGGTGACTTATACCTATAGTTACAGCACTTTTTGGGGCCAAGGTGGGAGGATTGCTGGAGCTCAGGAATTTGAGATAAGCCTGGGTAACATAGTGAGACTTTGTCTCAAATACAACATAAAATAATAAAATATTAAAAATTATATTAAATTAAAAAGTTGGGGCTACAGGCAAAGACTTGGTGTATTAAAAGAGAATACAAATAACCAAACGGAAGAAAGTTAAAGAAATAGATGAGAGTTTGGAGTATTAGAGCCACTGAATCCCTATTACACCCTCTCTCTCTCTCTCTTTCTTTCTCTCTCTCTCTCTTTTTTTTCTTTCCATCTCACTTTGTCATTCAGGCTGGAGTGCAATAGTGTGGTCTCAGCTCACTGCAACCTCTGCCTCATGGGTACAAGCGATTCTCTTGCCTCAGCCTCCTGAGTAGCTGGGACTACAGGTGCGTGCCACCATACCTGGCTAATTTTTGTATTTTTAGTAGAGACAGGGTAGAGACAGGGTTTCACTATGTTGACCAGTCTGGTCTTGAACTCCTGACCTCATGAACTGCCTGCCACCCACTCGGCCTCTGAAAGTGCTGGGATCAGGCATAAGCCACCGCACCTGGCCCCTATTACACCCTCTCTTAGGGTTATCTTGATACCTTGAACTGCCTCTATGTATTTCCAAGCTAAGTGAGTCTCCCTTCGCCTTACTTTCCTAAAGCTTGAGAGTTTCTGTTTTGTTTTCCTGAAGGATGCTAAGTCATTATTAATTAATTTTATTTTTACACACTACAAACCAATGAGTCCTGTTTAGTACTACTGCCATTATGGTGCTTTCCTAGACACTCATGTCCACCTTGCAAAATTTCCTCCTGTTACTTCCCAATGTAAAAGCTCTGCTTGGAACAAACAGGCCTGAGTGTATCCCTGAGTCACCTGCCAGCTCTGCCCTTTGTTCTTTCTTGATCTACCTTCTGGGAAAGTTCTTCCACCATATCCCTCCTCTTCCACTAATGAGTTCAAATTTCACTTCCTTCTGAAGCCTTTCCAGCTCATTCAAGCCAGAAAAAATCACTCTCAATTCAACGCTACAACCAGCATCATTTCTGCCTTTTCTTGTACTTTGGATAATTATACTCAACTGGACTCTTTTTTTTTTTTTTTTTTTTTTTTTTGAGACGGAGTTTCACTCATGTTACCCAGGCTGGAGTGCAATGGCGCGATCTCGGCTCACCGCAACCTGCGCCTCCTAGGTTCAGGCAATTCTCCTGCCTCAGCCTCCTGAGTAGCTGGGATTACAGGCACGTGCCACCATGCCCAGCTGATTTTTTGTATTTTTAGTAGAGACGGGGTTTCACCATGTTGACCAGGATGGTCTCGATCTCTTGACCTCGTGATCCACCTGCCTCAGCCTCCCAAAGTGCTGGGATTACAGGCGTGAGCCACCGCGCCCGGCCTCAACTGGACTCTTACCCATCCAGAGGCTTCTTTATTTTCTAGAATGTTTACCAGAGTCCTGTGTACAGCAGTGCTCAATGAATATTTGGTGAGCGGATATCCCTTTAAGCATAGGTGATGGGTTTTTCAGGAACCAAACAAATCTTTCCAGCATGAAGATCACGAGATACGTGACCTGCTTCTAGAATCTGTGAAATCTTTTGATAATTCACCCATAAGCTCTACCTTCCCACCTCACACATATGTGTGTGTACACACACAAACACACTTCCTTTCCGAGGATAACAATGTAGGAACCTCTCCTCATAAAGTTCATGTGGGCTGGACGCAGTGGCTCATGCCTGTAGTCCCAGCACTTTGGGAGGCCAAGGCGGGTAGATCGCCTGAGGCTGGGATTTTAGGACTGGCATGGGCAACATGGTGAAACCCCATCTCTATTAAAAATACAAAAAATTAGCTGGGTGTGGTGGTGTGTGCCTGTAATCCCAACTACTTGGGAGGCTGAGGAAAGAGAATTACTTGAACCTGGGAGATGGAGGTTGCAATGAGCTGAGATCACGCCACCGCACTCCAGCCTGGGTGACAGAGTGAGACTCTGTTTCACACACACACACACACACACACACACACACACACACACACACACACACAAGAGTACATGTTAATTTAGAAACACTGGAGGGTTTCCATGGCAAATGTGGAACATTTTTAGATAGAGAATTGTGCTTAAATATTTAGAGATGTGATAATACACATAAAATGTAGGGGGTCTTAGCAGACACTTGGAAACACCAACCCCTCAAGAATGCAATTGAGATAGGAGAGATTTTCACTTTGAAGGTGATTATACTTGTTTGCAGGCTTTTCTTACTCCAGGCACATCCAGTTGGGAATTTTTTAAATGTGCTTCCAAAAGTCATTTCTAGAATCCTTTGGGAATGGTTTTGGCTTTCCTGTTGTTCAAGTGAATCCACATGGCTATAACACCTCAGGCAAAATGTGAACTAACTTCATGTTGGCAGCTCCACAGAGCCATGAGTTTAAGATCAGTCTTCTTGCTTTGGTGGTGGGGTTAAATTAGGGAAACAGACGATGAGCAGAGAGAAGGCAAGACATTGGGCAGGGTAGTTGTACAGCTGATTGTTTTTTAAAAACTACATAGGGATAAGAATGAAGAGGAGCTGGCTTTCTGTCACCTAATGTGCAATCTCTGGAAGGTATGTCATCCAGTTCTCTCTCTCCAAGTTCACAAGGATGCTAACAATTGTCTCAGACCTACATGAAAGAAAAACCTCTGGCCTTACCCCAAACCCATTGCATACTTTTTCTTTTCTTTCTTTCTTTCTTTTTTTTTTTTTAAAAGCATAGAAACATATTTTCCAGCAGGGACACTTCAAAGCAATTGCTGATTCATCGATCCATTCATTGAGCAAAAAATTATGGAGCATTTATTATGTGCCAGACATCATGGTAGATATTCAGGAAAATTAATAGAAATAAAATATGGTCCCTGCTCTCCAAAGCTGCTCATAGCCTTATAGGAAAGAAATATCAGGGAACACAATAACAACATAGCAAAGTAATGATCATATCAATAATGATATTGGGTGGCAGTAATTAAAAATGTAACACATGCCAGGCATGAGGCTGACCGCATTTATACATTGTTTCATAATTTTTTGAGATGGGATATTGCCCTGCCTCCCAGACTGAAGTGCAGTGGTATGACCTTGGCTGGCTGCAACCTCAATGTCCCAGGTTCAAGCGATTCTCCTACCTCAGCCTCCCGAGTGGCTGGGATTACAGGCACATACCACCATGCCTGGCTGATTTTTATATTTTTAGTAGAGATGGGGTTTCCCCATGTTGGCCAGGCTGTTCTTGAACTCTTGGCCTCAACTGATTCATCCACCTCAGCCTCCCAAAGTGCTGGGATTACAGGTCTGAGCTGCCCCACCTTACCTACATTATTTAATTCTTACAATACACTATGAGTTTGGTTATAATTCGTTTTACAGATGTGGAAACTGAGGCGTAGAGAAATTAAACAACTTGTTGAAAGTTAGAGAGGCAGTTAACTCTAGAACCAGGAAACCTAAGTTTATCTGCCTCTAGAGCTTATGATTTTAACTACTAGGTCAAAGAAAGCACAGAGAAAATTGGGCATTGACTCCCTGGATCATGGACCTGATCGTGGAAGTAAGGGGGAAATTTCCTGTGGGAATTAAAGGAAGCTGGGTGGGGTAAATGGTGTGACCCTCCTTCTGAGGAGCCACTTGGGTGGCCCGTGTGGATGGCCACCTGACATGGCTCAATCTCCACCATCTCTGAGCAGTGTGGGTCCCTAGGCCAGCACAAGTAGCCCTCTAGTGTAAACACCTTTGCAAAGATCGTAACAGCGAGAGAAGTCTAGCATGGCCGATTCCACCTTGCTGCTAGCTCACAGGCTGGCTGTCCCCACTCATTTCTGGGCATCGGCCAGGCTAACGATGGGAGCCATTGAGTCCATAATTTAGCTTTAAAGCAACGCTGAGGCCCTCTGCGCAGGCGCACACCGACAGCCACTTCCGGAACAAGCGTCGCGTTTCTCAGGAGAAGCCCCTGAGGAGGATTTCCCGAGTGGCAGTGGCTAGCTCCAGCGCGGCGAACGAGCGGCTCCGCGCCCTGGAAGACATCGAACGGGAAATCGGCGCCATCCTTCAGAATGCAGGTACGGTGATCCCAGAATTGTCCAAGGGAAAAACCAGGGAGCGGCTTCTAGACCGGCAGGCGGCGGCCTTCACCGCTTCGGTGCAGCACGTGGAGGCGGAGCTGTCCGCTCAGACCCGCTGCCTCACCCAGGTGGCCGCAGGACAGCCCCGTGAGGGCTCCAGCTGCCCTTCCAGGAAGGACGGTCAGAAGGCTCTGAAGCGAGTGGGCTATGCTCGCCTCAAGCTCAGTGATGTCGTTCGAACCTGTGAGCAGATGCTGGAGAACTAGGCCAGGGGGGTGGACCCAGAGCCCAGAGGGAGACCATCGCCTGCACCATGGGACAGAACCTGGGAACATGTAGGATGGGGAGCATGGGCATCTACATACCCTGCTGGTCAAAGTACACTTGGGGAGGCCGAGGCCAGAGGATCACGTGAGGCCGGGAGTTCGAGACCAGCATGGCCAACTTGGTGAAACTCCGTCAAAGGCAAAGGGGCAAATGGTGGGCATGGAAAAACTGAAGCCTGAGCCTCCCCACAGCTATGCCGTGGCCTCTCCAGCAGGGTGCTTCCCAAATTCACAGGCTCCAGAGATTAGGATACGGACTCCTGGGGGGCTGTTTTTAGAATTCTGCCCACCACATTAAGTTGTCAGTAAATAAAAGTACAGAATGTCCAGTTTAATATAAATTTCAAGAAAACAACAAATAATCTTTCTAGTCTGAGCATGTCTTATGCAATATTTGGGACATATATAAACATTTTTGTTGTTTACCTGAAATCCAAATTTAATTGGACATTCTATATTTTTACCTGACAACTCTAATATATATAATCCACTATTACCATACTTCCTTTGCTTTAGTATGCCAGAAATGCCCATTTCCACATGGGCAGAGATAATCGTTTAATATTACATATTTTGGTTTGATGAAAAGTTATGTTCTAATGAATCCACTTTCACATAGAAACTACTTTAGTTTATATCTACTAATTCAAAATTATTATGATTATTATTGAGATAAAGTCGCACTCTGTTGCCCAGGCTGAAGTGCAGTGGTGTGATCTTGACTCACTGCAACCTGCCTCTTAGGTTCAAGTGATTCTCATGCCTCAGCTGCCTAAGTAGCTGGGATTACGAGCATGTGCCACCACACCTGGCTAATTTTTGTATTTTTACTAGTGACAGGGTTTCACCATGTTGTCCAAGCCAGTCTTGAACTCTTAACCTCAAGTGATCCGCTCACCTCAGCCTCCCAAAGTGCTGGGATTACGGGCATGAGCCATTGCACTTGGCCAAAATTATGATATTTAAATGTAAGGGGAAGAAAATCGAACACTTCTGAATGCCCATTACATACCAAGCTCCAAACTAGGCATATAAGGAGGAAAAGGAGAGAGAGAGAGAGAATATGAATTATGGGCAAATATTCTACTTTGTGCCTCACAACAGAACTTGCACAGACTAACTGTATCAATCAGATACTCTATCTCCATTTCAAAAACTGTTTTAATCTTGCTTTTTTTTTAGTTTTTATTTTTTGGGTAGATGGGGCCTTACTGTGTTGCCCAGGCTGGTCTTGAACTCCTGGCCTCAAGCGATTCTTTTCTGTATGTTTGATGATTGAACATCCTGGGGCCTTGCTGACCCTAGAAAGAGGCCCCGTCTTAGGGCTAGCCAATTCCTAGAAGTAGGAACAATTTGCCTTGCAGCACCTCTTGCATATTGCAAACCAGTCAATCCAGAGCCCAGACTCTAAACCATCTCCTTCCTCGGCCTCTCGAAAAGCCCTCACAGTCAGGGCCACTATCTACCATGTGTCCTGTTGACCTCAGGACCAGTTACCAAAACTAGGGGCATCTCCCCTAACCCCAAGGCCCACTGAAATTATTCAAACTAGCTACTAAACCTAAACCTGCTTAGCCTGCTTACCCTGCCTAGCCTGTTCCTTCCTGCAGAACCACAATAAAGACTCTTTGCCCCTATTTACCCCTCGCTCCCTCTGCATCTCCACAGACCCCAGCGCTTTCCCGTGTGGCCCTGCATGCCGTGTCATAGCCCCTGCTTCCAGGGATCCGTGAGTACAAATAACGTCTTCCTTCATGACAGTCATTTCCACGTCGGCATGCCTTACCGTACCTGATTAAAACACATTTTGGGTATCCTTGAAACACCTTTAATGAAATGCTGACTTTATGCATATGGCTTTGAAAATCGCCGGGCAATAGGAGGGATTGAGAACACAAGGATAAATAAGACTCAAGCTTGGCTGCAAATTTTTCAGCATTCTGGTTGGAGGGTGTACTTCTAGCTCTAGGAAGTAAGCAGTTTAGGTGGGGAGAGAGAAGTGCTGAGCTTGTATATTTCATGCTGCAAGTTTCCATGCGGAAGACTTGGTCCTTGAAGCAATGCCTTGATAACATCCTCTCCCCATCGCTTCCTTCTCACCCAGAAGCTGGAGACTGGACTTCAGGCCTGCTGTTACATTGCCAAGCCTGCGAAACAGGAGGTCTCAGGGCTTTTTCACTAGAACCCATGGGAGAGGGATATAATAGTACATAGCAACTGTGTGCACATACACAAATACATAATCATATGTAAATAGGAAACAAAAGCTTCCACCATGAAATTTACCCTTACAAACTTTTTTCTGAGACCGAGTCTCTCTGTGTCACCCAGACTAGGGTGCAGTGGCTCCATGTGTGCTCACCGCAACCTCTGCCTCCCAGGTTCAAGTGATTCTCCTGCTGCAGCCTCCCAAGTAGCTGGGATTATGGGCACCTGCCACCATGCCCAGCTAATTTTTGTATTTTTAGTAGAGATAGGGTTTTACCATGTTGACCAAGCTGGTCTTGAACTCCTGATCTCAGATGATCCATCTGCCTTGGTCGCCCAAAGTGCTGAGATCACAGGCACGAGCCACCGCGCCTGGCCCCCATACACACGTTGATATTTTCTCCTTGCGTATCCTTTCTTTTGTTCTCTTTTGTCTGCTTTGTTATTTACTTATTTATTTATTTATTTATTTTTGGAGGTGGAGTCTTGCTCTGTCATCCAGCCTGGAGTGCAGTAGTGCGATCACAGCTCACAGCAACCTCCGCCTCCCAGGTTCAAGAGTTCTCCCTGCCTCAGCCTCCCAAGTAGATGGGATTACAGGCACCCGTGACCATGCCCAGCTAATTTTTATATTTTCAGTAGAGACAAGGTTTTGCCATGTTGCCCAGGCTGAACTCCTGACCTCAGGTGATCTGCCTGCCTCGGCCTCCCAAAGTGCTGGGATTACAGGCGAGAGTCACCGCACCCAGCCTGCTTTGTTATTTTTAATCTTGCTGGTCCTAATCTGCCAAATTCATTTCATGATTTACTAAGGGTTCAGGGAATAGAGTTTGAAAACCATTGATCTGAATATTGTGGATGAGAGAAAAATGGTGGCTGCCGTTTTCTCTCAGAGCTAATGAATAGATGAACAATCCTAATTAGAAAAACGCAAAATTTTCAGCGTTTGAGGCCCGGCTGTAAGTTTTTCCTTCCTTTATTCATTGCCTTATTCCTTTACTAGCTCTCGAACAGAGCTACCATTCTGAAGTTTTGTCAAATGGTACGCTCCAGCCAGAATTTTCATTTTAAGGTGGAATAAAGGTGTGTAGGATTTTTTAGATTGATGGCCTGGGATAAGTTTAGGGGATTGTGCATAGAAACTTCCAGGTTTTGATTATGTTTTGTAACTATGTTTTAACTATGTGTAATGCAGGCTATGGGTACATGCTTACTAATTGTATGGTTCTCTATACTTTTTATATGCCAGAATTGTTTCATAATAATAAAAAGAGAATGGCAAAAATGGGAAAGAAATATTAAACCCATTCATATAATAAGGATGAGCTGGGAAAACAGATGAGCCATCTGAAAAAGAATTTTAGGCCAGGTGTGGTGGTTCATACCTGTAATCCTAGCACTTTAGGAGGCCGAGATGGGGGGATCACCTGAGATCAGGAGTTCAAGACCAGCCTGATCAACATGGTGAAACCCCACCTCTAACAAAAATGTAAAAAATTAGCCAGATGTGGTAGTGGATGCCTTTAATCCCAGCTACTCAAAAGGCTGAGGCAGGAGAATTGCTTCAACCTGGGAGGCAGACGTTGCAGTGAGCCGAGATCTTGCCACTGCACTCCAGCCTGGGCAACAGAGTGAGACTCTGCCTCAAAAAACAAACAAACAAACAAACAAACAAAAAACAAAAAAAAGAAAGAAAAAGAAAAAGAGATTTAATGGACTCACAGTTCCACATGGCTGGGGAGGCATTACAATCATGGCGGAAGGTGAAAGGCACATCTTGCGTGGTAGCAGACGAGAGAATGAGGGCCAAGAGGAAGGGCTTTCCCTTTATCAAACCATCAGATCTCAAGAGACTTATTCACTGCCACAAGAATAGCCCCCATGTTTCCAAGGGGAAAACTGCCCCCATGATTCAATTACCAGCCACTGGGTCCCTCCCACAACACGTGGGAATGATGGGAGCTATAATTCAAGATGAGATTTGGGTGGGGACACAGCCAAACTATATCAAAGTGATATAGATGAGATTTGGGTGGGGACACAGCCAAACTATATCAAAGTGATACACTGTTTAATTTAATCCCTTGTAGTAATAGATCACCTGTTTAGAATAAATGCATGACAGCAGCAGAACCTTTTACTTCCAATCATTAAGAAGGAAGACAGAGATAGCTGTGTGTTTATAGCTACCCGAGACTTGATGAGGGAGAGTCCAGCAAACAGTCGTTGGGGAAATCTGGCATCTTCAACGCAATCTGTAAGACAGAGAAAGCTTATTAATAAGCCATATGGCCACCCTTGCCGCATCAGGGAGGCACACGTGTGGTACAGGCAGCTGTGATAGCGGCCGTGGGGCCTGGAGAATTCCAGTCCCAGGTTTTACGAGGTGTTGGTGGAGATTTGAAGCAAGCACACAGTAGCAAGCAGTCCTCGTGGGACAGCCCCACCCTTTTGTGTCATTGTTGTATTTTTCAGTCTCTCTTATAAAACTGCCTATGTCTCTGCCTTTCAGCCCCAGGGAAATAACAGCACTATTCAATAAAGCATCCGATCACCAGAAGCTGTAAGAATTATTTTCATATATGAAGAGGCATGCAGACTTAGAATGACATGCAGAAGTAGTGCTGAGGAATGGGCGGAGGGTGGGGGGAAGGAGAGAAGAATGTTGGTTTAGAACTCAGCAGAATCCCTTACCACTCATTAGTCTCTAAACCTAAGCAAGTGGCCAGGTGTGGTGGCTCACGCCTGTAATCCCAGCACTTTGGGAGGCGGAGGCAGGTGGATCACGAGGTCAGGAGTTGGAGACTAGCCTGGCCAAAACAGTGAAACTGTCTCTACTAAAGATACAAAAAATTAGCTGGGCATGGTGGTACGTGCCTGCAATCCTAGCTACTCAGGAGGCTGAGGCAGGAGAAACGCTTGAACCCAGGAGGCAGAGGTTGTAGTGAGCCAAGATCGTGCCACTGCACTCCAGCCTGGGTGACAGAAAAAGACTCTGTCTCAAAACAAATAAACAGACAACAACAGCAACAACAACAAAAACCCTAAACGTAAGCAACTGTGTTTCACCACTCTGAGTTTCTGAGTTCTTCTTCCAATGGAAACTTTTCTCTTAGTCCTTTAACATGCTTCAAAATTTGCCTTTTTAAAGAATAAAATATAAACAGGGTGCATTTTTTTGGTCAAAAAACACCTGTCATGGGACTGGGTGAGGTGGCTCACGCCTATAATCCAGGCATTTTGGGAGGCCACGTCAGGTGGATCACTTAAGGTCAGGAGCTTGAGACCAGCGTGGTCAAACATGGTGAAACTCTATCTCTACCAAAATACAAAAATCAGCCAGGCATGGTGGTGGGTGCCTGTAATCCCAGCTACTCAGAAGGCTGCGGCAGAAGAATTACTTGAACCTGGGAGGCAGAGGCTACAGTGAGCTGAGATTATGCCACTGCACTCCAGCCGGGGCAACAGAGTGATACTCTGTCTCAAAAACAACAACAACAACAAAAACCTGTCATGGGATGAACTCCAAAAATTTGTATGTTGAAATCCTCACCCCTAGCACCCCAGAATATGACCATATTGGAGGATTGGGTCTTTAAAGAGGTAATGAAGTTATAATGAGATTATTGGAGCTCTAATCCAATATTACTGATGTCTTTACATGAAAAGGAGGTTAGAACTCCGAGAGACACAGAAGAAAAGACCCCGTGAGGACCCAGGAAGCAGATGACCATGTACAGGCCAAGGAGAGGGGCCTCAGAAGAAACCAACGCTGCTGACACTGTGATCTCGGATTTTAGCCTCCAGAATTATGAAAAAGCCAATTTCTGTTGCTTAAGCCACTCAGCTGTGGTGCTTTGTTATGGCAGCCCCAGCAAACCAATATAACTAACACAACACCTCACCAAATGAAGATAAAACGTATACGACACCAAAGTAAGAAATTGGGGCAGGGTGAGGTGATTCATGCCTGTAATCCCAGCACTTTGGGAGGCCAAGGGGGACAGATTACAAGGTCAAGAGATGGAGACCATCTTGGGCAATGTGGTAAAACCTCATCTCTACTAAAAACACAAAAATTAGCTGGCTGTGGTGGCGCACGCCTGTAGTCCCAGCTACTCGGGAGGCTAAGGCAGGAGAATTGCTTGAACCAGGGAGGTAAAGGTTATAGTGAGCAGAGATTGGGCCACTGTACTCCAGCCTGAGGACAGAGCAAGACTCTGTCTCAAAAAAAAAAAAAATCAATGCTTAACCAGGGATGTTTGCTTAAAAAGGCATGGAGCAAAATTGATAAGAGCAGCAACTCCCTTGTATGTTGCAAGGTGCCAAGTACTATGCTGAGCACTCAGCATGCATTGAATCATTTCACCCTCACGGTAAATCCTACAGGCAGTATTGCTATTTTCACTTTACACATAACGGAGAATCAAAGAGCTTGCCCCTCTCGCTTGTAATGACACAATCAGTGGCATAGCTGAGACAGAAATCCGTAGGCTGTGTTCCTAATCCTTAGGAGATTCTATAGATTTTTCAAGAAAAGGATGCGACCTTTGCAAAAGGACAGACTACCCTCAATGTTTCTCTTCCTTCTTACTCTTCATCTCTTACCTATTCAACCTGCTTTTTCATCTTCCCACCTTGCTAACACTGCTCTCTCGTGGGCCAAATGTAACCTCTTAATTCCAAAACACTGGATAAGATCAATTGGCATTTGGTATACGTTTTCCCCTTCTACATCCACCCAACTCAGTATCTCAAGGGATGAAAGGAAACAAACTGGAATTTCCAGGATT